>NC_083647.1:26060923-26408423 GCF_963576545.1 Limanda limanda | reverse complement strand
AGTCTGTCCCTCGCCCGGTGTCCCGGTAGAATGTCCCGGTGTCCTCTCCGGGGCTCGGGTGCCAGGGTTAAGGTTCGGCCGGTTTGGAGACGTCACTGGCCACGCCTGCTCCGAGAGCTGCCCGTTACGCACAGGAGGAGGAGGAAGAGGAGGAAGAGAAGGAGGAGGAGGAGGAGGAGGAGGAGGAGGAGGAGGAGGAGGAGGAGGAGGAGGAGGAGGAGGAGGAGGAGGAGGAGGAGGAGGAGGAGGAGGAGGAGGAGGAGGAGGAGGAGGAGGAGGAGGAGGAGGAGGAGGAGGAGGAGGAAGAGGAAGAGGAAGAGGAGGAGGAGGAGGAGGAGGAGGAGGAGGAGAAAGAGGAGAAAGAGGAGGAAGAGGAGGAGGAGGAGAAAGAGGAGGAGGAGGAAGAAACCTAACAGAAACATGTTGGAAAAAACTGAATCGAATAATAATAATAATAATAATGTGATCCCTGGTACAAGTACCTCAAAGTAAAAATGTGGACTATGGCCAAAATGGCCACTAAATGCAAAATGGCAGGCTTCCTGTTTTGGCGTTTTTCCAACTACAACTGAAGACGTTTTTGTTTGTCTGGTCATGATTCACATGTGTATTGATTTTTGTGAAGATCGGTCAGTGTGAACACGTTCCGGGGGTCTCGGGGGGGGGGGGGGGGCACCGTCGAGCCATTTTGCGACGCCCATTGAACATTCCTCCAGAATATGTAAATTTTCACCACTTTTCTAACTTTCTGCAAATTTTGGTAAGAATTTGAGCATGGTAAAGCCCTAAACAAGCCAATTAATTTGCCTGAATAATAATAATAATAATAATAATAATAATCATTACAATTTCAACCTGTCAGGTCAGTGCTCTAATAAGTCTGTTGGTTTGCCTCCGTCAGATCTGTGTGATTCAGTGGGAACCCAGCGTGCTGCTGTGAGCTGACCTCTGACCTCTGTGGGTTTCGTCTCTGCTCCTGTGAGTTAATGATTGAAGGAGATGGAACACAGTGAAAACAACCCGGAGCCAGAAGCAGCTGCAGAGCAAACCCTGCGTGCAGCAGCAGGATTCATGCTCTCAATAAAACAACCTCAGCAAATCACAATAAGGAAGAAGAAAGAGAAACACACTGACATGACGGATTCATACAGAAATGTAAAGTTATGTGTGAGTCCTGATGCTAATGGGTGGTGAGCTGCAAGGGGGGGGGGGGGGGCACAGGAAACCGTCATGTGATGATGACGATGAGAAAAACCTGCATCTACTGTTTTCTGTTTGTTGTTGTTTCCTTTCTGAGCAGGGCCGTGTGTTAACCCTTCACGTGACGGGGCCCACATCCGCTGCAGGCACCTGTTTGTGTGTGTGTGTGTGTGTGTGTGTGTGTGTGTGTGTGTGTGTGTGTGTGTGTGTGTGTGTGTGTGTGTGTGTGTGTGTGTGTGTCTTTGTTAGGGTTGCAAAATTCCAGGAATATTCAAAGTTGGAAACTTTCCATGGGAATTAACGGGAATATACGGGAATTAACGGGAATAAACGGGAATATACAGGAATTAACGGGAATAAACGGGAATAAACTGGAATAAACTGGAATAAACTGGAAACGTTGTGGGTAATTTATACTAACTGTATTTACCTTGTCATTTATAGACATAAATATAAACATTTTGTTGTGTCATAGGCTGATTTGAGCCCTGAGGAAACTTTGGGCACTTGACTATATGCTTCTGCATCGTTGTGTCATTCTTAACATAGGTCTTTGCACAGTATTTGCAAATGTACACAGCCTTTCCTTCTACATTGGATGGGGTGAAATGTCTCCACACATGAGAGAGTGCACGTGGCATTGTTCTGTAGAATAAGATGAGAAGAAAGTTTGTAAAAAAACACTAATGCAATGCCAGAGATATAAATAGTTAGCCAAACAATTGGAATCGTCTGTAAACATATTTTACAATTGATGGATAAATGAATGTAAATAGTCTAGATGAACAGATGAACAATCCTCAATAAGCAGGCTAATATATTTTCCACAGTAATATCATGGAAACTTACCTGACTAGTCCTGCACTCTACAGCAGGCCTCAATAGCCCTGCTGTAGAGTGAAGCATGCTGGGAGTTATCTGTGCATGTGATGGAAGAATGCACAGTGGAGGCTTGAAACTCAACATGCAGTGTGTGCTGCATTCCATACATCTTTAAAAGTAGAGTTTTGAATGATGTTTTTATTGCTCAGCGTTTAATTTGCGTATTTTTTTTTTTTCAAAATTCCCAAAATTCCCGAGCTAAACTTCCCATGGAAAGTTTCCGGAAAGTTTCCGGAAATTTACCTGAAACTTTCCACCCCTTTGCAACCCTAGTCTTTGTACAGGTTTATTTAGCAAAGGGCATAAAAGACAATATAATATAAATATTTGTACTCAAGGCCTTTCTACAGGAAGTGAAAGGTTCCTTTCACTTCCCATGATAGAAATGCTCTGATTTCTATCATGTTTTAATACAGAATTGAAGATATTGAATATAGGCCTTTCTACAGGAAGTGGTAAGGTTCCTTTCACTTCCTGTAGAAAGGCCTATATTCAATATATTCAATTCTGTATTAAAACATGATAGAAATCAGAGCATTTCCGTGGCCACCTGCTGATCAGCTGCTTCCACCGCTCGTGAGGCGTTCTTTGACTCTGTTCAGTTTTCTAAGTAAAATGCATAATTCAAACATCAAATGCAATTAAAAGTTATGTTTGGTCACAGACGTGCCTGTATTCTCTCTCTGACCACCAGGGGGCGACTCCACTGATAGTTTCTATAGAAGTCTATGAGAACATGACTCTGCTTCTCACTTTAGAACGTCAGTAAACATGAAGAAGTTTTTGTCTCAATCTCTAGTTTCAAGTCTCCTTCAAACCACTGATGTTCATTTAGTGAATTATGATCATTTTCAGTCAAACAGACCAGATCCGTTCTTGCAGCTTTTACTTTGTTTCAAAACAAACATGAAAACCCTTCTGTTTGCAAACCTCCACACTTTCCTGTATCTCATTTGACACAGTAGCAGAAGTACTGAGCATCAAACCTTCACATAATACCGTGAGTATTTATACACTGTTTGTACAGAGACAATAACAAACCCTGGTCATTAACCAACCAAGTGCCTCGTATAACTCACCGGTTAAAGGCAGCGTCATTATTTCTAATCTACTGCCATTAGTGTGTGTCTGTGTGGGTGGTGTTGATGTGAATCCACCTTTTCAGTGACGGACGCTGGGATGTGGCTCCGTCTGCTCCGTCTCTGCACAGATTGGATTCTAACTTTGATTCTTTAACCTCCTCCTCTCAGTCGTCCTGCCTGACTTCACCTGTCTCTTTTCATTCCATCTCGTACTCGTGCATATTTGAAACCTGGAATGAATCAGTAAACGTGTTTGACGTGGGGTGTTATTGTCCTCGGGTCGGGTCTCACCCCTCCACTTCAGTTTGCTAGCTTTTACGTAAAAACCAACAAGCCAACGCAGATGAAAACATGATCGGCTCTGATCTCGCAGCCGCTACACGTTTGTAACGAGGAGCTTCTGACCACGTGAATCATGACGCACACAAACCACGCAGAATTCAGTTCGGTTTTTCCTCCGATGATTCATTCATTCAGCTTTTTGGTCCTTTTGAAAAACAGAATACTTGTTTTGATTCATAGATTCTTTCTCTTTTTACTTCAATTATCCTCTGATAATTCTATTTGCCATATTGGTTGCTCACACACACACACACACACACACACACACAGACTGCAGCATGATGTTATACGATACGAAGCAGGACTATTTCCTTTCCATAAACTCCTGAGTGAAGGGAGTACTGTGTGTTCCCTCTCGTGTCCTCTCTTCTCCTTTAGCCTTTGCTCCAGTAGCACAGAGACCAACAAGAGAGAGAGAAAGATAAACGTGCCCTCCCCCTCAGACTGGGAAATGTGTGTGTGTGTGTGTGTGTGTGTGTTTGTGTGTGTCACGTGTGCGGACAGAGTATCTGCACTGACGTGGGGTTCCTCTGCTTCTGCCGAGTCTAAATTCTTTGCATGCAGACTGATTCATCCTTTGCCAACATTTCTTTCCTTAATCACGTCTGAATGTGGCTCGTGGGCCCTCTGTGCTCCGGCTCCTCCGGCAGTAATGACCGACGGGGAGAAGGAGCTGGATTCCCGGCGCTTTCATCCGCCTGCTGCCTATTACTCCAGTAATTGAGTGAATATTCAGCTGCCTGTGCTCAGAGGTGGAGCACAGGTTAGGTCAGGAGGGCTGATGGATTATTAGCATCAATACAGATCCGTCCTCCGAACGAGCCGAGCAGAACTCGGGTCTCGAGAAAACCAAAGGTTTCATCTCGGTGGAGCCGCTCATTCGGGCGTCTGAGGTTTATTTTGGAAATGAAATAGAAAAGTGAGAGATTTTTTGAATTCAGATTTAAAGGAAATAAGAGTTTTATTGAAACTCTTTGGAATCATATCGATGAAGAGAAGGATTCGTTAACGAGAGAAAAACAGAATTTAAACTGAAATCAAACAACAGAAACACAAAAGGAGAGATTCTGTGACCCAGGAGCTCCTTTGTCCAGATCCTTCCCCCAAAGTCTGTGGAAATCCGTCCAGTAGTTTATGTGAAATCCTGCTGACAAACAAACAGACGTGGGTGAAACAAAAAAACTGGAGCAATAAACACAAATTCATTCAGACGGACACAAATCCACCAAGAACCAACTCAACCACCTGCGTTCTAATGATGGAAATGATGGTGGAGAACAAACCAGAGCTAAAAGGAGTGAATATGTGATAAATGTGACTTCAAATGAACTTCGATCTTTCTGACGTATGTGGTAAAACTGAGATGTCAGAAGTATAAAGAGCTTTTAGGAGTTAGACCAAAGCCTCGACTCTTGTTTGTCATGAAGTAACAACTGACCCTCTCTGGTGAGACGAGGACAGTCAGAGGACATTTCTTGTCCCTGAGCCCGTCCCGTGTTGTCTTGTGCTCCGGGTCATTGTCCTGTTGGAAGATGACCCTTTGGCCCAGTGTGAGGTCCTGACCGCTCTGGACCAGGTTTACATTTGGGATATCTCTGCACTTTGGTCAGAGTTGAGGGAAAAGCTTTAGCGGACCTAAGACAACACCACGGCACGATCCTACCAGACCGAGGCTCCTCCCCCGTGGCTGCTCAGTTTGGCTAAAAGTCGGGAGTTGTTCCAAACTTCTAACGTTAAAGAGCTGATTGTCACTGAGCAGAGTTCAAACCTCCTCCAAGAACCGACCGTCCCCTTCATAGATGTCCGTCTTCTAAATATGTCTCATTCATTATTTCAATTATTCTCCAGGAAATGGGTGAAAACTTTTTAAAAAACGCCAGATCTTCTTGGATCCGCCCCCTGATGACATTTTTTGAAATTCTACAGATGAGTCTTTCCTAATAATGTCCAGTTAATTTTAAATATGATCTCAGGTTCAAGACAAACAGATGATCAAGAGAAACCTACGATTCCTGAGGCACAGTGCCAGTGGCTGCTACTGCAAGACAAGAAGGTTCTGCAAACTTCTAATGTTCTTAAACTGATAAACACTGGTATACAATTCAAATCCTAACTTATAATATCGATATAAGGCCGTGATATGTCAGAGGTGTTTTTTTTTTCTTATCGCAAAGTGGCCAACTAAAAGATCTGCAGCTTTTAAACTACTTTCATACGTATTAAGGGTTTTAAGAGTCGGCTCACAGCTTATTGTATCTTATATAAAACACAAGACGTTTTCCTGAACCTCCTCAAACTAATCTCTGCTTGTTCCTAAGTGGTCCTCAATGAGAACATCTGCAGATCCAGTGCGAAGCTGTAAAATAATCCAGGATTACATCACCTCCTTCCCTCGGAGCTGCTCCCTAACAAAGTGTCTTTGAGCGTTTGCCAGCTTTTAATTGTGCAGCGGATCCTCGGAGTGGAGCGGTGTGGGAGTGAGGAGGAGGAGGAGGAGGAGGAGGAGGAGGAGGAGGAGGAGGAGGAGGAGGAGGAGCAGGAGAGGTTACCTTGGACTCTTGAACCTCCAGTCCTGTGGAAATCCTTCCCTTGTCTGGGAAATTTAAGGCTTTTTCTGAATTCTCTGGCAGGACACCGGCTGCTCTCGGGCCTTGACCACGAGAACCTCCCTGTTCATGACAGATTTGGGCCGGCTGACAGAAAATGACGTTTTTTTACACTTCAGTCGGCGCAGTTTTTATATTAAATTCCTTCGTTACAGTACATGACGATTTTTTTTTAAATGCCAAGGCCGCGAAGTCTGGACTGAAAACACAAACCTGGAAAAATTCTGTGATTCTGTTGCAAACACATTTCATGAAAAGACCAAAAACAACAAGGAACATCCGACTGTGAATCCAAAACCTGATGTTTCTCTGAGCCACACACAGACAGATGCACACACACACACACACACACACAGAAAGACACACACACACACACACACATAGACACAAGAGCACACACACAGTTCAGTATATTTGGACTGAGACGCTGGAAATATTAACTCGAGTCCGCGGCTCAAAATAGTTTCCATAAATAAAGATGGACGACATGACATACCAAAGCATCTTGATCGCCCCCTGGTGGCTGGCTGCAGTGGAGGTCATGAGCCCCGCCTCCTCCATGTTAGGGGACGGGACATGGACCAAACTAAAGACTCAAATAGACATCTAATCGATTTGAATCAAAGAAGGTTAGTTCTTATCTCACTGATGATTGAAATGTTTCTGATTAGTTTGAATTGAATTGTAATTTGATGATATAAAAAAGGGGTTGAAACGTCATGATTGACAGCTGAGACTGACTCGCGATTGGTCGATGTATCAGCGGGACCTCGGTATCGTGGTTCCATCCCCGTTATCACATTACATAAAATCGGTTCAACACAGCAGCGTTTTTCAATGCAGGATATTTTGACTTCCTTTCTGGATAGCGAGAGGATTTGGAGATGTGTCGTCCATCTTTAATTATCGTCTGTGGTCGAAACCCGGCTTCAGTTTGAGTTCCTCTGCCCTCAATAGAATAAAAGAAAAAAGATCAAGTTTATAGTTGTTGACAACAGGAAACCCTATTCAGACATATCTGAGGAGCGGCCCTCAGGACACGTTGCATCATCTGTTGTGCAGACGAGCTGCTTTAACTGGCTCCATTAAGAGTTCTTACACATGCACTCTGTTCCCTGGTGGGACGTCTTGTTCCCTCGGCCTCAGCTTCAGAACAAGCTTCTCACCCTTTTCTTCAGCCACACGCAGACAAATTGCCACCGACTACCTGCTCGTCGGTTATTTCCAACATCTTTAATACCACGTAGAGGCAAATTATCATCTTTTCCAGGCGGTTTTTTATAATTTGTGTCGCACAGCAACCGGGATGTTAATGAGGCTCGTTGACCTCCAGCTCTGCTGCTGTGGTGCCACTGGGAGCAGAGCTTTGTCTCTGCTGGTACAGTTCTGTCTGATCGGAGCTTTTTCAACAGAAGTAAAACACACAACAACTCCGATTAGTTGATTTATGTCACAGCTAAAAATCACATCTTGAAATCCCTGAAGTGATGAACTGCAGCTGTTTCAAACATCTGGACCGGTTTTCATACACAACACACGTCCTCGGGAGAAAAAAATCCATTTACTGTTGATGACGTTTTCTCTGCTTCACACAGTTTATTTAGGAGAGTATGAATCTTTACATGCAATGATGCTCTGTTGTTGTTATTTACAGGAACTTTGTTTTAAAAAAACAATCTATAAATTCATGAATCAATGGATACAATTCATGTTTCTATAGACTGTGTTTTGAATTTAACAAAGAAACTAGTCTTTTACGTTATCATATGAAGTTTTCAAAGTTTTCAGGTCATGATGAAACAGTCAAGGTTTTTAAATGGAGCAAAACTGCAACACCAGCAAACATGAGTTTTCTACATGTGGCCGATCACCTTCTATTTCTTTGTGTGTGTGTGTGTGTGTGTGTGGGGGGGGGGGGGGGGTCTTTCGACGAGGACCTTGAGTGTTAATTTACGGTCGAGTGTTCAAAGCTTCCAGGAACATGGAGTAACACACACTGCGCTGTAATTGTCTGAAGGTCCATTAGACGAGATATTATCATGACAGCCTTGAGCGTTGGAGTGGCGTCCTCCTCCAGCGAGTGGAGCCGGAGGATCCAGACACGAAAACAGGCTTTGATCATTCAAACGTGACGCAGCTCACAGGATTATAATTGTTCTACAGGAATGTGTACAAGCACATTTGGAGAACTATGGAGTACCTGCAGAGTAGTCACGTCATTTTGAAGAAAGACAAACTTAATATGAGGAGAAACAAGTTGTAAAAAAAGGTCATTTTCTGAGAATAAAATCCTATATTTTACAATCAATTTGCCTTTAATCTCGTAATGTGACCAGTTTTTTTTATCTATCACGACTTTATTCTTGATGTTAAGCTCAGTTGAGAAACTGTGTTGGTAATTTCACATGATCCTTTTCAGCAGGTGGTTTGTTCAGTTGCTGTAGAATCGAAAATGTCTCAATTTGCAGTGATGGTTTAAAACCAGTGGTGGGAAGTAACGAAGTAGAAATACTTTGTTACTGTACTTAAGTAGATTTTTCACATATCTGTACTTTACTTGAGTATTTATTTTCCTGACGACTTTTTACTTTTACTCGATACATTTGAACAAAAATATCTGTACTTTCTACTTCTTACATTCTCAAACTGGCTCGTTACTTGAGCAGCGGAGGTTCTCTCTCTCTCTCTCTCTCTCTCTCTCTCTCCCTCTCTCTCTCCCCCTCTCTCTCTCTCTCTCTCTCTCATCTAGGGTTCAAAATGTTTACATTATATACATTATATTCATATTGTTGTTAACATTTTTCAGTCAGTTGAGATAAATCTTGAGGAGAAACATTTTGGGTTGTTTTGTGTCTGTAGAGGCCTACTATAAAAAGCACTTTGCATTTTTAATTTTGGTACTTGTACTTTTACTTTTGATACTTAAGTACATTTCAAAACCAGATACTTTTGATACTTAAGTACTTTTAATAAGAGCTACTTTAAGACTTTTACTCAAGTCATTTTCTGACGGGTGACTTCTACTTTTACCGAAGTCACTTTCAGGTAAGATATCTGTACTTTTACTCAAGTATGGCTTTCAAGTACTTTATACACCACTGTTTAAAACTAAACTCTTGACCTTGGACACATCAGCTGCCAAAAAAACGTCCAGTCCCAAATGGACCGTTCAGTTTTCATTTCATCGTTTCCTTTAACGTAGTATTTTCGCATTTTGCACATTTCAATTTACTTTGTACGCCATCTGGTGGCAGCATCAGGAACACTGTGAATTGATCATGTGTAGTGAGGACGACACAGTGTAGAAGCATTTGAAATCAGGTCGTGTTGAGCCGTTTATTCTTTTTCACAGATTTACACCAAACTTCACAGGAGTTTTTACCCTCGTATTTCTTCAAGCCCTTTCTGTTCCTGTCAGCGATCGTTTTCTGGGAAATAAAAACGCAGCGGGGCTACGGGCTGGAGGCCACTGATGCTCCTCTAAACCAATGAGATCACTCCTTCCTCTGTCTGCAGCTCCGCCTCGAGGAAATGCCTGCGGAGCCGAAAACTCCGATCTGATAAATGTCTTGTTCAAACTGCTCATAAACATCAGTCACACTTTACTATCAGATCCCTCGGGCCAACGCAGAAATCGGAGCCAGTGACTTTATAATGAAAAGACCAGAGACGAGTTCCAGTCCCAGACAGAAAAAGGGCAAGAAACTCAATCAGGCTGTAAATAAACTCAGAGCTGGGCCAGATATCGCAAATCACTTTCTTCGGAGGTTAAATCAAAAGACGCTGAACCTCAAGGTTTGAAATAATCTCTTATTTCACAGGAAAGAACTGAAGATAATAGACAGCGCTGAAAGTTCGGGGAATCGTTTTACCTTTCTCGGGTCTGACGTGGAGTTCTGTTTCAAACCGGTTTGATTGTTTCCTGCCTGGTCTGAAATCTTTGTTTTGTCCTGGGCACAGTTTATATAATGTTTAATATATACAATATATACATAATGTTTATTTCATGTAAATTATTTATGAACTTATATATTCTATAAGTAGTTAGTAAGACGTGAGGCTGTGTTTGAACAGTTCCAGGTTGACAGAGTAGGAAAGTGACACATCTGCAGTCGTACGGAGACGGGGAATTCATTGTTTTAAAAGATTCTCAACAGCTGAGTAAAAGATGAAGTTTTACTTTTACGTTAATCTTGTCTGAAAGGAAAAACAAATGAGAACTAAATCTTTGTGTTTGTCCGTCACGCTGCACGACAACGTCTCAAAGACTCTATGTTCAGCTCACGTGTAAAGAGCCGCTTCAGACATTTAGACTCTTCACATTGTTTTTCTGAATTTGCAAGAACACCGAACAAACGCCTAAAGAAAATGTGTTTTTCTTTTCCTCACAGAAAATCCTTACATTTCCTATCAAAGATCCTTTTGTCCTGTCCGACGCTGTAACTTTTCTTATTTCACCGATCTCCAGCGGTTGAGTCTTGAACTTTTGAGGATTTTCCGAGCAGCTTATCCGCCTCATCTCCACAGATAAACTCCGCTCACCATTTAGTCTCATTAATTCCGGGACTGATACAGTAAACACAGTTTTATTACAGCTCCGAGCTGGAACCCGAGTCGAGTGTTTGCTCACTTTTAATCAACGCTCTCCTAAAATCCTGGGGGCTTTACAGCAGAAACAGAGAGAGGCTGAATATTCATGCAGAGCAAATCACACGTCTCCTCCTCGGAGATCTAATACCCTTCATTTGCCCGAGGCTTTAACGCCGAACCCACTGTCACTAAGGTAGAGTTTCCCTTTCTTAATCTATCAGTGGTTTTATGAGACATATCTGGTTTTTTGTTCTCTTTCCTTCCCAAATAACTGTCTTCACTCTGAGCCGACAGACTCTTTAATGCAGCAGGCTTCTCGCTGCCTCACGGACGCAATGACACTATTCAGCTCTGACCTTTTTTTCTCTGTTGGCACCGCACTATCTCCCACAATGGAACAGGAGGAGGTTAATGTAAGTTCGGCGCTAGGAAAAGTATATTCGGGAAGGTTCTTTGGAACTCGCCTCGCTCTTCACTCGCTATCTTCTTTTCTCCGACTCCCTCCGCATTGTTCGCTCGTCGCACAAAGGCGCCTTTCAGCGTCCAGATGTGATGGAAATTGAAATCCAGAGTAAGACCAGGGAAAAGTGTGTGTACCACAAAGGAGGAGGCCATTCAATCAGGGAAAAGACGGGAATGAGACGACACCAGACGAGTCGTGGGTTCGTGTCCCGTTTCGTGAGAAGTGAACGTGACGAGTACGAGCTTGCGTATTGTAATAATCTGTATACATGTTCAAACACAGGCGCTATTCATGCTGGTCGAGAGAAACTCATTTTCACTGCGGGATGCTACTGATGGTCGTCAGAAGAAAAACAACCGCGCTGATTGTTCGTTCGATAAGCAACACGTCCACTAGAGGGCAGCGCAGAGTTTCTAACGGCAGATAGATAGATAGATAGATAGATAGATAGATAGATAGATAGATAGATAGATAGATAGATAGATAGATAGATAGATAGATAGATAGATAGATAGATAGATAGATAGATAGATAGATAGATAGATAGATAGATAGATAGATAGATAGATAGATAGATAGATAGATAGATAGATAGATAGATAGATAGATTACTTTATTAATCCCCGAAGGGAACTTAAGTCGTCATAGCAGCCGGTATATTTGAATACAATAAAATACAAAACAATAGAATAAAATAAAAAGTATTGAGGTAGAAAGAATAAAAACACAAACACAAGATAAATAGGTAGATAAGGTGCAGTGGCAAGATGATGGTAATAGTACTGATGATATGATGGTAATGTTATTGTTAGACAGTATATATAATATAACATAATATATATTTATATATGATAGTAGTTATACCAATATAATAGCAGTATATAGTAATAATGGCAGCAACAGTATATATAATAATAATAGTAGTAATAATATAATAATAATAATTATAATTATAACATGTACACATGTATAAATATGTGTATATAGACTTATATATACAAAGAATATACAGTAGAGTATGATATAATATATGATATATAGTAGAGGTATAAATATAAGTATTTGACTATACAATAGGTAATATAATATACTATGAGTGTAAGAATATGTAGACAGAGTGTGCAAAAGACAATATTATTGTATAAAATGATTTATAATATCAGTATGATTTATATGAACACATATCACATATGATGTGAAGTAAGTGTTCCAGTATATGGAGCGGAGTGTTGTACAGGGTCCACAGTGCAAACATGACGACCGTTGTGATCATTTTCCTCTTAAGACTCATAAGTGTCTTTTTGTCACTGTTCATCGTGTCTTATGGTCGTGTCGCTTAAACTATTGGCTACACTGCCCCCCCCCCTCCCCCCTGGTTGAATCAAAAAGGCACTAGAATAAAAATGAATAAATAAATGCAGAGTATGTCAATGACATTCACATTTCACTCTGGTGGTTTGTATATAAGTTGTATAAAGTAAAGTGCAGTTGCAACAGGATGATTGTACAAGAAAGAAGAAAAGCCTTTTGCTCAAAGTGTCCCATGGACAGATGCTGAGAATTTGTCATTTTAATTTCCCTTTTTGTATTTTGCACATGAAAAACGTCTCGAATGAAATTACTTTCGTGTCAGCTTCTCTTAAAAAAGACTGATGACGTTCAATTGAAACAAATTGAGGAGAGTCTGGACGGACGGAGGGAAACTGACACAATGATGACACCTCAGACTGGATGCTTCCCAGTAAACGATGAACATGAAGTAGAATCATTTCCTCCTCTTCATCGACACACAGACCCCGACGTCTCCTCATCCGTGAGCGAGAGCGAAGGACTGGCTGTGCTCGAGAGACACAACACGCCGCATTCGCACAATCGGCCCTCGGAGCTTCCAAGAATTTCACCAGAGCTTTAATGGTTTCTGTAAATATTGACCTGATGATTATTTACAGCTGCGGCCTACTGAGGAACAAACAATCCGTCACAAAAACACTATTGTGATTGTTAACTAAATAACTGGAATTATCGCAGAGAGCAGATTAAGTTCCTCCACGTGTTCCTGACAGGTTACATATTAATATGAGTCATTGTGACATTTGACCTTTGACCTTCAACCACCCAAATGGAATCAGTTCATCCGGGGGCGGCTCCTGGTACAGGCGACCTAGGCGGTTGGGTTAGGGCGCAAAATGCCAAGAGGGCGGCACAAGAGACTGATTAATCATGAAGTGACACAGGCAATGTAAAACAATACATCAACATCACGTGACGGACGCAGGAAGTGAGGCGTTTATCTTTGCCGCAGTTCGCAAAACGCAACCAACGATTTCAAAATGCATGTGCTCGGCCCGTTCAGTGCTGCTTTGCAGTCCTAGAAATTGTCGTTTAATTTGGTTTTATTGTCTGAGTTTGTTTAATTTTATTATTGAGTATTTGTACTTCTCTGTCTTAGTACTTTTACTTGTAATGGAATATTACTTTACTGTCTTGGTACTTTTACCACAGTGAATTATCCGAATTCTTCTTCAACCGATGGTTAAGTTCATTTTGTTGCTTATACTTTACTACTTGTTTATCAAGTACTTGTAACGGAGAATTTCTTCTTCCTCTTCGTCCTCCAGTCAAGCAGGGGTCGCTGCAGGCTCGGAGCTCGGAGTCCCTGCTTCTTGTCTTTGTCATAGATATATATATATATATAAGGCTAGATGTCTCGTCCGCGTTGGCGGCCTACGGAGTCGAACGCATGCCCCCTTGCTAGGGGGCAGCTCGCTCACCCATAACATTGTGATGGTAGTGGTAAATAACCAAAACTTGCTCAATTTTCAACCGATTTTTAAACGGTTTGGCTTGTTATAAACGTCAGAGATGTAGATATGACACTGCATACCTATGAATAATTATGTTATTTTCTAAAAAAAAAATAATTTATGCAGTGTCATAACTACATCTCTGACGTTTATAACAAACCAGATCGTTTAAAAATCGGTTGAAAATTGAGCAAGTTATGGTTATTTACCACTACCATCACAATGTTATGGGTGAGCGAGCTGCCCCGCAGCAAGATGGCCGCCATATGGTGACGTCCGGCTCCGTCGAACGAGACATCTAGTCTTTATATATAAATCTATGGTCTTTGTCCCCTCAGAGCCTCAGAAAGGAGCATCATGGCCGCCACGCAGCTACGGGTGTTGGTACATGAGCTTGAGGAAACCTTGTTCGAGTCCGAGGAGCGAGTGGAGCGGACCGAGCGGTCCCAGCGGGAGGTCTGCCGCCGGAGGAGGCTGCTGGAGGCCGCGATGCAGCCCGTAGTCCGGCTGCACAGAGCAGGTCAGTCCCGGGAGGAACGGCTCACATGCTAACGTTAGCTAGCATCCGCTCGAGCAGCGGAGTTACTAGTCACTTCCTGTTTCTGTCAACTACAGTAGTTCAGTAAAGTTAGCAACACATTCACAGATTCGGACTTCCCGGATCAATAAGTCATGAGCGAAACGTTGTTAAGCACAAACGCTGCATAATTCCCACCGTAGTAATGTGGACAACGGGCAACAGGCGAGTTTTCATCAACACGAGTCGTCCTCCGTGATGGACACATAACATGGGTGTCTACGTACAGCCTGCTGAGAAACGAGTGCGCAGGGACCGTCTACAAAGTGCAACACCGAAAAGAGATTTTACAAAAATATTCAATAACTTCCCTGTAATACTGTTTATTCTCACCAAAATCACGTCACATGTCCAGCGATTCCTGCTGACTATGCTACACTACAAAGTTTAAAAAAATGTCATTTATCATAATTTTTGGAAATATTTTAATGAAGATTATTCAATAGCTTCACTGTAATACTGTACATTTTCACCAAAATCACTTCACAGGTTCAGTGAGTTATGTTGGCTATGCTACAGTACTAATTTTGGGAAAAAGTGATTTTGCATAATTTTGGGAAATATTTTTTATATAAAATATTCAATAACTTCGGTCTCATACTGTATATTGCCACCAAAATCACGTCACAAATCCAGGGTCTCCTGCTGGGTGTGCTACAGCAATACGTTTTGGGAAAAGTGTGTTTGTTTAATTTTGGGAAATAAAAGATATGAATATTATTCAATAACTTCGGCCTAATACTGTATGTTGTCACCAAAATCATGTCACAGATCCAGGGTCTCCTGCTGGCTATGCTACAGCAATACGTTTGGGAAAAGTGTTTTTGTTTAATTTTGGGAAATATTAAATATGATTATTATTCAATAACTTTGGTCTAATACTGTATGTTGTCACCAAAATCACGTCACAGATCCAGGGTCTCCTGCTGGCTATGCTACAGCAATACGTTTTGGGAAAAGGGTTTTTGTTTAATTTTGGGAAATATTAGATATGAATATTAGCATAGTCAGCAGCACTCCCCGGACATGTGATGTGATTTTGGTGAAAATGTACAGTATTACAGTGGAGTTATTGAATAATATTCATATCTAATATTTCCCAAAATTAAACAAAACCACATTTTCCAAAACTTAGTGCTGTAGCATAGCCAGCAGGACTCCCCGGACATGTGATGTGATTTTGGTGAAAATGTACAGTATTGCAGTGGAGTTATTGAATAATATTCATGAAAAATATTTTCCAAAATTAAACAACCACATTTTCCTAATTAGTGCTGTAGCATAGCCAGCAGGAGACCCTGGATCTGTGACGTGATTTTGGTGACAATATACAGTATGAGACCGAAGTTATTGAATAGTATTCATATCAAATATTTCCCAAAATTAGGCGAAATCACCCAAAATTAGTACTGTAGCATAGCCAACAGAACTCACTGAACCTGTGAAGTGATTTTGGTGAAAATGTACAGTATTACAGTGAAGCTATGAATAATCTTCATTAAAATATTTCCAAAAATTATGATAAATGAAATTATTTTTAATTTTGTAGTGTAGCATAGACAGCAGGACTCGCTGGACATGTGACATGATTTTGGTGAGAATAAACAGTATTACAGGGAAGTTATTGAATATTTTTGTAATATCTCTTTTTGGTGTTGCACTTTGTAGACGGTCCCTGCGCACTCGTTTCTCAGCAGGCTGTACGTAGACACCCATGTTATGTGTCCATCACGGAGGACGACTCATATTGATGAAAACTCGCCTGTTGCCCGTTGTCCACATTACTACGGTGGGAATTATGCAGCGTTTGTGCTTTAACAACGTTTTGCTTATGACTTATTGATCCGGGAAGTCCGAATCTGTGAATGTGTTGCCAACTTTACTGAACTTGCTACAGTAAAGTGAGCCACCACTCGGGTTTTTGTTGCGCATCTACTCTTGCACTTGTAATAAATGTGGTGTGTTGGTAGCGATGGAGGCGAGAGGCCCAGCGACTTAGAAGCTTCGTTAGCTGTAGTTAGCTTAGCCTCAGATAGCCACCTAGCTTAGCCCCCGCTAGCCGGCGCAGAGCCACCTAGCTTAGCACGTAGCTTAGCCTCAGCTAGTTGTCCCGAGCAGCCGGGAGCCCAGGGCGGTGGGTGACGGTCCGGAGGGGGCACAGTGCTCCCCTTAAAGAGCCCACGATTAAAGAGCCACCAGCTCACGGTTCAAACAGATTCTCCAGCGACCACAGTCAGCTGCATCCCAGGGACCAGAGCCGGTGTTCCAGATCAACTGGCGATATGTTTACCTTTTTCCAGATGTTGATGGTCGGCTGCAGAGCTGGTCGCAGATTCGTCATTTTCACAAAGCGCCTGTGTGTGAAGTGCGGTGATCTACTGAAGGTCTCGCTGAAATTAAAAATCATACAGAAACCCTTCACGAGTTCATGTGTCCGTGTCAGCATCACGTTGAGACAGCAATATAAATTAAATGGTTAAAAAAAAAGAAATTAGTACAGAAACCTTGAACGGGATTCGAAACAGCGAGCCGAAGAACTATTAGCTTCAGGCCTGATGACGAACTCATTACGTCACCGAGCCGCTGAAAACTTCGTCACGCGATAGATAAATGTCTCGTTCTTTGCTTTGTCAGCTGTATGTCACCAGATGTGCTTTCAGGTAACGCCCATGTCATCTGGTGAGAGTCCCAACACAGAATAAACGCATGTTTACTTAATACCAGGCTTTACAATCTGAGGCTCCTCTTCATAGGAGACACAGGGAGTTCTGAAGAACACACACGTGTGACCAGCTCCACGCAAAGTGCTTGTGTTTGATGCTGGTGATCATTACAACGCACACACACCACACAAGTGTCACATGTAAACATCGCCTCACGACAACAAGGAGGAAGCTCCAGCAGTGTTTTTATGAGTAAAGTTGGTGAACGTGCTTCTAATGGACGTGTGAAGCTTCACGTGTCCTCCTGTCGCTGCTGGTTAAAGTCAGCAGACGTGATTTTAAAAATGTTCTCTATGATCAGGTTCATTCATCGGAGAATGAAAACAACTCAAACGCTCATCAGAGAACGGGTGATACTGACACAAAAAGCCCTTTATTTTTAATAATGATGTTACATGAAGCGTCCTCAATTGCTTGTATCACAACACCACATTGTTTGTGAAAATACAACAAAATATAAATAGTTTTATTATTATTATTTATCACTATTATAATTTGCCAGAGTTGTCACAATTACACTGGGAACTTAATTTACTCTTTCGACTGACACAGCACCAACAAAGCACGCAGCCATCTGACAGAAGAGAAGAAATACACAACACGTTGTTCAACAATGAAGACGCTAAGTTTGTTTTCTAGATTTGCCGCGTCACACATGCGTCATGTTGACAACACACTCGACACGCTTCGACAGATCGGTTGATTCCAAACAGATAAACAACACTTGCATAACAGAAACTACGAAAAACAAACACACCCGTTCTCTGATGAGCGTTTGAGTTGTTTTCATTCTCCGATGAATGAACCTGATCATAGAGAACATCTTTTAATATCACGTCTGCTGACTTTAACCAGCAGCGTCAGGAGGACACTAGGGCTGCAACTAACGACTATTCTGATAGTCGATTAGTTACCGATTATTGAAACGATTTATCGACTAATCGGATTATGAATGACACAAATTCTCAATTGCTATTATTTAGCAAGCAGCTTTTAAATTTAGCTTGAGGGTATTCGAGGCATGTGATGACTGAAAATAAAGGCAATAAAGATCGATACTTCATTTAAAAAAAAGTATTTTAATAAACTTTGCTGCATATAAGGGTACTGTTGACACAAAAGCAAAGAAATCAAGTTTTTGTCCATTTAAAAGCAAGGACAAGCAAAGTGCTAATAAAAAAAATTAATTTAAATTCAAGTTTCCCTTTTTACTGTGAACCAAGAACAGGCCAAGTGCTGATACCGCGGGGTCTTGAAAAGTATTAAAAGGTGATATATAAATCTAGGGAAAATCAAGACCCTTGAAAAGCATTAAAAAGTCTTGAATCATTTTCGAATTCAAGACTCTGTGTAGCCGATGGTTTTTTCCTCTTATACTGTCAGGCCTCAGCCGAAAAGTGACACGAGAGATGGTTATTTAATCGGGAGATCGCACCAGTATATTTTCCTTCGTACTTCTCTTTGGACAACACCCCCTTCCGTTAGAACCCCCCTTCAAAATAAGAGTCCCACCAGTACCTTGCTTATAACAGGAACTACACATCAACCTTCCACAATAAAGCCACTAAATAAAATAGCTTACAAATGTGTTGTTTTCTCGATGTCAATAGCACATTTGTCAAAAGTTGTTAAAAGTTTATGTGAATTCACTTATTCTAGTCCTCACGACAACGCAACAAAAAAATACCTGGTGTTCAAACGGGGACGGGGCACGAGCGCGAGACCGCAGCGCGAATAGCACGAGTCGTTGAATCTTCCATGTAGAGGACGGCTAGCTGCGAACAGTAAGCCACACATTATTTATATTGCTGCAATGGGTACGTGTAAATTCGCGGGGTCGTGGCTGGAACACGAGCAGTTCAAGCCCTGGCTGAAGCCCGTCGCTGGGAGTGACCTGGAGGCTACTGTTTGGTCTGTAGGAAGAAAGCGAGTGTAGCTTCAATGGGGATCAATGCTCTCCGGTCAGTCACAGATGCAAGGCGCTAACCACGAATCCGCTACGGCACGCAGAGAGCGGTTGTCCATCGAGCATTGGGCAACACCTTCCTCGGTTAACGTTGTTACACGACCCAGTACGAGTACAAAAGCTGAAGCTAGTAACTAGCTGCTAGCGTTGCTAACGTTAACTCAGTTCAGTTGTCACCACTTCAACTTGTACAGACGTCAGTGATGTCACCACGCCACCGCCGCGTGCACAAGTGTTGTGGTGTCTCGACACAACAGTAAAACACCGCTCTCTCACGTCCAATGAATCATATTTGTAAGGAGTGAGCACTACCACAGCTCAGTTAGTTTCGTCAATGTTCAAAGTTTACACACGTACAATTCTGAGTTCTGTTATTATATCATAATACTGGGAGAATGGCGCAGATTGTAATTTCCTTCAGGTGAGATACCAGACTAGTTGTCAGTTAAACACTTTGTTGCACTAAAGACATGCCACATGGTGGCTCTTTTTGAGAAAGTTGTAGCATTATATCAGTGAATATGTTGATCTGATTTGTGTTATTTATGCTGCAAAATAGTTTTATTCTTTAAAGTATTATAAAAGTGCCTATTGCAGAGTTGACTGAACCAGTTACTGCTCAGTGTGTCTTTGCAGTGTTTCTCACACCACAAGTAGATTCTGACTGCCATATTAAATTCAATCCAGCCTTTTAATTTGTCTCTCAAAGTGGACCAGATTGATGCATCTTTACTTTAAAATGTACTATATCCTCTTCCAAGAGGGTCCAGGGTCCATCCACCATGATCTCTACAAATCCTGTGGGAAACACTGTTGTTTGCATGTGTGAGTGAGTGAGCATGTTATTGTTTTAAATAAATTATGCCTTTTGGCTTAGAAACTCAATTTATTATTTTGAGATGTATTCCCTCCCGGCCTATCTGAACTCTGTTGTGTTGATGCAGTGCTACATAGAAGTTCTGGCAAACTTCATTTAATTTTGCAATCTCAATTGTGTCGCTGATGTAAATCAATCAATCAAATTTTATTTGTATAGCCCATATTCACAAATCACAGTTTGTCTCACAGGGCTTAAACATGGTGAGAAATCCTCTGTCCTTAACCCTCAGCAAGAGCAAAGAAAAACTACTAAAAACCCTTTTAACAGGTAAAAATACGTAGAAACCTCAGAGCCACATGTGAGGGATCCTTTTCC
The DNA here is from genome assembly GCF_963576545.1 of Limanda limanda. Taxonomy (NCBI): domain Eukaryota; kingdom Metazoa; phylum Chordata; class Actinopteri; order Pleuronectiformes; family Pleuronectidae; genus Limanda; species Limanda limanda. Next base: position 26,387,993 of record NC_083647.1, on the reverse strand, counting down.
CAGGACGGACACAAGTGCAACAGATGTCAAGTGTAGGAAAACATCATCGGAATTAAAGTTTTTAGCAGCATTGATGAGGGTAAACATTTTGAAGGATAACTTAAAAACTATATGTCAAGCAGTCCTGCTACAATCATAGTCTCTGGTCAGCAGCCAGCAAGATCATGATCCAGCATCAGGATGGGATATATGTAGATGTAACCGGTTACAGCTCCTAGTGGCGCTGGGGTCTTGAAAAATATTAGAAGGGTCTTGAAAAAGGTCTTGAAAAGTATTGAATTTAATCTCAGGATTGCTGCATATACCCTGCTCTGTTAACCATGGTTACCTGCAAGGAAACACGTGCAGTCATCATTGCTTTGCACAAAAAGGACTTCAGAGGCCAGGATATTGCTGCCAGTAAGATTGCACCTGATTTTACCATTTATCGGATCATCAAGAACTTCAAGGAGAGAGGTTCAATTATTGTTAAGAAGGCTTCAGGTCGCCCAAGGAAGTCCAGCAAGCGCCAGGACCGTCTCCTAAAGTTGATTCAACCGCAGGATCGGGGTACCACTAGTGCAGAGGTTGGTCAAGAATGGCAGCAGGCAGGTGTGAGTGCATCTGCATGCACAGTGAGGCGAAGACTTTTGGATGATGGCCTGGTGTCAAGAAGGGCAGCAAAGAAGAAACTTCTCTCCAGGAAAAACATCAGGGACAGACTGATATTCTGCCAAAGGTACAGGGATTGGACTGCTGAGGACTGGGGTAAAGTCATTTTTTTCTGATGAATCCCCTTACCGATTGTTTAGGGCATCTGGAACAAAGCTTGTCTGGAGAAGAAAAGGTGAGGGCTACCATCAGTCCTGTGCAGTGCCAACAGTAAAGCAACCTGAGAACATTAATGTGTGGGGTTGCTTCTCATCCAAGGGAGTGGGCTCACTAACAATTTTGCTAAAGAACACAGCCATGAATAAAGAATGGTACCAAAACATCCTCAGAGAGCCACTTCTCCCAACCATCCAAGAACAGTTTGGTGAGGAACAAGGCCTTTTCCAGCATGATGGAGCACCTTGCCATCAAGGGAAAGTGATAACTAAGTGGCTCGGGGAAAAAAACATCAACATTTTGGGTCCATGGCTAGGAAACTCCCCAGACCTTAATCCCATTGAGAATTTGTGGTCAATCTTCAAGAGGCGGGTGGACAAACAAAAACCCACATATTCTGACAAAGTCCAAGCATTGATTATGCAAGAATGAGTTACCATCAGTCAGGATGTGGCCCAGAAGTTAATTGACAGCATGCCAGGGTGAATTGCAGAGGTCTTGAAAAAGAAGGGTCAACACTGCAAATATTGACTCTTTGCATAAACTTAATGTAATTGTCAATAAAATCCTTTGACACTTGTAATTATACTTCAGTATACCATAGTCACATCTGATAAAAAGATCTGAAAACACTGAAGCAACACACTTTGTGAAAACCAATACTTGTGTCATTCTCAAAACTTTTGGCCACGGCTGCAGAGCAGGTCCGCCACACAAATACTGCAGGTAGTTTATTTCAGGCTGTTAAGAGTGAAGTTCTCCCGAAACTTTTTACTTTGTGTTGCGCGCGGCAGCGGACGCGGCCATTAATCCATGTTTTGTCGCTATTGCACATGCGCGACTTTCAGAGATAGGAAGAAGGCGAGATGGCTCACTCCTCAGGTACTTCCATCAGCACCTCTGGTAAAACAACGTTTGGTTCCGCTGCGCGGCCCGAGAAACACGCGCTATGACGTCACCACGATTCATCGACGAGTAAATTCGTCGGCGACTATTTTTGTCATCTTTTTTTGTCGACGACGTCGACTAATCGTTGCAGCCCTAGAGGACACGTGACGCTTCACACGTCCATCAGAAGCACGTTCACCAACTTTAGTCACAACAGCACCGCTCGAGCTTCCGCCTTGTTGTTGTGAGGGATGTGACACTTGTGTGGTGTGTGTGTGTTGTAATGATCACCAGCGTCAAACACAAGCACTTTACGTGGAGCTGGTCACACGTGTGTGTTCTTCAGAACTCCCTGTGTCTCCTCTGAAGAGGAGCATCACTTTGTAAAGCCTGGTATTAAGTAAACATGCGTTTATTCTGTGTTGGGACTCTCACCAGATGACATGGGCGTTACCTGAAAGCACATCTGGTGACATACAGCTGACAAAGCAAAGAACGAGACATTTATCTATCGCGCGCAAAGATTTCAGCGACTCGGTGACGTAGTGAGATCGTCATCAGGCCAGAAGCTAATAGTGCTTCGCTTCGCTGTTTTGAATCCCGTTCCAGGTTTTTGTACTATAATCTTTTTTTTAACCATTTAATTTATATTGCTGTCTCAACGTGATGCTGACACGGACACATGAACTCGTGAAGGGTTTCTGTAGGATTTTTATTTCAGCGAGACCTTCAGTAGATCACCGCACTTCACACACAGGCGCTTTGTGAAAATGACGAATCTGCGACCAGCTCTGCAGCCGAACATCTGGAAAAAGGTAAACATATCGCCAGTTGATATGGCCACCAGTTAAACTGGATCACCGGGGCATCGAATCCAAACTGAAGCTGCTGGCTGAAACTAAACGTAAATACAGTAAAATCATAATTCACGTCGGCAGCAACAACTCCCGGCTTCGCATGTCGGAGGTCACTGAAGGTCATGTTGAGTCGGTGCTTTTGCAGAACCGATGTCGGACACAGTAGTTTCCTCTGGCCCTCTCCCTAACACAACAGGTGAGGACATGTTGAGCCGCATGTTGTCTTTTACCTGCTGCCTGTCCAGGTGCTGTCCTGTAAACGGTTCCGTGCTTTGTAGATAATTGGCAAACTTTTTGGAGGAAACCTGGTCTTGTTAGGAGAGACGCGTTCATCCCACTTGGGATGGAGCAGCTCTCTTATCTAGGAATATTACCCAGTCTATCACATGACAACCCAGAGCTGGGACCAGGAAGCAGAGCTGCAGTGCTACACACTTCTCTGCTCCCTCTGGATCAGTCACACAACCACATAGAGACTGTCTCTGTCCACCGTCAGATTAAATTATTTAAATTAAACAAAAACAGAAAAAAACAGAGCGAGAACTCCACACAGAAATCTAATACAAATTAACACAACCTCTGAAACAACGCAGGACACTAAGACTTTTAAATGTGGTCTTTTAAACATTAGATCACTGTCATCAAAAGCTATTTTAGTTAATGAACTAGTCTCAGATTACAACATAGATTCATTGTCCCTCACTGAGACGTGGCTGCATCCTGATGAATATGTCAGTCTAAATGAATCTACTCCCCCCCCCAGTCATTTAAATTCACACGTTCCCAGAGAATTCGGACGAGGAGGTGGAGTTGCTGCTATTTTTAACTCCAGTCTATCAATTAATCCTAAACCCAAACTCAGCTACAACTCATTTGAATGTCTTGTTCTTAGTCTTCTACACCAATCCAGGAAACACCAACAGCCAATCATATCTGCTGTAGTTTACCGTGCTCCTGAGGCTTATACTGAATTTTTAGCAGAATTCCCTGAGTTTTTACCAAACCTAGTCCTAAAGATCGATCAAATTATTATTGTTGGTGACTTTAATAATCATGTTGACAATAATAAAGATAGCCTTAGCGTAGGGCTGTGCAATTAATCAATTTTTAATCGTGATTTCGATTTTTGGGCCAAACTTTCTCCAAACTAATATAATCGAGTCGAAACAATTTTTCTGAAATTGCATTCGCAATTCAGTCCTTCCCCCAAAGCATTCAACGCGGCCCAGCTGACTGGCACTCACTCTTAAGCAGCTGTAACGTGAAGGAGACGAGTTGTGTGTGGTGACCGACGGTATTTAAAAAACAGCACGAGTGGTAAATGGCAGAGGGAGGGCCGCCCCGTCTGATCCACAACAAGGGTAGAAAAACTTCTCTTGTATGGGAACACTTCGGATTCAAAGAATCCGACGAGGAGCAGATAACCATAACTTGCTCAATTTTCAACCGATTTTTAAACGGTTTAGTTTGTTATAAACGTCAGAGATGTAGTTCTGACACTGCATACTTATGAATAATGTTACTTTCTAAAAAATAGAATAATGTTCTAAAATAGGTACATGATTTCCCTTTACAAATATACATCAAAAATTATTTTATTTAATTATATTTAAAAAGTACATGTACCACTACCAACACAATGTTATGGGTGAGCGAGTCGCCTGTAGCAAAATGGCCGCCATGTTCGGACATTCGTCTCCGCTCGCCGGCAACGCGGACGAGACATCTAGCCTGTGTGTGTATATATATATCTATGGCTGCACCCGGCTGCTACTGCAGTAAAGTGAGCTGTCATATGGGAAGCCAGCCGCCACTCAGGGTTTTGTTGCGCGTCTACTCGTGCCTTATACGGTAAAGCGGTATAGATAGTCGGAGTGCCTAAAAAGTACAAAAACACAAATATATTTTAGTAATAGTCTCTCAATTGATTTATTTTGTTATCTTCATGGCGTTTCGTTCATTTAAATTATATATTTTTACTGCAAATTGAAGGGCAAGTCTGTAAAAAAGGACCAATGTATTCATATTGTAACCATATTTGGAAGCATATTGAAAATATTCCTTAATAGGTTTTAATTGACTTTGAGTATATGCTTGTTCCCGCGGTCTTTGACTATAATGAGAAAACGTTTTCGAGTGTTTTTACCGCAGAATAACTGAGAAAATTAAAGAGCAAGTCTGTGAAAAAGGACCAATGTATATATAATGTCGATGACACTCACAGGTGGTCTTCTATCATGTTGAGTTGGAATGAGTCTGTGAAAACAGGAGGTTTCTTCTCAATTTTAATGTGGATATTGCATAGTCAGAGACTCTACACACAGGAATCTACTGGAAATGACTCGTAACCTAGCAAGGAATATCTTTAAAATTCATCCAAATATGTATTTGCCCTTTAATTTTCTCAGTTATTCTACAGTAAAAATATACAATAATGTATCTCAGCATAGTCAGAGACACCACTAACAGGAATACATTGGAAATGACTCATAACCTCTCAAGGAATATTTCAGCTTCCAAATATGGTTACATTATGAATACATTGTTTTGTTTTTACAGACTTGCCCTTTAGTTTGCAGTCTGGATAAATGATAATTGACATGAGCAAATACTCCATGAAGATTTAAAAAAAAAAATTCAATAAAATATAGTTTTTTTCGTAATATTTGGGCGTTTCAACCAAACATGCTGTTTTACCGTAAAGCCACAAGTAGACTCGCAACAAAAACCCGAGGGGCGGCTGGCTTCACACATGACGGCTCACTTTACTGCAGTCGGCTGCTCCACCTCTCACCTGAATAATGAGGAGGATTTGATGATGTTGTGAACGAGTCTGTGCAGAAAACCTGCTGCTGTGTTGCTCATGTCTGAAACAGAAAGTCTGGACACATTTCTGTGAGTTTTAGCCACAGGTCAAGTTTATCAATCAATCAAGTTTTATTTGTATAGCCCACATTCACAAATAACAATTCGTCTTATAGGGCTTTAACATGGTGTGACATCCTCTGTCCTTAAACCTCAACAAGAGTAAGGAAAAACTACTTAAAACCTTTTTAACAGGTAAAAATATGTAGAAACCTCAGCGAGAGCCACATGTGAGGGATCCCTCTTCCAGGACGGACAGAAGTGCAATAGATGTCAAGTGTAAGAAAACATCATCAGGATAAAAGTTTTTAGCAGCATTGATGAGGGTAAACATTTTTCAATACTATGTGTGAACCAGTCCTGCTGCAATCACAGTCTCTGGTCAGCAGCAAGATCACGATCTAGCATCAGGATGAGATCCACTATAGTCCACAGTCATTGTCCACCGCCGCCAGTTAGAATCCATTATCAGCTGCCGCCTCGGTCGTGGTCCACCATCATCCAATGCCAACGCGACAAGGGATCCTCCATTACAACGACGATCAGCTGGCACGATACAGAATCCACCAAACTGGATCCACCATTGCGACCTACAATCATAATCCATGGTGCGGCCACAGCTGTGGTACTGCATCTGCGGGCGCTAAGGCACAGAAACTCCGGGAAAGGGGTCAAGTTAGTAACATGTACTGATCAGATGAGTTACTTTGATGTGATAAGTATGGAGAAGAGGAAGGAGAAGCAGGAAAGAGAAGCTCCGTGTGTCTTGTGTCATAAATTCCCTGTGCGTCTAAGCATCATCAGGGGTTTTTGCCTTTTCATCAGTTTTGGAACATAGGGCGAGTTACTTTCTGCCGCACTAATTAGCTCTAACTATAAGCTTTATCAAAAAGGAAGGTTTTCAGTCTACTCTTAAACAAACAGAGTGTGTCTGCTTCCAAACTGAAAGTGGCAGATTATTCCACAGGAGTGGGGCTTGATGGCTAAAAGCTCTGGCTCCTACTCTACTTTTAGAGACTTTAGGGACGACAAGTAAACCTGAGTTCTGGGATCGGAGTGCTCTAGTAGGTTGATATGGTACTAACATCTCTTTAAGGTAAAGAGGTGCCATATCATTAAGGGCCTTGAAGGTGAGGAGGAGAATTTTAAATTCTATTCTTGATTTAACAGGAAGCCAGTGTAGCGATGCTAATACTGGAGAAATGTGCTCTCTTTTCTTAGTTCTCGTCAGGACACGTGCTGCGGCATTTTGGACCAGCTGCAGAGTCTTTAACGACTTGCTGCTGGAGCCTGATAATAGTGAATTACAGTAGTCCAGTCTCGATGTAACAAAGGCGTGGACTAGTTTTTCTGCATCTTTTTGCGAAAGGACATTTCTGATTTTTGAGATATTACGTAAGTGGAAAAAGGCCATCCTAGGAATTTGTTTTAAGTGAGAATTAAAGGACAAATCAGGATCGAAGATCACTCCCAAGTTCCTGACTGTTTCATTGGAAGCAAGGGCAATGTCGTCTTACGCAGCTATATCATTAGATAATGTATCTCTAAGGTGTTTAGGGCCGAGTATTATAACCTCAGTTTTATCTGTGTTTAATAAGAGAAAATTGCGGGTCATCCAGGTTTTTATGTCCTTGAGACATGCTCGAAGTTTAGTTAATTGATTACTTTGATCAGGTTTTATTGACAAATATAACTGGGTGTCATCCGCATAACAGTGAAAATTTACCGAGTGTGTCCTGATAATGTTTCCTAGTGGAAGCATATATAATGAGAATAAAATCAGGCCGAGCACAGACCCCTGTGGAACACCATGGTTAACTTTGGTGCGCACAGATGACTCATCATTAATTGGTACGAATTCGTAGCGATTAGAAAAATATGATTTAAACCAGTTTAAGGCCGTTCCTTTAATGTTAATTAACTGTTCTAGTCTCTGTAATAAAATGTGATGGTCAATTGTGTCGAATGCTGCACTGAGATCTAACAGAACGAGGACAGACACAAGTCCCTGATCTGAAGCTATTAGAAGGTCATTATTGACTTTTGTCAGGGCTGTCTCTGTGCTGTGATTGGTTCTAAACCCAGACTGAAAGTCTTCATATATATTATTTTCCTTGAGAAACTCACACAGCTGATTGGCTACAACTTTTTCTAAGATTTTAGACAGGAAGGGGAGATTAGATATTGGCCTGTAATTTGCTAAAACCTCTGGGTCTAGGGCCGTTTTTTTGAGTAGGGGTTTGATTACAGCTATTTTAAAAGACTGTGGTACATAACCTGATGATAATGACAGATTGATTGTGTTAAGTAACAAACTATCTATTAGGGGCAGAATTTCTTTAAGTATTTAGTTGGAATGGGATCTAAGATACAGGTTGTTGGTTTAGAACCTGAGACTATTTTGGTAAACTGATCACGGGTGATCAGAGAGAAGCTGTGTCTAAGTAATGGGAAGGATTGTCAGCCGTTTCTGAGATCTCTGTTGTTGGGGGGGGGGGGGGGGGGGGGTATTAGTGCCAATTGAAGGCAAGAGATGGTTGATTTTATTTCTAATAGTTAGAATTTTATCATTAAAAAAGGTCATAAAGATATTGCTATTTAGGGATCGAGGAATACTGGGTTCTGTGGAGGTGTGACTCTCTGTCAGCCTGGCTACAGTGCTGAAGAGAAACCTGGGGTTGTTTTTATTCTCTTCTATTAGTTTTGAATAATAGGCAGCTCTTGCTTTGTGGAGAGCCTTTTTATATTCTTTAACACTACTCTTCCAGTCTAGGAGATTTTCAACACTGTTGCTGGAGCGCCACTTCCTTTCTAATTTTCTTGATATTTGTTTCAACTAATGTGTCTTGGAATTATACCACGGAGCTAATTGACTATGTTTTACACATTTCTTTTTTAGAGGCGCTATTGAGTCTAATGTTAATCGTAACGAGTCTGCAGAGCTTTCTACGAGGTGGTCAATCTCAATAGAGCTCAGGTTTTTAAAGGATTTGTTGTTTATGTCGACGGATAATACGGGTTTAAATGTAATCGGAATTATTTCCTTAAATTTAGCTACAGCACTATCAGGTAAACGTCTAGAAAATTAGTTTTTTATTAGGGGCATATATTCAGATAATGAAAAATCGAAAGTTATTAAATTATGGTCTGATAGTATTGGATTGCGCGGAAGTACTGTTAAATGTTCAGTTTTGACACCTTATGATAACACAAGGTCAAGTGTGTGGTTACAACAATGAGTAGGTTGATGTACACACTGACTGAAACCAATTGAGTCTAGTATTGAAATAAATGCTACGCTCAGGCTATCTTTATTATTGTCAACATGAATATTAAAGTCACCAACAATAATAATTTTATCGGTCTTTAGGACCAGGTTTGATAAAAAACTCAGGGAATTCTGTTAGAAATTCAGTATAAGCCTCAGGAGCACGATAAACTACAGCAGATATGATTGGCTGTTGGTGTTTCCTGGATTGGTGTAGAAGACTAAGAACAAGACATTCAAATGAGTTGTAGCTGAGTTCAGGTTTAGGATTAATTGATAGACTGGAGTTAAAAATAGCAGCAACTCCACCTCCTCGGCCGAATTCCCTGGCAACGTGTGAATTTAAATGACTGGGGGGAGTAGATTCATTTAGACTGACATATTCATCAGGATGCAGCCACGTCTCAGTGAGGGACAATAAATCTATGTTGTAATCTGAGACTAGTTCATTAACTAAAATAGCCTTTGAGGACAGTGATCTAATGTTTAAAATACCACATTTGAAAGTCTTAGTTTCTTGTGTTGTTCCAGAGGTTGTGTTAATCTGTATAAGATTATTGTGTGGAGTTCTCGCTGTGTTATTGTTTAATTTAAATAATTTAATCTGACGGTGGACAGACACAATCTCTATGGGGTTGTGTGACTGATCCAGAGGGAGCAGAGAAGTGTGTAGCACTGCAGCTCTGCTTCCTGGTCCCAGCTCTGGGTTGTCATGTGATAGACTGGGTAATATTCCTAGATAAGAGAGCTGCTCCATCCCAAGTGGGATTAACGCGTCTCTCCCAACAAGACCAGGTTTCCTCCAAAAGGTTTGCAAATTATCTACAAAGCCGGGAACCGTTTACAGGACAGCACCTCGACAGCCAGCGGGTAAAAGACAACATGCGACTGAACATGTCATCACCTGTTGTGTTTGGGAGAGGGCCAGAGAAAACTGGTCTTGTCTGAAAGCAGCTTAACCAACTAACTAACATCCCCTCGCCCTGTTCTCCTCTGTGAGTGACCTAATTGTTTTTTTATCCTCAAAATGAACAACTTTTTTACCAGAAACCCTTTGCGTTATGCTGCTTCCTTTACGATCTGCGTCGTGTCGTTGCATTTTTGTTTTTGTTTGTCCTAAATGTGAGAAGAGCCGGTCTTGCTTTGGTTCAATGGAGTATTTATTAAGAAGCAATGAAAAGGTATAAAAAGTTACTGCTAAGCAATGGGCACCCAAACACCCCCCCGGCTCTCTAGCGGCACCGGACAGTCACGAGTGGCGCCGCACGGACGGCGGTTGTAATATTTTATAACAGAAGTTATAACAGGATTGGTCTATAACGAGGGGAAGTCTTCCTCGGTTCTTCCACGATGGTGCTCAGGCGTAGTACCTCCCTCTTGGTACTGGAATAAGGATATGACGAGCAGCCGCTCCCAATCTCCTCCTCCTCTGATAGTGGCTGGGCAAAATCTTCAGTTCATGACAGTTTATAAAAAAAGGTACAAACAAACCTTGACTCAGCTGACGCCTTGTGGGTTGATGTTGTTGTTCATTGGAGTCAGAATATTGTTCTGTTTGTGTTGACATTTGCATCCTCCAAACCAAAACAACGCCACTCTCTCTTCCCCCCAGAACCTGGGGCAGCTGCTTGAACTCTGTGATGTTGATTAAATCTAATGGAGTTATGCTTTAATATAAAAAGCTAGAAATGAGAACAAGTTAAAGTACAGTGTATTGTATGCCACAGATTTATCCCACAACAGGCAGCAGCTCTTATCAGACCTCTTATCAAGACAGGTGTGAGACTGACCAGTGATGTGAGGCACACATATTCTAAACAAACCTCAAGATTAACACTAAGCAGCAATGGTTATTAGAAGTCACTATGTGAAGGCAATATATCTATATCTAGGCTATATATATGTCTGGCCCAAACTGCTCCTGCCCCGAACCTCCTGCTTTATTGTTTAGAGTACAGTTCCATAAATATCTTCACAGACACAAAGAAGCTAAAATTTAAAATACCAACAGTCTTAACACCAACTGTAAACGACCTCAACATCTCTACTTCCTGAATGTGATCGTTCAAACATCACAACAGTCAACATTAAACGACAAAACACAAGTTTTTCAAAACACTTCAGGAAACTCTGAAATGATAAACGTGTGTATTTGTGTATTTGTGTTTCAGTGTGTCCTGCAGACGTCCAGCAACTGATGTTGATTAAAGAAGAGGTTCCCTCTGAGCAGCAGCAGTGGAGCCCCCTTGTGGACCAGGAGGACCCAGAGCCCCCCCACATTAAAGAGGACCAGGAGGACCCAGAGCCCCCCCACATTAAAGAGGTACAGGAGGAACCAGAGCCCCCCCACATTAAAGAGGAACAGGAGGATCCAGAGCCCCCCTACATTAAGCTTCAAGGACACATTAAGCTTCAAGAACTGGAGGAGGCTGATATCAAGTTCACATTGACTCCTGTGAAGAAGAGTGAAGAAGATGAAGAGAAACTTAAATCGTCAAAGCTTCATCCGAGTGAGAGGAAGGAGAACAGAGCGGACTGTGGAGGACCAGAACCAGCCAGGAACTCAGGTCCTGATGAATGTTTACAACCAGGTCCTGAGGACAAGGCTGAAGACTCTTCTGAGGCTGAAGTCAGTGAGGATGATTGGATGGAGACTAGGGAACCTCAGACTGGTTTAAATACAAGAAATAACAAACAGCCTCTAAGTGAAATGGGATGTGAGACAGAAAAAAAAACGTTTAGTTGCTCTCAGTGTGGTAAAAGATTTAGCCGTAAGTCCCTTCTAAATAGACATAAGAGGAGTCATACAGGAGAGAAACCATTTAGTTGCTCTGAGTGTGGTAAAAGATTTAGTGACAGGGCGAGTCTAAATAAACATATGAGGATTCATACAGGAGAGAAACCGTTTAGTTGCTCTGAGTGTGGTAATAGATTTAGACGTAGAGACAGTCTAAATGAACATATGAGGATTCATACAGGAGAGAAACCGTTTAGTTGCTCTGAGTGTGGTGAAAGATTTAGCCACAGGTGCGATCGAAATACACATAAGAAGACTCATACAGGAGAGAAACCGTTTAGTTGCTCTGAGTGTGGTAATAGATTTAGACGTAGGGACAGTCTAAATACACATATGAGGAGTCATACAGGAGAGAAACCGTTTAGTTGCTCTGAGTGTGGTAAACGATTTAGCCAAAGGGGCAATCTAAATGAACATATGAGGAGTCATACAGGAGAGAAACCGTTTAGCTGCTCTGTGTGTGGTAAACGATTTAGCCAAAGAAGCAATCTAAAAAGACATATGAGGATTCGTACAGGAGAGAAATCGTTCCGTTTATCTGAGTGTGGTAAAAGATTTAAAGGGAAAATTCCACTTTTGTAGTGCTTCTTCATGTTCATTTTGGTAGCTGGCATGTCTACCGTCCCAAAAACACTCCTGTGGTTTGTTGTAGTTCCTCTGTCAGAAACGGTACGCTAGAGTACGTCGAATGGGATTACGACCGTTGTGTACCTAATTTTCCAACCATGCCCATGTAGGGAGTCTCGCTACATGGCCTTGGACAACCCCCCACCATCATCTCACCGGCTCCGGGGGGAAGACTCCCCGGGGAGAGAATCTCCACGGTCTCCGCCTCTACGACCGACATGTTTATCCGCCACTTAGATGTCTGACGGGTTGTGAGCTAGCGTTAGCTCGTGAGCTAGCGTTAGCTCACAAGCTAGCTGCGCCAGCTCCAGCTCCCACTGCTGGGGAGCTGGGGCTCTCGCAGCCAGGCTTCAGCCCACCTGACTCTGGTTCAAAACTATATGTTTGCAAGATTGTATCTTCATCTCCAGTAGCAATGTTTCTACAGAGGTAATAGATAGCTACAAATCTGGGCTTGTATGTCGTGAAGAAGGAAAAAGGGGTGAGGAGGGCTAAAAATGGGTGCTGTTTTAAATGATCCTTGTGGTATTCTGACCAAAATATGTTCCAGACATTTCATGAAGACCCCAAGGAACCATATCAACTGTGGTAAAATGGGCATAATATGTCTCCTTTAAGATTCAGTCCTATTGTAAGAGACATGTGAGGATTCATAAAGGAGAGAAGTGATTCAGTTGCAACCTTTGCAACAAAGTTTTAATAGGTTTATCAGCAGATACTTATATTATACATATTCATAGTTAAGTTAAATAGACTATAAACAGTTATGTCCCTAGAAAATATAACTCACTGAATAACACGAAAGATTTGTGTTTATATATCTTGTTTCTACTGATTTCTACATAATGTATCTTTTTTTCATAATGTCCTTCATGTCATTTTAAGGTCAAAGTGTGTTCCTTGCACAGAATGAATGTGTGTTCTTAACTAGTTCATCAGATTAAATATGTTTGTTTTAAAACAATGGTTTCTTGTTTCGTGAGATTCAATGACAGTGTGTGTTCTCCTTTATGTATTGAATGTGTTTCCAGGAATAAAAGTCTAATAAAAAGATAATGGCGTCCTCGCCCTCCTCCTCTTTGTTTCTGTACGAACGGAGGCTGCACTGGCTACAGTTGAATTGTCTCATCACGAGACAAATTAATCAGCTTCTCACAGTCAGACATGTTTGTTTACGTTTGACGTGAAGTCGGAACTGGGCAATTTCAGGTCAGAATCTCTGACATACGAGTCGTCTGGAACGCAGCATTACACTCACACCCACGGACAGCGGAGCAATTTTATTTGTATAGCCCATATTCACAAATCACAATTTGTCTCAGGGCTTTAACATGGTGAGACATCCTCTGTCCTTAACCTTCAGCAAGAGTCAGGAAAAACTACTAAAAACCCTTTTAACAGGTAAAAATATGTAGAAACCTCAGAGAGACACATGTGAGGATCCGTCTCCCAGAACGGACAGAAGTGCAATAGATGTCAAGTGTAGGAAAACATCAAGATTAAAGTTTTTAACAGCATTGATGAGGGTAAACATTTTGAAGGATAACTTCAATCCTTCACAACATCATCTGAGGCTCAAGGTAAATCTGACTGGCTACTGGTTTGTATGGCAGTACGATGAAAACCATGTGGCCCATTCAGTAGATCAGACATCAATACCTCTATGCCTTTTTAAACTAAACACTTCCTATTTTAGAACATAGGACACTGCTGCTTGAAAGACACAACAGTTGATAAGGTGCTAACAGCTGAATGAATGGCGGTAAATGTCAAACAGCAGGATTGTTAAATTCATAGACAGCTGTGATGTCCCCAATCTATAAAATTTGAAGATAATTATTTTTATATGTTTGTGTTGGGATGGTTTGGTTCCGTCGGTCAATCTGTGTGATACTGGACTCAATAGATCACAGATCTATATAATACAACATAGATCATAGGGCAGTGATTCGAAACCAACATATTTAATCTAATGAGCAATTAGCAGGTAAGGCTCGACATCACGTGACGGACGCAGGAAGTGAAGCGTTTATCTTTGCCGCATTGTGCAAAACGCAACCATCGCTTCAAAATGCATGTGCCTGTTCAGTGCTGCTTTGCAGTCCTAGAAATTGTAATTTTTAACGTTTAATTATTTTTGTTTTCATCTCAGTTTGAAGTTGATCTGATGTAAGCCCTGGTACAAGTACCTCAAAGTTAAAATGTGGAATATAGACAAAACGGCCACTAAATGCAAAATGGCGGCCTTCCTGTTGTGTTTTTCATAACGCCCCCTGAGACGTTTTTGTTTTTCTGGTCATGATAGATCGGTCAATGTGAACGCGTTCCAGGGGTCTCGTTGTATTCGATTTTTTGTTTACAAAAGTTTGAAGTAAGTATTTCCTTGGTGCCTTCTAGTGTGTTTTGTTAGGCACAGCTTCAAGAAGAGTAAAGCTCAACACAGTGTTCCTTTTCCAGTGCCTTTGTTGATGAAACAATTTGTTCCCTTAATTTGTAGTTGCAACTCTAGCAGATTGATAATAATGAATTTTCATTTTCAAGACATCTTTGAAAGAAACTGAGCAGTGGTGGTGTCTGTTTAACTGAGGATTATGTATCAGTGGTCACATAAGGGTTGATTGTCTTATTTATTTCAATATTTTTCTTTTTCTGGATTAATAAAAAACAAATTCTTCTTTTAATATGTTCTCCGAGTCAACGGAAAGCTAATGAATGAGCTGTCTAACTCCACAGTCCTACAGTGCTAAAAGGGGGGGGGGGAGTGAGATCTAAAAATCCATTAGAAAATGCATCTTAATAGGAGAAATAAGTAACTGAATGAATTAATGACTCACTCTCCCTTTTTCCTATTTGCTATTCAACCTGCTGAGTCATTTAGCTTCTCCATTCCACCTTTCCATTCCGTGACACTGGGCCTTGTTATTGGTGCCGCCTAGTGGCCGGCACCTGTTGAAGTTTCAAATTTTTAACTATAGTCTGTGTCTGACTGAACTCTAAATGAATGAAGATAAAAGTAGTTTTAGCTAGATATAAGGCCTTGGTACAAATGATTTAATAATTACCTTTTCCTTCCTAGGGTTTAATCTACAAATTAAGAATGAATGTTTCACTTATTCTCATTTCTCGTTCTGTATTAAAGCATAATTTTCCTTAGCTGTATTCAACATCAGACAGAGTTCATGGAGCTGTTCCTTCTGGGGCAAAGTCAGTATGACATTGTTTGGGTTCAGTTGTTGCGAATGTTTACAGTCAGGATTGTTTTGATGAAGCAGAAAACATAATAATCTTTTCTCCAACTGTAAACACCTTTTGCCCGTCATGGCATCTGCTGAGTGAAGGCCTTTCTTGAAGTAAACAGGTTGCCTAGCAACTATCAGAGTAGTAGGTGTCACAGAAATTATTAAAATCTAACTGTTCTCTTCTGAAATGTTACAATTACATGTTGTTCACATAACTATGCTCAAAGTACAGGTGGAATGACCTAAAGAACACCGCTATAAAATCTAAGTAATGTTTGCGTCAGCCTGATACCAGTAGATGTCTGTTTGTTTGGCCATGGATGAACTTGATACTATTTGATGTTCCAAATGTCTATTCCCCCAGGAGAGGAGGGTGACTGTTGCCTCTTCTCTGATAGGTTCCAACCACTGAACTTGTGATGTTCCGCGTGATATGGGAAGATGATGTTGTGACGTCAGATTGTGTATTTAAGACAGCCTTCCTCTCATCCAAATCGTCAGACCTTCAATACCTGCAGTGGTGTTGAAAGCTCTGAACCGCTTGGCCAAGTGTTCACTCAGAAACTCTGTTTGTATTCAACTCTATTCTCTGTAAATTGTTTTCTTGACCATTAATTAAAAACTTTGATATTGATCACCAGGGAATTAAAATTCCCATCACAGTAGGAACGTCATTGGGAGTGTCTTCCTGTTCACTTCCGTATTCCAAAAGCCAGGAGGATGGATTACGCCTGCGCACTTCCGAGGAGGAGGAACGAAGATCTACTGCTATAAAGTAGACAGGCGCCGGATGTTCATGGCGCTCTAATACGACTAATGTACTGGAAGCCCATTGCTTTGCTGTAACCTGTTCATTGTTTTCTAAATAAATACTTTGATTGAGTAAACTGGGTTCGGTTCATCTTCTCTTAAAGGATAAACGAACACGTTTTAACACACCCCCTAGGCCATTGGTTCTCAAACTTTTTCTGTCATGCCCCATTTTGGGTCTAAAATATTTTTCATTCCCCACCCGCTCCCCCGCCCCAACAATATGGGCCAAGTTTAACATGTGTATTTACATAACATACACATGAACATTAAATCCACAACACTTTCATGAATTTCTGACAAAAAGTTGTTTGAAAAATCCTTTTTGTGACATTTGTCGCTTATTTAAAAAAATAGTGCCATAACTTTGCTTTAATTCAACATAATTGAAGTACTTTTGGTGACATTTATCACTACAGTCCTATCAGTCTGTACTTTTTCAATAATAGAGAAAAAATGTATTCAATTAAAATCACTTTGTTACAAAGATGATAAAGCTCAACCAAAAAGAACGCATGCATGTGACTGGGGTGTAATGTTTCTAAGTGTCTTCTTAATTTGTTTGGTTAGGTTTGTTTGGAAAATTAGTGTTTTATGAACCTTTTTTCGTCACTAAAACTGCTCTCAAATCCCCAAACGGAGGTCCTCAGACATGATTTTTAGATATTTTAGGTGGTGAGATTGTTTCCTTCGCAGACATGTCACTCTCCAATCTCTCGGACCAGTACTTATATCCGCCACGAGAAATCAAGGAACATTTTTCCAAATCTTCTCCCATTGGGGCCCATGTTAATTTTGACGATATTTCTGGAAAGGTTAAAACTGAAGAATAAAATGTAAATCGCTCCCATGGCTCCATTTCTTAGTTCTCACGAATAAAACATATATCTTGTTGTAGTGTCAAGCCTTGTGAATCTCAAAATATTTCCATTTTCCTGATAGGACTTATAGTTTTTGAGTAACAAGTATTTGTTTGATGTCGGCATTAGAGTGGAGATAATTTCTCCACTCATTGAATCCAATGATAATTTTCGGAGGAGATTTATGGAATGAGAACTACGTTTCTAAACTGCTCGCAAGGCCTAATTTTTTGACTCGAAACAATAATATAGATATGTTCTTGTTTGTCCAACTCTTGTGATTCTCACGGTGTTTTCATTTCACGGATAGGAGTTATAGATTTTGAATTAGAGCATTTCGTTTGGGACGTTCTCCTAAAGTGCAGTCTGTCACTCGCTCTCTGTCACACCTGCAGTCATTAGTGAGGTACACAGGGGGAGGGGCCATTGGGGGAAATGGAGACAGTGAGATGTTTAAATTAACACTTCAAAGGTACAGATCATCTTTTGAAGTGGTGTAGTGAGTAGAGCTGAGGCTCAGAGACTCAGAGGTGGAGAGTTCAGGTCCCAGTGAGGGCAGCACTTTAACATTGTTAATTTCTTTGTCTTTTCAGGAACTGTTGAACTCTTTAAATGATGTTTGAAGTCAATTTGATTGGATCAGTGGGTTGAGACGCTGACTCAGTGATCCACTGGTTGTGAGTTCAAAACCACTGTGTATGCAGTGATAGTGATAGCACCACCTAGTGGTCGGTGTGAAAATGAAGTGTGAGCAATCGACCCAAAAATTCTGTCACATGATCAGAGCCCTGACCTGAAGAGATCTATGAGTGTGTATGCAGTGTTAGTGTTAGCGCCACCTACTGGATCCAGTCTCTCTCTCTTGGTCTATGTCTCTCTCTCTTTTAAACCGGCCAGTCTTTCTCTCTCTCTCTCTCTGGGTCTATGTGTGTCTCTCTCTCTTGGTCTCTCTCTCTCTCTCTCTTTTCAACCAGCCAGTCTCTCTCTCTCTCTCTCTCTCTCTCTCTCTCTTTCCTCTCTCTCTCTCTCTCTCTCTATCTCTCTCTCTCTCTCTCTCTATTTCTCTCTCTCTCTCTCTCTCTCTCTCTCTCTCTCTCTCTCTTTGTCTGTCTTCCCAAACTTCCAACTGGATTTCATATCAAAACACATTTCAGCTCAAACCTGCTTCATGTGGGTTTTTATAAACTTTTTTAATATCGCTGCAGGCTAATGAAAACTTTATTTAAGCTTCAAGATTTTCAGGAGCAAAAACTCATTTGACTTTTCTCTCATCAAGCTGCTGTTTCTGCACATTCATATTAAAGAAGTACTGAATAATATGTATTTGGTTAAGAGTGTGTGTGTGTGTGTGTGTGTGTGTGTGTGTGTGTGTGTGTGTGTACGTTGAAAACATTCATGTTCATTTGTTATTTACGTAACACTCTTACAGATACATTGACAGTATCGTTAACAAGTTACTTCTTCAAAATCCAGAAAATATGATTTCAGCTCTTTAATTATCAGTGTGACACTCAAACCTGCTTCATGTGGGTTTTTATAAACTTTTTTAAAAATCGCTGCAGGTGAATAAAAACTTTATTTAAGCTTCAAGATTTTCAGGAGAAAAACTCTTTTGACTTTTCTCTCAAGCTGCTGTTTCTGCAAATTCATATTAAAGAAGGAATGAATAATGTGTGTTTGGTTAAGAGTGTCTGTGTGTGTGTTTGGTTAAGTGTGTGTGTGTGTGTGTGTGTGTGTGCAACCGGCACCTGAAGCAGGAAAACACGTTGAAAACATTTGTTCATGTTTATTTGTTTATTGACGTAACACTCGTACAGATACATTACTGAGCATCGTTAACAAGTTACTTCTTCAAAATCCAGAAAATATTATTTGATTATTGTTATTAGTTCTGTGTCTGTCGAGGCAACAAGATCCATAGAATCACTTCCTGTTTGTCTTCAGAGCAAAAGCACAATATCCCTTTTGTTGTTGCTTCCTTTGAGGAAGGGACAGTTAAATCAAACTGAAAAGGATAATTTCTCAGGACTTAATATTTTGGAAACTTCGTGGATACTTTACTGTGGAAGTGGACTGAGTTGTCCAGGAGGTTGTTGGTTCAATCCCCAGCTCCTCCCACCTGAGGGCTGAAGTGTCCACGGGCAAAACAGTTGAGTTAAAGGTCTGGAACATAAACAGAATTCTTCTTCACGTCTTCCTGTCAAGGTCAAAGAACAGAGAGAGACAACAAGAGGCTTCTCTGTTGAGGTTGGGTGTTTTGATGTGATCTCAACACTAGAGGTCAGTGTGTCCTCACAAATGTCCTCATGATGTCCTCATGAGTCTCTCCAGCTGCAGGGTTCAGATCCACAGAGAGTTGGGATTTCTTTTATTGTTAAAATACAGATTATATGGGGAAACAAACACTGATGCCTTTACTGAATCTATTGTGTGGGAATGGATCCAACGCGTGAAAAAATGTGATTTACATCAGATCAACTTCAAATTGAGATGAGTGTCATCTCAACAAGATGGAGATACAAACTCACTCAAAGATCGATATTTCGTCACATGCTGTGACCGTAACGTGGCGTCAAAGTTTGATTACACGCCATTAAAACACAATGTTCTGTATCGCGGACATACAACATGAATCCTTTGATGCTGTGATGTAAACAAACAACTCCACTCCACTGTGCATTGTTCATAAAGTTCACAGTGTGATGTGCTATTTGTGTGTTGACTGTAATGAGCAATGAGCAGGCAAGGATC
Source organism: Limanda limanda (assembly GCF_963576545.1). NCBI lineage: Eukaryota > Metazoa > Chordata > Actinopteri > Pleuronectiformes > Pleuronectidae > Limanda > Limanda limanda. The sequence goes on along the minus strand of NC_083647.1, from coordinate 26,368,224 downwards.
AACGTCACGTGACGGACGCAGGAAGTGAGGCGTTTATCTTTGCCGCAGTTTGCAAAACGCAACAAACAATTCAAAGTGCATGTGCTCGGCCCGTTCAGTGCTGCTTTGCAGTCCTAGAAATTGTTGTTCATTTTTGGTTTTACTGTCAGAGTTTGTTTAATTTAATTATTGAGTATTTCTACTTCACTGTCTTAGTACTTTTACTTGAAATGGAATATTACTTTACTGTCCTGGTACTTTTACCTCAGTGAATGATCCGAATTATTCTTCCACCATTGGTTAAGTTCATTTTGTTGCTTATACTTTACTACTTGTTTAACAAGTACTTGTAACAGAGTATTTCTTCTTCCTCTTCGTCCTCCAGTCCAGCAGGGGTCGCTGCAGGCTCCGAGCTCGGAGTCTCTGCTTCCTGTCTTTGTCCCCTCAGAGCCTCAGAGAGGAGCAACATGGCCGCCATGCAGCTGCTGCGGGTGTTGGTACATGAGCGGATCCGCGCTGCCGCTGAAGACTTCCTGCTGCAGGTGGAGGAAGGAGGAGGAAAGGCTCGAGTCCCGGAGCTGAGAGCGATGCTCACCGAGCGGCTCGCGGCGGCGGGAGAGCAGATCCTCGCGGGTCTGGAGGAAACCTTGTTCGAGTCCGAGGAGCGAGTGGAGCGGACAGAGCGGTCCCAGCGGGAGGTCTGCCGCCGGAGGAGGCTGCTGGAGGCCGCGATGCAGCCCGTAGTCCGGCTGCACAGAGCAGGTCAGTCCCGGGAGCAGGGGGGGGGATTCATGTTGTGGAGGGCCGCACCAACAGGCTGAACTCAATTCTACTCGTATTCATTTGATAAGCTTCCACTGGTCAGATTGAATGTTATGATTACGTCATTACGGTAAGCGTGCTGCGTCATTTCCTGTTTACCAGCCGCTGGTCGCTCTGTGAACTAGCTCCTCTGCTAACAGCTGTTTCTCTGCATCACTCCGGCTACAATCACCGGTCTGTAGTTAAACAGCCACACAGACCAGCCCCTCCTCTCTGGTGCTCCGTGACTCTGTGTTCTGTGTGAGCTCAGCCTCGTAGTCTAACAGGCTGAGACAGCAGCGATGGCTTCTCTCTCTCCCTCTTGCTCCGAGTGGCCCATGTTCACTGACTCCTCCGCCTCCATTAACAGTAGAGCTACATGTGATACATGTGGTGTGTTGGTAGCGATGGAGGCGAGAGGCTCAGCGACTTAGAAGCTCCGTTAGCTGTAGTTAGCTTAGCCGCGGAGCCACCTAGCTTAGCACGTAGCTTAGCCTCAGATAGTTGTCCCGAGCAGCCGGGAGCCCAGGGCGGTGGTTGACGGTGCGGAGGGGGCACAGTGCTCCCCTTAAAGAGCCCACGATTAAAGAGCCACCAGCTCACGGTTCAAACAGATTATCCAGCGACCACAGTCAGCTGCATCCCAGGGACCAGAGCCGGGGCATCGAACCCAAACTGAAGCTGCTGGCTGAAACTAAACGTAAATACAGTAAAATCATAATTCACGTCAGCAGCAACGACTCCTGGCTTCGCGTGTCGGAGGTCACTGAAGGTCATGTTGAGTCCTTGTGTGCTTTTGCAGAAACGATGTCGGACACAGTAGTTTCCTCTGGCCCTCTCCCTAACACAGGGGTAGGAAACCTTTACTATCGAAGGAGCCATTTTGGCTCCTCTTCCCCCAAATTAAATCTGTCTGGAGCCGCAAAACATATTTGATATCACAGGTTATGAAGTTATATATATAGTTATACAATATTTATAAAAACTATAGTTTTTTGCATTTATAAAATTATAGAATGACAATAAAAAAAAAACTGTTGACATTAAACTGCTATTTTAACCTGTTACAAAAAAGGAAAACACCAAACTTTTATGAAGAGAACAAATGACATGTGTAGGCCTACTTATAAATAAATGAAACACAGAACTATGCTTTTTTTTGCCCATCTCCAGCTTGGTACTTTACAGCAGATGCTGTGTGCTTGCTCTGGAAATGACTTTAAACGTTACTTTTTTTTGTTTGAACACCAGCATCGTTGGCAGTGAAAGCAAATGAATCTGTCCACGCAGAATTAAACTCCCTACTTCCCTCCCAGACTTTTCTTTTTGGGGATTTATCCCTGCTTAGTTTACAGAGGCCAGGGTCGGAAACTCTAGATTAGCGACCTGCAGGGACGAGCGCCGGGACGTAATAGGATGTGACGCATACAATAAAACAAAACGTGAGAGCAGGTCAGACCGGAGGCGGACACAGAAACCGAAGCTCGGTACAAACCAAATGCAGCTTCTGCTCTGATCCAGAAGCTGCGGCGCTGATTCTCTGTCACCAGAGAAACTCTGTGTTTTCACTGTTTCCATTGTTAAGAAGCAGCCGGTGAGTCAGTGACCGGTTGCTTCACGTGAACGAGCTCTGATCTCACTGTCTCTCTGACGCCGGGACCTGGAAGCGACGCCGTGCAGCGATCGTTTCGGCGTCGAGTATTTTTTCCGCTTATCGCCCCAGGAAACACACTGAAAAATGATTTTAAACGATATTGATGACATATTTTATACGATATAAATGATCAAATATGCATCCCATAGTGTGTATTCCCCTTCTGTTGTCCTGGAGTTTTAATTTTACCCATCACATTATTAAATGTCCCCCTCTGCCCATCCACTACAGCCACACAAGCAGTCATACAGATAAAAAGAGGGGGGGGGGGCTACGTATTCTCCACATAGGCTTTTGGAGAATACGTAATTTGAACGGAGCAAACAGCGGAGAAGTTCTTCAACATGGATGACATTAAATTAATAATTGGAGTGGAGAAGTACAGTGAGTTGTATGATCCTCAGCACATGATGGCTGCTGTTGCAGTTAATGAGGGAGCAACAAGTAAGTATATGCTTGAAAAAAAGGATTTAATGCCGTTTTTACTGTAGGCTGATAACAGCAAAAGTATGTGATATTATTAACGCTGGCGGCGCTTCATCGCGCTTCAGCGTCCGCTGTGAACCCGGCGTGAGAGAGTGAGCAGAGCGGGGAGGCGGAGCCCCTGGGCCGGTGTGTGTGTCCGCTATCTGGGAGCTCGCACACACACACAGGCACACACATTCATCCGCTCCTGGTATTTCAGGACGGCCTGATACAACGATGTTTTAAAAAATGAACATGAACGTGACGTTCACTCACGTTCATCATATGAAAACTGATTTGTTAAGTTCACCGTTCACGAAAAAAATGCGCAACATGCACTGTACAGGGAGCGACTGCAGAGGGGCTGAAGAGCTGCATGTGGCTCCAGAGCCGCAGGTTGCCGACCCCTACCCTAACACAACAGGTGAGGACATGTTGAGCCGCATGTTGTCTTTTACCCGCTGGCTGTCCAGGTGCTGTCCTGTAAACAGTTCCGTGCTTTGTAGATAATTGGCAAACTTTTTGGAGGAAACCTGGTCTTGTTGGGAGAGACGCGTTCATCCCACTTGGGATGGAGCAGCTCTCTTATCTAGGAATATTACCCAGTCTATCACATGACAACCCAGAGCTGGGACCAGGAAGCAGAGCTGCAGTGCTACACACTTCTCTGCTCCCTCTGGATCAGTCACACAACCACATAGAGATTGTCTCTGTCCACCGTCAGATTAAATTATTTAAATTAAACAAAAACAGAAAAAAACAGAGCGAGAACTCCACACAGAAATCTAATACAAATTAACACAACCTCTGATACAACGCAGGAAACTAAGACTTTTAAATGTGGTCTTTTAAACATTAGATCACTGTCATCAAAGGCTATTTTAGTTAATGAACTAGTCTCAGATTACAACATAGATTCATTGTCCCTCACTGAGACGTGGCTGCATCCTGATGAATATGTCAGTCTAAATTAATCTACTCCCCCCCCCAGTCATTTAAATTCACACGTTCCCAGAGAATTCGGACGAGGAGGTGGAGTTGCTGCTATTTTTAACTCCAGTTTATCAATTAATCCTAAACCTGAACTCAGCTACAACTCATTTGAATGTCTTGTTCTTAGTCTTCTACACCAATCCAGGAAACACCAACAGCCAATCATATCTGCTGTAGTTTACCGTGCTCCTGAGGCTTATACTGAATTTTTAGCAGAATTCCCTGAGTTTTTACCAAACCTAGTCCTAAAGATCGATCAAATTATTATTGTTGGTGACTTTAATAATCATGTTGACAATAATAAAGATAGCCTTAGCGTAGGGCTGTGCAATTAATCAATTTTTAATCGTGATTTCGATTTTTGGGCCAAACTTTCTCCAAACTAATATAATCGAGTCGAAACAATTTTTCTGAAATTGCATTCGCAATTCAGTCCTTCCCCCAAAGCATTCAACGCGGCCCAGCTGACTGGCTCTCACTCTCAAGCAGCTGTAACGTGAAGGAGACGAGTTGTGTGTGTGGTGACCGACGGTATTTAAAAAACAGCACGAGTGGTAAATGGCAGAGGGAGGGCCGCCCCGTCTGATCCACAACAAGGGCAGAAAAACTTCTCTTGTATGGGAACACTTCGGATTCAAAGAATCCGACGAGGAGCAGATAACCATAACTTGCTCAATTTTCAACCGATTTTTAAACGGTTTAGTTTGTTATAAACATCAGAGATGTAGTTATGACACTGCATACTTATGAATAATGTTACTTTCTAAAAAATAGAATAATGTTCTAAAATAGGTACATGATTTCCCTTTACAAATATACATCAAAAATTATTTTATTTAATTATATTTAAAAAGTACATGTACCACTACCAACACAATGTTATGGGTGAGCGAGTCGCCTGTAGCAAAATGGCCGCCATGTTCGGACATTCGTCTCCGCTCGCCGGCAACGCGGACGAGACATCTAGCCTGTGTATATATATATATATCTATGGCTGCACCCGGCTGCTACTGCAGTAAAGTGAGCTGTCATATGGGAAGCCAGCCGCCACTCAGGGTTTTGTTGCGCGTCTACTCGTGCCTTATACGGTAAAGCGGTATAGATAGTCGGAGTGCCTAAAAAGTACAAAAACACAAATATATTTTAGTAATAGTCTCTCAATTGATTTATTTTGTTATCTTCATGGCGTTTCGTTCATTTAAATTATATATTTTTACTGCAAATTGAAGGGCAAGTCTGTAAAAAAGGACCAATGTATTCATATTGTAACCATATTTGGAAGCATATTGAAAATATTCCTTAATAGGTTTTAAGTGACTTTGAGTATATGCTTGTTCCCGCGGTCTTTGACTATAATGAGAAAACGTTTTCGAGTGTTTTTACCGCAGAATAACTGAGAAAATTAAAGAGCAAGTCTGTGAAAAAGGACCAATGTATATATAATGTCGATGACACTCACAGGTGGTCTTCTATCATGTTGAGGTGGAATGAGTCTGTGAAAACAGGAGGTTTCTTCTCAATTTTAATGTGGATATTGCATAGTCAGAGACTCTACACACAGGAATCTACTGGAAATGACTCGTAACCTAGCAAGGAATATCTTTAAAATTCATCCAAATATGTATTTGCCCTTTAATTTTCTCAGTTATTCTACAGTAAAAATATACAATAATGTATCTCAGCATAGTCAGAGACACCACTAACAGGAATACATTGGAAATGACTCATAACCTCTCAAGGAATATTTCAGCTTCCAAATATGGTTACATTATGAATACATTGTTTTGTTTTTACAGACTTGCCCTTTAGTTTGCAGTCTGGATAAATGATAATTGACATGAGCAAATACTCCATGAAGATTTAAAAAAAAAAATTCAATAAAATATAGTTTTTTTCGTAATATTTGGGCGTTTCAACCAAACATGCTGTTTTACCGTAAAGCCACAAGTAGACTCGCAACAAAAACCCGAGGGGCGGCTGGCTTCACACATGACGGCTCACTTTACTGCAGTCGGCTGCTCCACCGCTCACCTGAATAATGAGGAGGATTTGATGATGTTGTGAACGAGTCTGTGCAGAAAACCTGCTGCTGTGTTGCTCATGTCTGAAACAGAAAGTCTGGACACATTTCTGTGAGTTTTAGCCACAGGTCAAGTTTATCAATCAATCAAGTTTTATTTGTATAGCCCACATTCACAAATAACAATTCGTCTTATAGGGCTTTAACATGGTGTGACATCCTCTGTCCTTAAACCTCAACAAGAGTAAGGAAAAACTACTTAAAACCTTTTTAACAGGTAAAAATATGTAGAAACCTCAGAGAGAGCCACATGTGAGGGATCCCTCTTCCAGGACGGACAGAAGTGCAATAGATGTCAAGTGTAAGAAAACATCATCAAGATAAAAGTTTTTAGCAGCATTGATGAGGGTAAACATTTTTCAATACTATGTGTGAACCAGTCCTGCTGCAATCACAGTCTCTGGTCAGCAGCAAGATCACGATCCAGCATCAGGATGAGATCCACTATAGTCCACATTTATTGTCCACCGCCGCCAGTTAGAATCCATTATCAGCTGCCGCCTCGGTCGTGGTCCACCATCATCCAATGCCAACGCGACAAGGGATCCTCCATTACAACGACGATCAGCTGGCACGATACAGAATCCACCAAACTGGATCCACCATTGCGACCTACAATCATAATCCATGGTGCGGCCACAGCTGTGGTACTGCATCTGCGGGCGCTAAGGCACAGAAACTCCGGGAAAGGGGTCAAGTTAGTAACATGTACTGATCAGATGAGTTACTTTGATGTGATAAGTATGGAGAAGAGGAAGGAGAAGCAGGAAAGAGAAGCTCCGTGTGTCTTGTGTCATAAATTCCCTGTGCGTCTTAGCATCATCAGGGGTTTTTGCCTTTTCATCAGTTTTGGAACATAGGGCGAGTTACTTTCTGCCGCACTAATTAGCTCTAACTATAAGCTTTATCAAAAAGGAAGGTTTTCAGTCTACTCTTAAACAAACAGAGTGTGTCTGCTTCCGAACTGAAAGTGGCAGATTATTCCACAGGAGTGGGGCTTGATGGCTAAAAGCTCTGGCTCCTACTCTACTTTTAGAGACTTTAGGGACGACAAGTAAACCTGAGTTCTGGGATCGGAGTGCTCTAGTAGGTTGATATGGAACTAACATCTCTTTAAGGTAAAGAGGTGCCATATCATTAAGGGCCTTGAAGGTGAGGAGGAGAATTTTAAATTCTATTCTAGATTTAACAGGAAGCCAGTGTAGCGATGCTAATACTGGAGAAATGTGCTCTTTTTTCTTGGTTCTCGTCAGGACACGTGCTGCGGCATTTTGGACCAGCTGCAGAGTCTTTAACGACTTGCTGCTGGAGCCTGATAATAGTGAATTACAGTAGTCCAGTCTCGATGTAACAAAGGCGTGGACTAGTTTTTCTGCATCTTTTTGCGAAAGGACATTTCTGATTTTTGAGATATTACGTAAGTGGAAAAAGGCCGTCCTAGAAATTTGTTTTAAGTGAGAATTAAAGGACAAATCAGGATCGAAGATCACTCCCAAGTTCCTGACTGTTTCATTGGAAGCAAGGGCAATGTCGTCTTACGCAGCTATATCATTAGATAATGTTTCTCTAAGGTGTTTAGGGCCGAGTATTATAACCTCAGTTTTATCTGAGTTTAATAAGAGAAAATTGCGGGTCATCCAGGTTTTTATGTCCTTGAGACATGCTCGAAGTTTAGTTAATTGATTACTTTGATCAGGTTTTATTGACAAATATAACTGTGTGTCATCCGCATAACAGTGAAAATTTACCGAGTGTGTCCTGATAATGTTTCCTAGTGGAAGCATATATAATGAGAATAAAATCAGGCCGAGCACAGACCCCTGTGGGACACCATGGTTAACTTTGGTGCGCACCGATGACTCATCATTGATTTGAACGAATTGGGAGCGATCAGCAAAATAAGATTTAAACCAGTTTAAGGCCGTTCCTTTAATGTTAATTAACTGTTTTAGTCTCTCTAATAAAATTTGATGGTCAATTGTGTGGAATGCTGCACTGAGATCTAACAGAACGAGGACAGACACAAGTCCCTGATCTGAAGCTATTAGAAGGTCATTAGTGACTTTTGCCAGGGCTGTCTCTGTGCTATGATTGGTTCTAAACCCAGACTGAAAGTCTTCATATATATTATTTTCCTGGAGAAACTCACACAGCTGATTGGCTACAACTTTTTCTAAGATTTTAGATAGGAAGGGGAGATTAGATATTGGCCTGTAATTGGCTAAAACCTCTGGGTCTAGGGTGGGTTTTTTGAGTAGGGGTTTGATTACAGCTATTTTAAAAGACTGTGGTACATAACCTGATGATAATGACAGATTGATTGTGTTAAGTAACGAATTATCTATTAGGGGCAGAATTTCTTTAAGTAATTTAGTTGGAATCGGATCTAAAATACAGGTTGTTGGTTTAGAACCTGAGATTATTTTGGTAAACTGATCACGGGTGATCAGAGAGAAGCTGTCTAAATAATGGGAAGGATTCTCAGCCGTTTCTGAGATCTCTATTGTTGGGAGGGTATTAGTGCCAATTGAGGGCAGGAGATGATTGATTTTATTTCTAATAGTTAGAATTTTATCATTAAAAAAGGTCATAAAGATATTGCTATTTAGGGATCGAGGAATACTGGGTTGGGTGGAGGTGTGACTCTCTGTCAGCCTGGCTACAGTGCTGAAGAGAAACCTGGGGTTGTTTTTATTCTCTTCTATTAGTTTTGAGTAATAGGCAGCTCTTGCTTTGTGGAGAGCCTTTTTATATTCTGTAACACTACTCTTCCAGTCTAGGAGATTTTCAACACTGTTGCTGGAGCGCCACTTCCTTTCTAATTTTCTTGATATTTGTTTCAACTCATGTGTCTTGGAATTATACCACGGAGCTAATTTACTATGTTTTACACATTTGTTTTTTAGAGGCGCTATTGAGTCTAATGTTAATCGTAATGAGTCTGCAGAGCTTTCTACGAGGTGGTCAATCTCAATAGAGCTCAGGTTTTTAAAGGATTTGTTGTTTATGTCGACGGATAATACGGGTTTAAATGTAATCGGAATTATTTCCTTAAATTTAGCTACAGCACTATCAGGTAGACATCTAGAAAATGAGTTTTTTATTAGTGGCATATATTCAGATAATGAAAAATCGAAGGTTATTAAATTATGGTCTGATAGTACTGGATTGCGCGGAAGTACTGTTAAATGTTCAATTTTGACACCGTATGATAACACAAGGTCAAGTGTGTGGTTACAACAATGAGTAGGTTGATGCACACACTGACTAAAACCAATTGAGTCTAGTATTGAAATAAATGCTACGCTCAGGCTATCTTTATTATTGTCAACATGAATATTAAAGTCACCAACAATAATAATTTTATCTGTCTTTAGGACTAGGTTTGATAAAAACTCAGGGAATTCTGTTAGAAATTCAGTATAAGCCCCAGGAGCACGATAAACTACAGCAAATATGATTGGCTGTTGGTGTTTCCTGGATTGACGTGGAAGATTAAGAACAAGACATTCAAATGAGTTGTAGCTAAGTTTAGGTTTAGGATTAATTGATAGACTGGAGTTAAAAATAGCAGCAACTCCACCTCCTCGCCCGAGTTCCCTGGGAACGTGTGAATTTATATGACCCGGGGGAGTAGATTCATTCAAACTGACATATTCATCAGGATGCAGCCACGTCTCAGTGAGGGACATTACATCTATATTGTAGTCTGAGACTAGTTCATTAACTAAAATAGCCTTTGAGGACAGTGATCTAATGTTTAAAAGACCACATTTGAAAGTCTTAGTTTCCTGTGTTGTTCCAGAGGTTGTGTTAATTTGTATAAGATTATTGTGAGTTCTCGCTCTGTTATTGTTTAATTTAAATAATTGAATCGGACGGTAGACAGAGACAGTCTCTATGCGGTTGGGTGACTGATCCAGAGGGAGCGCAGAGAAGTGTTTAGCACTGCAGCTCTGCTTCCTGGTCCCAACTCTGGGTTGTCATGTGATAGACTTAGTAATATTCTTAGATAAGAGAGCTGCTCCATCCCAAGTGGGATGAACGCCGTCTCTCCCAACAAGACCAGGTTTCCTCCAAAAAGTTTGTCAATTATCTATAAAGCCCACACCGTTTACAGGACACCACCTCGACAGCCAGCGGTTAAAAGAAAACATGCGACTAAACATGTCATCACCTGTAGTGTTAGGGAGAGGGCCAGAGAAAACTACTGTGTCCGACATCGTTTTAGCAAAAGCACACACAGACTCAACATTAACTTTAGTTACCTCCGACATACGAAGCCGGGAGTCGTTGCTGCCGACGTGAATTACGATTTTACTGTATTTACGTTTAGTTTTAGCCAGCAGCTTCAATTTGGATTGGATGTCGCCGGCTCTGGCCCCCGGAATACAATTGACTATGGCCGCTGGTGTCGCTAATCTCACGTTTCTGAGAACCGAGTCGCCAATAACCAGAGTTTGATTCTCAGCGGGTGCGTCGCTGAGTGGAGAAAATCTATTTGAGACGTGAGCTGGTGGGTCTTTAATCGTGGGCTTTCTATGGGTGGTACTATGCCCCCTCCGGACCGTCACCCAGCCGCCCTGGGCTCCCGGCTGCCCGGGGCAAGTCGAGGGACTGCTAGCTGAAGCTAAGCTAGGTGGCTTCGCTGCGGCTAGCACGGGCCGGCTAACTATAGCTAACGGGGGTTCTAAGCTGAGGAGCCGAGCTTCTAAGTTGCTAAGCCTCGCCTCCATGTCTACCAACATACTACATTTATTACATTTACCACTACTGTTAATGGAGGCGGAGGAGTAAGTAAACATGAGACACTCGGAGCAGGAGAGAGCGGTGGAGCGAGAGGGAGAGAGAGAACACATCGCTGCTAAAACTATGAGTGTGAGATTTAAACAGAACACAGAATCACAAAGCACCAGAGAGGAGGGGCTGGTATGTGAGGGTCCTTAACTATATACCGGTGATTTTAGCCGTAGTAGAACAGAAAGACAGTTGTGTTTAGCGGAGGAGCTAATTCAGATAGCGACTACACCACCCGTGTCCCGTGGCAATAACAGGAAGTGACGAAATGACGCAGCACGCTTACCGTAAACACTGGAGAAGATCCCACATCCAAGTGAGAGCATTTCCCTTCAGATTAAAAGAATCTGACGAGGAGCAGATAACCATAACTTGCTCAATTTTCAACGGTTTAGTTTGTTATAAATGTTAGAGATGTAGTTCTGACACTGCATACTTATGAATAATTATGTTTTTTTCTAAAAAATAGAATAATGTTCTAAATTAGGAACACAATTTCCCTTTACAATTATACATCAAAAATTATTTTATTTAAATATATTTAAAAAGTACATGTACCACTACCAATACAATGTTATGGGTGAGCGAGTCGCCTGTGGTAAGATGGCCGCCATGTGCGGACGTTCGTCTCCGTTCGCCGGCAACGTGGACAAGACATCTAGCCTGTGTATTTATACGCTCCTGATCAAAATCTAAAGACCAGTTAAAAAATTGCATGAATATGCATTTTGCACTGTTGGATCTTAGGAAGGTTCTAAGTAGAGCTTCAAAATGCAAAAAGAAGAAATGGGAACAAGAGACCAAAAGTTGTGAGCGGGCAATTTATTGAAAACAACAATTTAACTCAAATAGGCTGTTCATCAGCTGATCAAAAGTTTAAGACCACAGCCTTTAAAAGCCAAAATCTGCGCAAAAATTTGGATTCCATGTCATTTCCTGTCAAGTAATCACACTGTGAAGATCTCTTGATGGCAAAGGCAAAAAAGCTCACCGTCTTTGAACGTGGTAGGATTGTTGAACTGCATCCACTGAACTCTTAATCCAATTGAGAACATTTGGGGATGGATGGCAAGTAGGGCTGAACGATTAATTGCATTTGCAATATAATCGCGATATGACACAACGCGATTTCCTAATCGCAACGTGCGCGATTATCACGTGCGAACGAGAGTAGGGCAGCGGGCTGCTCCTCACTCACAGCCACACCGCGGGACAACACAACTCCGCTGATCCCGAAGATAGCGAAGCAGGCTGGCATCACCTACAGGGGCCTCAAGTCTTCGACGTGACGGAAACATAGAGCGAGCTCATCTCGCTGGTGACCGCGGTGCCGGTGACGGACCTGAAAATCTCTCCCCGGAGCTCGGCTCTCCTCCGGGGCGGCGAGCCGAGCTCCGGGGAGGCGGGGCTTTCCGGCTGTCGACGGAAAAAAAATTGCATACTAAATCGCAATCGCAATATTTGGGGAAATAATCGCAATTAGATTATTTCCCCAAATCGTTCAGCCCTAATGGCAAGGGAAGTTTACAAAAATGGACTTCAGTTCCAGACAGTGGATGCCCTTGGTGAAGCCATCTTCACCACTTGGCGCAACATTCGCACTAGCCTTTTGGAAACACTTGCATCAAGCATGCCAAAACGAATTTTTGAAGTGATCAACAATAATGGTGGAGCTACTCATTACTGAGTCAGTTTTTGACACTTTATTTTCTGTTTTAGGAGGTTTTGGTTTTTTTTTTAGCTGTGGTCTTAAACTTAACTTAATCAGCTGATGAACAGCCTACTTCAGTTGTTTTCAATAAATTGCCTGCTCACAACTTTTGGTCTCTTGTTCCCATTTCTTCTTTTTGCATTTTGAAGCTCTACTTAGAACCTTCCTAAGGTTCAACAGTGCAAAATGCAAATTCATGCAATTTTTTAACTGGTCTTAAGATTTTGATCAGGAGTGTATATCTATGGCTGCACCCGGCTGCTACTGCAGTAAAGTGAGCCGTCATATGGGAAGCCAGCCGCCACTCAGGGTTTTGTTGCGCGTCTACTCGTGCCTTATACGGTAAAGCGGTATAGATAGTCGGAGTGCCTAAAAAGTACAAAAACACAACTATGTTTTAGTTTTAGTCTCTCATTTGATTATTTATTTTGTTATCTTCATGGTGTATCTGTTCATTTAAATTATATGTTTTTACTGCAAATTGAAGGGCAAGTCTGTAAAATAGGACCAATGTATTCATATTGTAACCATATTTGGAAATATTGTCCATCCTGATTGAATAATGAAAATATTTCTTAATAGGTTTAAAGTGACTTTGAGTATATTCCTGTTCCCGCTGACTTTGACTATGATGAGAAAAGGTTTTCGACTGTTTTTACCGCAGAATAACTGAGAAAATTAAAGAGCAAGTCTGTGAAAAAGGACCAATGAATATATAATGTCGATGACACTCAGAGGTGGATTTCTATCATGTTGAGTTGGAATGAGTCTGTGAAAACAGGAGGTTTCATCTCAATTTTAATGTGGATATTGCATAGTCAGAGACTCTACAAACAGGAATCCACTGGAAATTACTCGTAACCTAGCAAGGAATATCTTTAAAATTCATCCAAATATGTATATTGGGCCACTTTCACAGATTTGCTCTTTAATTTTCTCAGTATTCTACAGTAAAAATATACAATAATGTATCTCAGCATAGTCAGAGACACCACTAACAGGAATACATTGGAAATGACTCATAACCTCTCAAGGAATATTTTTAATCAGCTTCCAAATATGGTTACATTATGAATACATTGTTTTGTTTTTACAGACTTGCCCTTTAATTTGCAGTCTGGATACATGATAATTGACATGAGCAAATACGCCATGAAGATTTAAAAAAAAATTCAATAAAATATAGTTGTGTTTTTCGTAATGTTTGGGCGTTTCAACCAAACATGCTGTTTTACCGTAAAGCCACAAGTAGACTCGCAACAAAAACCCGAGGGGCGGCTGGCTTCACACATGACAGCTCACTTTACTTCACCCGGCTGCTCCACCTCTCACCTGAATAATGAGGAGGATTTGATGATGTTGTGACGAGTCTGTGCAGAAAACCTGCTGCTGTGTTGCTCATGTCTGAAACAGAAAGTCTGGACACATTTCTCTAAGTTTTAGCCACAGGTCTTGTCTGAAAGCAGCTTAACCAACTAACTAACATCCCCTCGCCCTGTTCTCCTCTGTGAGTGACCTAATTGGTTTATTATCCTCAAAATGAAAAACTTTTTTACCAGAAACCCTTTGTGTGATGCTGCTTCCTTTACGATCTGCGTCGTGTCGTTGCATTTTTGTTTTTGTTTGTCCTAAATGTGAGAACATCCGGTCTCGCTTTGGTTCAATCAAGTATTTATTAAGAAGCAATGAAAAGGTATAAAAAGTTACTGCTAAGCAATGGGCACCCAAAGCACACCCCCGGCCCTCTAGCGGCACTGGACGGTCACGAGTGGCGCCGCACGGACGGCGGTTGATATATCTTATAACAGAAGTTATAACAGAATTGGTCAACAACGAGGGGAAGTCTTCCTCGGTTCTTCCTCGATGGTGCTCAGGCGTAGTACCTCCCTCTTGGTACTGGAATAAGGATATGACGAGCAGCCGCTCCCAATCTCGCTCCTCCTCTGATAGTGGCTGGGCAAAATCTTCAGTTCATGACAGTTTATAAAAAAAGGTACAAACAAGCCTTGACTCAGCTGACTCCTTGTGGGTTGATGTTGTTGTTCATTGGAGTCAGAATATTGTTCTGTTTGTGTTGACATTTGCATCCTCCAAACCAAAACAACGCCTGCCCCCAAACTCCTGCTTTATTGTTAAGAGTACAGTTCCATAAATATCTTCACAGACACAAAGAAGATACAATTTAAAATACCAACAGTCTTAACACCAACTGTAAACGACCTCAACATCTCTACTTCCTGAATGTGATCGTTCAAACATCACAACAGTCGACATTAAACGACAAAACACAAGTTTTTCAAAACACTTCAGGAAACTGAAATGATAAACGTGTGTATTTGTGTATTTGTGTTTCAGTGTGTCCTGCAGACGTCCAGCAACTGATGGTGATTAAAGAAGAGGTTCCCTCTGAGCAGCAGCAGTGGAGCCCCCTTGTGGACAAGGAGGACCCAGAGCCCCCCCACATTAAAGAGGAACAGGAGGATCCAGAGCCCCCCCACATTAAAGAGGAACAGGAGGATCCAGAGCCCCCCCACATTAAAGAGGAACAGGAGGATCCAGAGCCCCCCCACATTAAAGAGGAACAGGAGGATCCAGAGCCCCCCCACATTAAAGAGGTACAGGAGGACCCAGAGCCCCCCCACATTAAAGAGGAACAGGAGGAGACAGAGCCCCCCCACATTAAAGAGGACCAGGAGGAACCGTGGACCAATCAGGATGGACAGCAGCTTCAAGGACTGGAGGAGGCTGATATCAAGTTCACATTGACTCCTGTCGCTGTGAAGAGTGAAGAAGATGAAGAGAAACTTAAATCGTCAACACTTCATCCGAGTGAGAGGAAGGAGAACAGAGAAGACTGTGGAGGACCAGAACCAGCCAGGACCTCAGGACCTGATGGACGTTTACAACCAGGTCCTGAGGACAAGGCTGAAGACTCTTCTGAGACTGAAGTCAGTGAGGATGATTGGATGGAGACCAGGGAAACTCAGACTGGTTTAAATACAAGAAATAACAAACAGCCTCTAAGTGAAATGGGATGTGAGACAGAAAAAAAACCGTTTAGTTGTTCTGAGTGTGGTAAAAGATTTAGCAAAAGGAGCGAACTTAACAGACATACTAGGAGTCATACAGGAGAGAAACCGTTCAGTTGCTCTGAGTGTGGTAAAAGATTTAGTGAAAGGGCGAATCTAAATATACATATGAGGATTCATACAGGAGAGAAACCGTTTAGTTGCTCTGAGTGTGGTAAAAGATTTAGCAAAGGGAGCGATCTTAACAGACATATGATGATTCATACAGGAGAGAAACCGTTCAGTTGCTCTGAGTGTGGTAAAAGATTTAGTGAAAGGGCGAATCTAGATATGCATACGAGGATTCATACAGGAGAGAAACCGTTTAGTTGCTCTGAGTGTGGCAAAAGATTTAGTCGAATGGGCAGTCTAAATACACATAAGAAGACTCATACAGGAGAGAAACCGTTTAGTTGCTCTGAGTGTGGGAAAAGATTTAGCAAAAGGAGTGATCTTAACAGACATATGATGATTCATACAGGAGAGAAACCGTTCAGTTGCTCTGAGTGTGGTAAAAGATTTATTGAAAGGGCGAGTTTAAATACACATATGAGGATTCATACAGGAGAGAAACCGTTTAGTTGCTCTGAGTGTGGGAAAAGATTTTGTCAAAGTTGCGGTCTAAATAGACATAAGAAGACTCATACAGGAGAGAAACCGTTTAGTTGCTCTGAGTGTGGTAACAGATTTAGCCGTAAGTCCCATCTAAATACACATATGAGGAGTCATACAGGAGAGTAACCGTTCAGTTGATCTGAGTGGTAAAAGATTTAAGATCCAGTCCTAGTGTACAAGACGTGAGGATTCATAAAGGAGAGAAGTGAATCAGTTTCCACCCTTGCAACAAAGTTTTGTAAGGACATATCAGCAGTTACTTATATATATTTTTTCAATGTTCACTGTTTTAAATAGACTATTAACAGTTTTTATGTCCCTAGAAAACATAACTCATGAATAACACGAAAGATTGTGTTTATATATCTTGTTTCTACTGATTTCTACATAATGTATCTATTTTTCATAATGTCCTTCATGTCATTTTAAGGTTAAAGTGTGTTCCTTGAACAGAATGAATGTGTTTTCTGTTGGGGAAGAGTCCAGAGCGCTGGCCGAAGTTTAGACCAAGGGTCGTAAAACGAGGCCTACACGCGATGCTGAGACCAGCTCTAGAGTTTTCCTGGTGGTTGGAGAGCCCCAGCAGGCCCAGGAGAAACCCCACTGTGTTCGTAGACGCCCACTGAGGGCTAAACCCCACCCCCTGAGAGTTGAACACTGACATTCCATTGGCTGAACCCCATAGCCCACTCCTCGAGGAGGCTGGAACCTCTCAGGTCGATAAAACTGCTGAACTCAAAGAAATCTCTGCTTTTTCCCTGCTCTGACGACTTCAACAAGACCTGTCCAGGTCCCTCCATACGACCCAGTAGCTAACGGGAGCAATTATACAGACGTTTTTTTTTTTCATCTTTCTTTTCTGTTTCTATTTTAAGTCGACGTTTTATTTTGGTATAGACCATTTTTTTTGTAACTTTAACTTGAAAAGGTCGGCACAGGAAGTTCACTCGCAGGCCGAGCTCACAGACTCTCTTTTCCACACGATCTACAAACGGCTCCAAACAGCCGTTCATCCCTGCAGAAGAACGAAGTTCATTCCGTTGAGGAGCAAGAAGAATCCGCTCTTGTTCGGCCCAGCGCTGATCTCCGTTGTCCACAGACGAACCAGCGAAACAGAGCTTGAGAGGCCACGCATCATTCACTGGACTTCCGGGAAAATCCCGCCAAACGAGAATGCAACGCTGCGAGGGTTACAGTAAGAGGCTTTATTGTCTGGGGAGAGACTAGTTTTAATACCTAGTGTGTATTTATTTGAGTATGTTTATTTAAGACCTCAGCGCCTATTTTTAGCCCGTGTAAGCGCGCGGTAAGAAACTGTCACTTCCTGTTTCTCTGTCACGACCCTGTCGACTGTCTTGACGTACCTTCGCACCGCGACGAAGCGTCTCCGGCCGCATTGTTATCGACGACCAAGTTTGCAGAGACTTTAACGATCAAAAGATCAGTACACAACGTCCGCTTGGGTACTGAGAGGTAAAGTCAATGTAAAATTGTCTCTGGCGTGTTTTCTGATAATTCCTTGCATGTTTCTATCTCTCTCACTCTCTCTCTCTCTTTTCTCCTAAACCTGCTTACACACACGTTCCAATCTGCATTCACACATTTCACGTTACATAGATAAATCTAGACTTATCGAAGCCATTCGTCGCCAAAACCACGCAGAGATAAGAATGTCTTTGTCTGAAAATTCCTTTGTGTAACTCACGTGGCCTACGGCCATTTTGACTTTGGCCTCATGTTGTCATTAACATAGGCCTCCATTTTGAATAACGTGAATGTACCAACATCTTGATTTCGACCAGATTACGTCACCACGTGACTGCGTCATTACCTCATTGCCGCTCCCCCCCTCTCACACACACACACACACACACATAGACACACACACACACACATAGACACACACACACACAAATAGATATACAATCACTATTACATGTGTGTTCTAAATTGTAATAAGTGCTGCTACTGCTACTGTTGTTATCTGTGAAATAGTAAAGAATTTTGTTAAATGAAGAATCATTGAATAACATTAACTTTATTTCCCTTTTTAATAAAAATCCTTTTGTAATTAAAGTATCTGTATCTTGTGATTATTTGTGCATATGTATGTGAATACAGCTGGATTATGATAGCCTGTGCTTGAACTTAAAACCCTCCATTGTTTATTATTTAATCATTAATACTAAATA
Source organism: Limanda limanda (assembly GCF_963576545.1). Lineage (NCBI taxonomy): Eukaryota > Metazoa > Chordata > Actinopteri > Pleuronectiformes > Pleuronectidae > Limanda > Limanda limanda. The sequence continues at coordinate 26,349,869 of NC_083647.1, read as the reverse complement.
TTGAGATTATTAATTTAACTTTTATAAACTGAGACTGATCCTTACAGATTGAATGTTGGTCCCTGTAGCCAGGGTGGTCACCCGTCGATAAATAATAATTACAGCTTATATTATTCTTAATTGATAATTTTATTGTTTTCATTAATGATTTAACTATTCTTAATTGATAACCCTATCATTTCTTATTGATTATTTTCATTCTTAATTCATAGATTTATCATTTTCAAAATTAGTAATAAATAAGTTTCATTATTTTTAATAATCATATTTCTTGATTATTCATAATTAGAAAGGCTGTTAACGCCTGGAAACCTTAACACGTTAATTTTTTTTAAACGCAAATTAATCACATCACCAAGTTTGATAACAGTGTCCTACGCTAGTCCTCCAGGGCGGATGTTTACCTGCCTGTGGGTGAAGAAGTAGCGAAGTGATGAGTAAGGAGACGGACCCCGGTGGGCTTAACGACTAAGCTAACTACTGCTATCGCTAAATGGGTCGCAACAGACTGCAGACCCATCAACATCGTTGAAGACAAGGGGCTTCGAGACATTATCCAGATCGCCTCCGGGGACTCATCCTACAAAACGCCTTTGAGGGGAACTATTGTCACAAAAATCCATGAACTCTATGGAGGTGAAAAGGAAACGAAAGTGGAGCAGCTGGCACGAGCTTCATTTATTGCACTGACAGGAGACCACTGGACATCAGTAAGCAACCATAACTACCTCGGTGTTGTGCAATAGGAGTAGACTTGATGTTGGCTAATTATTAATAATCATGAAATATGATTATTAAAATAATAAAAATTATCTATCAAAAATAATTAAATTATTATTTTAAGATGATCAGTAATCAAATAACAATAAAACCACTAATGAGAAAATAGGAATTATCAATTAGAAAGTACAAGCTATCAATTAACAATGATAAGGTTATCAACCAAGAATAATGAAAATAATTAGTCAAAAACAATAAAATTATCAATTTAAGAATAATACTATCTATATTAATAATTGAGAAAGGGGGGCACCACCCTGGTTTCCAGGGACCAACGATGTCAAGCTATAATTATCAGTCTCATAATGATAAATGTCAAATTAATAATGTCAATATTTTAATATTAACGATTACTTAATAAACAGTGAAGGCTTCTAAGTTCGAGCACAGGCAATCATAATCCAGCTGCATTCACACACTTATGCACAAATAATCACAGACTACAGATACTTTAATTACAAAAGTATTTATTAAAAAGGGGAAATAAAGTTATAATGTTATTCAATGATTTATCATTTTAACAAGCTCCGATATTTCAAAGATAAACACAGCAGCAGCACTTATCACAATTCAGAAAATACATGTAAAACCTGCGGTCTACCTATGCATGTCTGTCTCTGTGTGTGTGTGTCTGTGTCAAAGTGTCTCTCTGTGTGGGTGTGTCTATGTGTGTGTATGTGAAATAAAGTGTTATTTAATGATTTATCATTTTAACAAACTCCCATATTTCAAAGATAACAACAGCAGCTTATCACAATTTAGAACACGCATGTAACCTCTGGTCCATCTATGTGTCTCTGTGTGTGTGTATCTGTCTGTGTCTATCAGTGTGTGTGTGTGTGTGTGTGTGTGTGTGTGTGTGCGAGAGAGAGAGAAAAAGAAGGGGCGTGGCGATGACGCGTAGTGACATCACATCTAAGATGGAGGCCGATCATGATTCGTGGAATCAAGGCCTAAAAACTCTCAAAATGGCGGATTGACTACAAAACAAGATGGCGGAGCCGTTATGAATTTAGAGCCAGGATGGGAGGAGAGAGAGAGCAGAGGCGTGGCAATAATAGACTCAAAATGGTGGGTTAACTTGCGTTATTCAAGATGGAGTCTATGTTAATGACACCATGTGGCCGGAGCTCACACTGGTGGTCGTCACATGAATTACACAAAGGGAATTTTAGACAAAGAGAATTCTTATCTCTGCTTGGCTTTGGGGGCCGAATGGTTTCCAGATGTGTTCAGCCTCTCTAAGCATAGATTTAACTATGTGACATGACCTGTATTATAAATACAGGTCAGAAGTGTGTATAGGTCGGTTTAGAAGGAGAGAGAGAGAGAGAGAGAGAGAGAGAGAGAAAACATGAGAAAAACATGTAAGGAGAGTTCAAAGAAGCTCTTAAAAATACGTCAGAGATAGATTAACAGTGATTTAACCACTCAGCCCCAAGCGGACGTTGTGGGCTGAGGTTCTGATCGGTAAACTCACTGCAGACTAACACAGACGTTAACAGCGTGGCTGGAGGCTTTCCTCGCAGCGCTCAACCACTAACACCAAACCTGGAAATGAACCGGAAGTAGCGGCTCGTCGTAGCCGGCTAAAACAATGAGACTCAGCGGTCTCGCAACAGATACAATCAAATATTAAACAATATGCTACGTATCAAAACTAACATCTGCCCAGACAACATAAGCCTCTTACTGTGACCGTGATTTCGTGGGTTGCATGCGCATTGGCGCGAATCCCCGGAGGTTCAGTGAATCGCTTGAAGTCTCTCAGGCGGGCTCCCATGAGCACCGCAGCTGGGCCGGAGCGGATCCGTCGTGCTCCGTGACGGGATGAGGCTTCGTCTTCTTCGGTAGCAGCGGAGATCGTGCTGCCTCACAGGAACGTGCGGCTGTTTGTAGCCGTTGTAGATCGTGTGGAGAAAGAATAAAAGTAAAGTCCGTGTGGAAAAATTAAACAGTCTGAGATCGTCCAGCGAGCAATTTCCTGTTTGATCTTTCCAAGTTAAAACAGGAAAAGTCCTTTCCAAAATAAAACGTCGACTAAGATGAAAGAAGAAATTAATGAAATGAATTGAAATGAATAAAACAAACGTCTTATCGCCTCCATTAGCTTACTGGGTCGACTATGAAGACCCCCGGGGGGGGGTCTAGTGGCGACGTCAGCATCGGAGGAAAGAGAGAAGTTTCTGTGAGCTCAGCCTTTTTAAGTCATGTCTCAGGTGACACCCCCCTGGGAGGAGGGGTCAGGGGTCAGTGTGGCCCCCGGCCAATTGAATTGTCAGGATTTGGCCCCCAGGGGCGGGCTTACAGTGGGGACCCAGGAAGTGACCTGCTGCCACATGGAGATAAGGGCCCCATGCTGGATTTCTAATGTAAGGGGTTTCCCGAGCCTGGCCTAAGGTTTTACGACTCTTTGTTCTACGTCAGATCACTGGGCCTTGCCCAACATCGGCATAACAGCTCATCTAATAGATGATAATTGGCAGCTGCACTTGTTTGCGTTAGGTGTAGTGAAAACAGAGGAGAGGCATTTCGCCGAAACATGCGCTTGCCAGTTTCTTGACGTTGCTAAAGAGTGGGGGATAACGGACAGGGTCATCACTATTGGAACAGATAGTGCTCGTAATATGGTAGCGGCAGCCAGGAGTCTACCAGTCGAGCATATGCCTTGTGTAGCGCACATTATACAGCGGACGATCACAGTGTCTCTCCGTGACAGCGGGTTTGATGGTGCATTAGCCAAGTGCCGTAAAATAGTCTGACATTTTAAACACAGTCCTGCAAACACAGCAGAGCTGAAAGTTCAGCAAGCTTCCCATGGACAGACAGAGGAGTCACTCATCCAGGATGTAGAATTCATCCAGAATTCAACACTGGAGATGATAAAGCGTATCCAGCACAACAAAGCGCCACTGAAGGCAACACTTGCCCAGCAGAAGCACAACTTGGCCACGCTAACCTCAGCTGAATATGACAGGCTAGCAAATTTGGAAACACTGCTGGAGCCATGCAGGTAAAGTGATTTTCCTAGTCTCAACTCATATATTTTCTCCAATATATTTTCTTTTAGAAATAATTTTAGGCCTGTCCACCATATGGGTGTTATGAATGAAAAAAGTAGTCTATAATTCTGTCTTGTTTGTGTGTTTGAAGGTATGTTACTGAGCTCTTGGGGGGGGTGACAAATATGTGTCCTGCTCTGTGGTCCTGCCTGCACTCTGCCCCCTTCTGCGTACAATGGAGATTTCAGATGTTGACCCTGCCTACATGGTGCACTTCAAGGCTGCATTCAAAGGGGACCTGAACACACGAAAGGAGAACACAAACCTGTCATGGTTAAAGGTAGCAACCGCTCTAGATCCCAGATTCAAGGACCTCAGGTGCCTGCCCAAAGCAGAGAGGGAAGAGGTGTGGCAAAAGCTGAGTCAGATGCTGAAGGACAGAGAAACTGAATCACAGCCCTGCAGCGATGAAATGGAACCAGAACCACCAGAGAAGAAAGTGGCTCTCCTACTGTTGGGGTCAGATTCAGAGTCTGATGAGGATGCAAATTTTAATGACAAAACTCTGGACAGGTATAGGGCAGAGCCCAGTGTCAGCATAGACACATGTCCACTTCAGTGGTGGTCAGCGCACACTGGTGCCCATGGTAGGCTGGCACATCTTGCACAAAAGTACTTGGCCACACCTGCCTCAAAAGTGCCATGTGAGAGACTATTTTCTTTGGCAGGCCACATTGTACAGAAGAAGAGATCAGCTTTGTCATCTGAAAATGTCAACAAGCTAGTTTGCCCGAGTAACTGGTTAAAAGAAAAGTAGACGATGAATTGGTTGACTGAGGTTATGTCACACAACACCTTTGCACACAGTTATTGTTATTGAATTAAGTGTGTGAAAAGGACTGTTCACTTTGTTTCTTTTAAGACACTCATGACATTCAGTTTATAATTCAGCTTTCAGCCCACTCAATGTAATGTTGACTTTATTTGGGTGAAATGTTACCTCACAGTTTACAGACAAGCTGTTTATATTTACTTTGTAGCAGAAGATAACAGTTTCTCATATGCTTGTCTTCTATTTAAGTTGGCAGCTCGTTATGGATGTTGTTGGCAATGCCAAGCACTCCATGAGACTTTGTATTCATTCTAATGATGAGGCACTTTAATCAGTTAAACCTCTGTGCAGTCATAGAGTAGAGCCCAATTTCAGAGGCGTGTTTACTACAGTGGCACACAGGTGCCCGTGATGAGCAGGTTAAAAAAAAGACTGCTTGCATTTTATGGGTGTTGCTGCTCTGTGAATTAAGATATATTCTAATTGGCTGAAATGTAAAATAAAGTTTTAAAAAGCCCTAACCACTTTGTCATACATTTCTTTATTCAAACACCGTAATTGTAAATAGTAGTATTTTAATTGTGTGATTAATCATGATTAGTCACAATCTATTGACGTGATTAACTTGATTCATTTTTTTAATCGATTGACAGCACTAATAATTTGCCAACGTCAAGTCTACTACTATTGCACAACAGTTCTTAACTAGTTTATATGATTTAATGTTTGTTTTAAAACAATGGTTTCTTGGTTCGTGAGATTCAATGACAGTGTGTGTTCTCCTTTATGTGTTGAATGTGTTTCCAGGAATAAAAGTCTAATAAAAAGATAATGGCGTCGTCGCCCTCCTCCTCTTTGTTTCTGTACGAACGGAGGCTGCACTGGCTACAGTTGAATTGTCTCATCACGAGACAAATTAATCAGCTTCTCACAGTCAGACATGTTTGTTTACGTTTGACGTGAAGTCAGAACTGGGCAATTTCAGGTCAGAATATCTGACATACGAGTCGTCTGGATCGCAGCAATTTTATTTGTATAGCCCATATTCACAAATCACAATTTGTCTCAGAGCTTTAACATGGTGAGACATCCTCTGTCCTTAACCCTCAGCAAGAGTCAGGAAAAAATACTAAAAACCCTTTTAACAGGTAAAAATATGTAGAAACCTCAGAGAGACACATGTGAGGATCCGTCTCCCAGAACGGACACAAGTGCAGTAGATGTCAAGTGTAGGAAAGCATCAAGATTAAAGTTTTTACCAGCATTGATGAGGGTTAACATTTTGAAGGATAACTTCAATCCTTATGTGAACTTGAGGTAACACTGAGGCACAAGGTAAATCTGACTGGCTACTGGTTTGTATGGCAGTACGATGAAAACCATGTGGCCCATTCAGTAGATCAGACATCAATACATCTATGCCTTTTTAAACTAAACACTTCCTATTTAAGAACATAGGACATGTTACATTCTGCCGTACTAATAAATGCAAACCGCCAGTTGATGTTATCGACCTTCTAAACCTATAGCAGCATAACTAAGAGCAGGTCTAGGACAAGCCTGGACCAGCTCTAACTATAAGCTTTATCAAAAAGGAAGGTTTTAAGCCTACTCTTAAACGTACAGTTGGTGTCTGCTTCCCGAACTGAAAGTGAGAGATGATTCCACAGTAGAGGGGCTTGATGGCTGAAAGCTCAGGGGTCTCATTTATAACCGTATCGTACGCACAAAACGGGCCTGAAACGTGCGTACGCCACTTCTCACGCCAACGTTGGGATTTATAAAAACAAACTTGACGGGAAAATGTGCGTATTTCTACGCAAACTTAGACCCATGCTTACGACCGTTTTGGAGACGGGAAAACGGCGACACAGACGTGAGCTGGTGAACTGCTGCAGATTATTGATCCATTTCATAATTTGCATTGAAACTTACAGCTTAGTTTTGCTTGCGCGACGTATCTGCTCCACACGAACCTTTTAATTTAAAAAATATAAAACAACTTAAAGCAAATTAGGTTCAGATTTGATTTAACAGCCGAGTTACGGAGCCGAGTCATTAATAGGTTTTAATAATATCTTCTAACACTGTGTGTGTATCATCAGATCACTGCAGTGAACGGGACTGTGCCGTCAGGCGCACAGAGCATCCAGAGCATCCAGAGCACAAAGCACAGAGCGCACTGGAGATTACTTATAAGAAATGAAGAAACTTTCCAAATAATATCCCAGAGGAGCTGAGGATCCACTGATGTGAGGGAATCCGTCCGATGCTCAAATAAATAAATACTGCTGTGACTGTGGAGCGGGGATCTGCTCGATGTGTGCACGTGAATGGAAGGACGAGGAGGAAGCGAGGGTTCAGCGATCTCTGATCTCACACATTGTGTTATGTGATGTCTGATTTCACACAGTGTGTTATGTGATGTCTGATCTCACACATTGTGTTATGTGATGTCTGATCTCACACAGTGTGTTATGTGATGTCTGATCTCACACAGTGTGTTATGTGATCTCTGATATCACACAGTGTGTTATCCACAGCAGCAGCAGCAGAGTATCAGTGTATTTTCTTTATTAGTGACATCACTGCTGTCCCATAAAGGCGCTCTCCACCTCCACCTCACTAACAAACACCTCCAAGTCAGCCTCAGAAAGTTTCACTTCCTCTTCACATGGCTTGATGCGGTGACAGGACTCACGGTGGAAACCCATTGGTCAGCAGCATTATTTAATATTCGCGCCGTGCTTTGCATTGACCATTTATGGTTGAAAGTGGGCGTGTGGAGGGCGGATTTGGAGGCAGATCCACGTACGAACGTTTCCAGGTGGACGGTGAACTGTTGCGTTCAGGTGAGCCTGCGCACGGTTTTATAAATTGGAATTATCTTTTGAGTACGTCATTTCCGGCTTTTGTAGGTACGTACACTTTTAGTATGAATCCTACGCACTCTTTTATAAATGAGACCCCTGGCCCCTACTCTACTTTTAGAAACTTTAGGGAGCGGAGTGCTCTAGTGGGTTGATAAGGTTCTAACAGCTGAATGAATGACGGTAGATGTCAAACAGCAGGATTGTTAAATTCAGAGACAGCTGTGATGTCCCCAATCTATAAAATTTGAAGATAATTATTTTATATGTTTGTACTGGGATGGTTTGGTTCAGTCGGTCAATCTGTGTGATACTGGACTCAGTAGATCACAGATCTATACAAAGCAACATAGATAATTTTAATGTTTAATTGTGTTTGTTTTCATCTCAGTTTGAAGTTGATCTGATGTAAGCCCTGGTACAAGTACTTCAAAGTAAAAATGTGGAATATGGCCAAAATGGCCACTAAATGCAAAATTTTTATTTTTCTGGGATTAATTAAAAAACATAAATGATTCCTTTAATATGTTCTCCGAGTCAACGGAACGCCAATGAGCTGTCTAACTCCACTGCCCCATAGTCCTATTGCCCTTCTCCCTTATCTTCTTTATTATTAATTTATATTCTAGTGGGTGGGGGAGGGGGGGACCTGAAAATGCATCTTAATAGGAGGAATAAGTAACTGAATGAATTAATGAATCACTCTCCCTTTTTCCTATTTGCTATTCAACCTGCTGAGTCATTTAGCTTCTCCATTCCGTGACACTGGGCCTTGTTTCACTAATTAAACAAACTCACTCAACCAGTCCAATTAAAATCCAACTGGATTTCAAATCAAAACACATTTCAGCTCTTTAATTATCAGTGTGACACTCAAACCTGCTTCATGTGGGTTTTTATAAACTTTTTTAATATCGCTGCAGGTGAATAAAAACTTTATTTAAGCTTCAAGATTTTCAGGAGAAAAACTCATTAGACTTTTCTCTCATCAAGCTGCTGTTTCTGCAAATTCATATTAAAGAAGTAATGAATAATGTGTGTTTGGTTAAGAGTGTGTGTGTGTGATTGGTTAAGTGTGTGTGTGTGTGTGTGTGTGTGTGTGTGTGTGTGTGTGTGTGTGTGTGTGTGTGTGTGTGTGTGTGTGTGTGTGCAACCGGCACCTGAAGCAGGAAAACACGTTGAAAACATACGTTCATGTTTATTTGTTTATTGACGTAACACTCGTACAGATACATTACTGAGCATCGTTCACAAGTTACTTCTTCAAAATCCAGAAAATATGATTTGATTATTGTTATTAGTTCTGATCTCTGTCACGGCAACAAGATCCATAGAATCACTTCCTGTTTGTCTTCAGAGCAAAAGCACAATGTCTCTTTTGTTGTTGCTTCCTTTGAGGAAGGGACAGTTAAATCAAACTGAAAAGGATAATTTCTCAGGACTTAATATTTTGGAAACTTCGTGGATACTTTACTGTGGAAGTGGACTGAGTTGTCCAGGAGGTTGTTGGTTCAATCCCCAGCTCCTCCCACCTGAGAGCTGAAGTGTCCACGGGCAAAACAGTTGAGTTAAAGGTCTGGAACATAAACAGAATTCTTCTTCACGTCTTCCTGTCGAGGTGAAAGAACAGAGAGAGAGACAACAAGAGGCTTCTCTGTTGAGGTTGGGTGTGTTGATGTGATCTCAACACTAGAGGTCAGTGTGTCCTCACAAATGTCCTCATGATGTCCTCATGAGTCTCTCCAGCTGCAGTGTTCAGATCCACAGAGAGTGGGGATTTATTTTATTGATAAAATACAGATTATATGGGGAAACAAACACTGATGCCTTTACTGAATCTATTGTGTGGGAGTGGATCCAACGCGTGAAAAAATGTGATTTACATCAGATCAACTTCAAATTGAGATGAGTGTCATCTCAACAAGATGGAGATACAAACTCACTCAAAGATCGATATTTCGTCACATGCTGTGACCGTAACGTGGCGTCAAAGTTTGATTACACGCCATTAAAACACGATGTTCTGTATCGCGGACATACACCATGAATCCTTTGATGATGTAAACAAACAACTCCACTCCACTGTGCATTGTCCATAAAGTTCACAGTGTGATGTGCTATTTGTGTGTTGACTGTAATGAACAATTAGCAGGCAAGGATCAACGTCACGTGACGGACGCAGGAAGTGAGGCGTTTATCTTTGCCGCAGTTCGCAAAACGCAACCAACAATTCAAAGTGCATGTGCTCGGCCCGTTCAGTGCTGCTTTGCAGTCCTTTAAATTGTTGTTCATTTTTGGTTTTACTGTCAGAGTTTGTTTAATTTAATTATTGAGTATTTCTACTTCACTGTCTTAGTACTTTTACTTCAAATGGAATTTTACTTTACTGTCTTGGTACTTTTACCTCAGTGAATGATCCGAATTATTCTTCCACCATTGGTTAAGTTCATTTTGTTGCTTATACTTTACTACTTGTTTAACAAGTACTTGTAACAGAGTATTTCTTCTTCCTCTTCGTCCTCTAGTCCAGCAGGGGTCGCTGCAGGCTCGGAGCTCGGAGTCTCTGCTTCCTGTCTTTGTCCCCTCAGAGCCTCAGAGAGGAGCAACATGGCCGCCATGCAGCTGCTGCGGGTGTTGGTACATGAGCGGATCCGCGCTGCCGCTGAAGACTTCCTGCTGCAGGTGGAGGAAGGAGGAGGAAAGGCTCGAGTCCCGGAGCTGAGAGCGATGCTCACCGAGCGGCTCGCGGCGGCGGGAGAGCAGATCCTCGCGGGGCTGGAGGAAACCTTGTTCGAGTCCGAGGAGCGCGTGGAGCGGACAGAGCGGTCCCAGCGGGAGGTCTGCCGCCGGAGGAGGCTGCTGGAGGCCGCGATGCAGCCCGTAGTCCGGCTGCACAGAGCAGGTCAGTCCCGGGAGCAGGGGGGGGGGATTCATGTTGTGGAGGGCCGCACCAACAGGCTGAACTCAATTCTACTCGTATTCATTTGATAAGCTTCTCCTGGTCAAAGTAAACGTTATGATTACGTCATTACGGTAAGCGTGCTGCGTCATTTCCTGTTTACCAGCCGCTGGCCGCTCTGTGAACTAGCTCCTCTGCTAACAGCTGTTTCTCTGCATCACTCCGGCTACAATCACCGGTCTGTAGTTAAACAGCCACACAGACCAGCCCCTCCTCTCTGGTGCTCCGTGACTCTGTGTTCTGTGTGAGCTCAGCCTCGTAGTCTAACAGGCTGAGACAGCAGCGATGGCTTCTCTCTCTCCCTCTTGCTCCGAGTGGCTCATGTTCACTGACTCCTCCGCCTCCATTAACAGTAGAGCTACATGTGATAAATGTGGTGTGTTGGTAGCGATGGAGGCGAGAGGCTCAGCGACCTAGAAGCTCCGTTAGCTGTAGTTAGCTTAGCCGCGGAGCCACCTAGCTTAGCTATGATGGTCGGCTGCAGAGCTGGTCGCAGATTCGTCATTTTCACAAAGCGCCTGTGTGTGAAGTGCGGTGATCTACTGAAGGTTTCGCTGACATAAAAATCCTACAGAAACCCTTCACGAGTTCATGTGTCCGTGTCAGCATCACGTTGAGACAGCAATATATATTAAATGGTAAAAAAAAAAAAAAAAAAACAGTACAAAAATCTAGACCGGTATTCGAAACAGCGACCAGGAGCACTATTAGCTTCTGGCCTGATGATGATCTCGTTACGCCACTGAGCCGCTGAAATCTTTGCGCGCGATAGATAAATGTCTCGTTCTTTGCTTTGTCAGCTGTATGTCACCAGATGTGCTTTCAGGTAACGCCCATGTCATCTGGTGAGAGTCCCAACACAGAATAAACGCATGTTTACTTAATACCAGGCTTCACAATCTGATGCTCCTCTTCATGGAGACACAGGGAGTTCTGAAGAACACACACGCGTGACCAGCTCCACGCAAAGTGTTTGTGTTTGACGCTGGTGATCATTACAACACACACACACCACATAAGTGTCACATGTAAACATCGCCTCACAACAACAAGGAGGAAGCTCCAGCAGTGTTTTTATGAGTAAAGTTGGTGAACGTGCTTCTAATGGACGTGTGAAGCTTCACGTGTCCTCCTGTCGCTGCTGGTTAAAGTCAGCAGACGTGATTTTAAAACACATGTGTAACGAGGCAAATCTGAAAAACGAACTTAACGTCTTCATTGTCGAACAACGTGTTGTGTATTTCTTCTCTTTAATCAGATGGCTGCGTGCTTTGTTGGTGCTGTGTCAGTCAAACGAGTAAATAAAGTTCCCTGTGTAACTATGGCAACACTGACAAATTATAATCGTGATAAATAATAATAATAAAACTATTTATATTTTGTTGTATTTTCACAAACAATGTGGTGTGGTGATACAAGCCATTGTGGACTAGGGCTGCAACTAACGACTATTCTGATAGTCGATTAGTCACCGATTATTGAAACGATTAATCAACTAATCGGATTATGAATGACACAAATTCTCAATTGCTCTTATTTAGCAAACAGCTTTTAAATTTAGCTTGAGGTTGTTCGAGGCATGTGATGACTGAAAATAAAGGCAATAAAGATCGATACTTCATTCAAAAAAAATGTATTTTAATAAACTTTGTTGCATATAAGGGTACTGTTGACCCAAAGGCAAAGACAAATCAAGTTTGTGTCCATTTAAAAGCAAGGACATGCAAAGTGCTAATAAAACAAATAAATTAAAAGTCAAGTATTCATTTTTCCTGTTAACAAAAATGACGGAAAGTAACAGCAATAAAAACATCAACAAGCAAAACTACAGTCTTCTACTGACTAAATAATTGTGATTTAAAAAAAGACGTTTGTCAGGCAATAGGATAACATAACGCTTTTAAACTTGTTAATAAAAAGTTTAAACCATATTTTTGTACTGGATTCTACAATCCTGCACACGGGTATATACGTGTATATATAACATCTGACAGAGGCGAGTCCGCATCGTCTCCGTTACGATGTCACACGTGACTCCTCCTCCTCTCATGGGCGTGTCCTGCTTCCATGGAGAGCAGGTCCTCTGCACAGATACTGCAGGTAGTTTTTTTTTCGGGCTGTTACGGGTGAAGTTCTCCCGAACTTTTTACTTTCTGGTGCGCGATGCTGCTGCAGCGGAGGACGCCATCGGACCGTGTTTTGACGCTAATGCACATGCGTGACTTTCAGAGATAGGAAGGAAGCGAGATGGCTCACTCCTCAGCTGCTTCCATCAGCACCTCCGGTAAAACGACGTTTAGTTCAACTGCACGGCACGAAAAACACGTGTTATGACTTCACCAACGAATCATCGACTAGTAAATTCGTCGGCGACTATTCCTGTCATCGATTTTTGTCGACGACGTCGACTAATCGTTGCACCCCTATTGTGGACGCTTCATGAAACATCATTAAAAATAAAGTGCATATTTTTAATGATGTTTCATTAAGCGTCCACAATTGCTTGTTTCACCACATCACATTGACTTTAACCAGCAGCGACAGGAGGACACGTGACGCTTCACACGTCCATTAGAAGCAGGTTCACCAACTTTACTCATAAAAACACCGCTGGAACTTCCTCCTTGTTGTTGTGAGGCGATGTTTACATGTGACACTTGTGTGGTGTGTGTGTGTTGTAATGATCACCAGCGTCAAACACAAGCACTTTGCGTGGAGCTGGTCACACGTGTGTGTTCTTCAGAACTCCCTGTGTCTCCTATGAAGAGGAGCATCAGATTGTAAACCTGGTATTAAGTAAACATGCGTTTATTCTGTGTTGGGACTCTCACCAGATGACATGGGCGTTACCTGAAAGCACATCTGGTGACATACAGCTGACAAAGCAAAGAACGAGACATTTATCTATCGCGCGCAAAGATTTCCGCGGCTCGGTGACGTAATGAGTTCGTCATCAGGCCAGAAGCTAATAGTTCTTCGGCTCGCTGTTTCGAGTCCCGGTCAAGGTTTCTGTACTATTTTCTTTTTTTAACAATTTAATTTATATTGCTGTCTCAACGTGATGCTGACACGGACACATGAACTCGTGAAGGGTTTCTGTAGGATTTTATTTTCAGAGAGACCTTCAGTAGATCACCGCACTTCACACACAGGCGCTTTGTGAAAATTATGAATCTGCGACCAGCTCTGCAGCCGACCATCAACATCTGGAAAAAGGTAAACATATCGCCAGTTGATATGGCCGCCAGTTAAACTGGAACACCGGGGCATCGAATCCAAACTGAAGCTGCTGGCTGAAACTAAACGTAAATACAGTAAAATCATAATTCATGTCAGCAGCAACGACTCCTGGCTTCGCATGTCGGAGGACACTGAAGGTCATGTTGAGTCGGTGCTTTTGCAGAACCGATGTCGGACACAGTAGTTTCCTCTGGCCCTCTCCCTAACACAACAGGTGAGGACATGTTTAGTCGCATGTTGTCTTTTACCCGCTGGCTGTCCAGGTGCTGTCCTGTAAACAGTTCCGTGCTTTGTAGATAATTGGCAAACTTTTTGGAGGAAACCTGGTCTTGTTGGGAGAGACGCGTTCATCCCACTTGGGATGGAGCAGCTCTCTTATCTAGGAATATTACCCAGTCTATCACATGACAACCCAGAGCTGGGACCAGGAAGCAGAGCTGCAGTGCTACACACTTCTCTGCTCCCTCTGGATCAGTCACACAACCACATAGAGATTGTGTCTGTCCACCGTCAGATTAAATTATTTAAATTAAACAAAAACAGAAAAAAACAGAGCGAGAACTCCACACAATAATCTAATACAAATTAACACAACCTCTGAAACAACGCAGGAAACTAAGACTTTTAAATGTGGTCTTTTAAACATTAGATCACTGTCATCAAAGGCTATTTTAGTTAATGAACTAGTCTCAGATTACAACATAGATTCATTGTCCCTCACTGAGACGTGGCTGCATCCTGATGAATATGTCAGTTTAAATTAATCTACTCCCCCCCCCCCAGTCATTTAAATTCACACGTTCCCAGAGAATTCGGACGAGGAGGTGGAGTTGCTGCTATTTTTAACTCCAGTCTATCAATTAATCCTAAACCTGAACTCAGCTACAACTCATTTGAATGTCTTGTTCTTAGTCTTCTACACCAATCCAGGAAACACCAACAGCCAATCATATCTGCTGTAGTTTACCGTGCTCCTGAGGCTTATACTGAATTTTTAGCAGAATTCCCTGAGTTTTTACCAAACCTAGTCCTAAAGATCGATCAAATTATTATTGTTGGTGACTTTAATAATCATGTTGACAATAATAAAGATAGCCTTAGCGTAGGGCTGTGCAATTAATCAATTTTTAATCGTGATTTCGATTTTTGGGCCAAACTTTCTCCAAACTAATATAATCGAGTCGAAACAATTTTTCTGAAATTGCATTCGCAATTCAGTCCTTCCCCCAAAGCATTCAACGCGGCCCAGCTGACTGGCTCTCACTCTCAAGCAGCTGTAACGTGAAGGAGACGAGTTGTGTGTGTGGTGACCGACGGTATTTAAAAAACAGCACCAGTGGTAAATGGCAGAGGGAGGGCCGCCCCGTCTGATCCACAACAAGGGCAGAAAAACTTCTCTTGTATGGGAACACTTCGGATTCAAAGAATCCGACGAGGAGCAGATAACCATAACTTGCTCAATTTTCAACCGATTTTTAAACGGTTTAGTTTGTTATAAACATCAGAGATGTAGTTATGACACTGCATACTTATGAATAATGTTACTTTCTAAAAAATAGAATAATGTTCTAAAATAGGTACATGATTTCCCTTTACAAATATACATCAAAAATTATTTTATTTAATTATATTTAAAAAGTACATGTACCACTACCAACACAATGTTATGGGTGAGCGAGTCGCCTGTAGCAAAATGGCCGCCATGTTCGGACATTCGTCTCCGCTCGCCGGCAACGCGGACGAGACATCTAGCCTGTGTATATATATATATATCTATGGCTGCACCCGGCTGCTACTGCAGTAAAGTGAGCTGTCATATGGGAAGCCAGCCGCCACTCAGGGTTTTGTTGCGCGTCTACTCGTGCCTTATACGGTAAAGCGGTATAGATAGTCGGAGTGCCTAAAAAGTACAAAAACACAAATATATTTTAGTAATAGTCTCTCAATTGATTTATTTTGTTATCTTCATGGCGTTTCGTTCATTTAAATTATATATTTTTACTGCAAATTGAAGGGCAAGTCTGTAAAAAAGGACCAATGTATTCATATTGTAACCATATTTGGAAGCATATTGAAAATATTCCTTAATAGGTTTTAAGTGACTTTGAGTATATGCTTGTTCCCGCGGTCTTTGACTATAATGAGAAAACGTTTTCGAGTGTTTTTACCGCAGAATAACTGAGAAAATTAAAGAGCAAGTCTGTGAAAAAGGACCAATGTATATATAATGTCGATGACACTCACAGGTGGTCTTCTATCATGTTGAGGTGGAATGAGTCTGTGAAAACAGGAGGTTTCTTCTCAATTTTAATGTGGATATTGCATAGTCAGAGACTCTACACACAGGAATCTACTGGAAATGACTCGTAACCTAGCAAGGAATATCTTTAAAATTCATCCAAATATGTATTTGCCCTTTAATTTTCTCAGTTATTCTACAGTAAAAATATACAATAATGTATCTCAGCATAGTCAGAGACACCACTAACAGGAATACATTGGAAATGACTCATAACCTCTCAAGGAATATTTCAGCTTCCAAATATGGTTACATTATGAATACATTGTTTTGTTTTTACAGACTTGCCCTTTAGTTTGCAGTCTGGATAAATGATAATTGACATGAGCAAATACTCCATGAAGATTTAAAAAAAAAAATTCAATAAAATATAGTTTTTTTCGTAATATTTGGGCGTTTCAACCAAACATGCTGTTTTACCGTAAAGCCACAAGTAGACTCGCAACAAAAACCCGAGGGGCGGCTGGCTTCACACATGACGGCTCACTTTACTGCAGTCGGCTGCTCCACCTCTCACCTGAATAATGAGGAGGATTTGATGATGTTGTGAACGAGTCTGTGCAGAAAACCTGCTGCTGTGTTGCTCATGTCTGAAACAGAAAGTCTGGACACATTTCTGTGAGTTTTAGCCACAGGTCAAGTTTATCAATCAATCAAGTTTTATTTGTATAGCCCACATTCACAAATAACAATTCGTCTTATAGGGCTTTAACATGGTGTGACATCCTCTGTCCTTAAACCTCAACAAGAGTAAGGAAAAACTACTTAAAACCTTTTTAACAGGTAAAAATATGTAGAAACCTCAGAGAGAGCCACATGTGAGGGATCCCTCTTCCAGGACGGACAGAAGTGCAATAGATGTCAAGTGTAAGAAAACATCATCAAGATAAAAGTTTTTAGCAGCATTGATGAGGGTAAACATTTTTCAATACTATGTGTGAACCAGTCCTGCTGCAATCACAGTCTCTGGTCAGCAGCAAGATCACGATCCAGCATCAGGATGAGATCCACTATAGTCCACATTTATTGTCCACCGCCGCCAGTTAGAATCCATTATCAGCTGCCGCCTCGGTCGTGGTCCACCATCATCCAATGCCAACGCGACAAGGGATCCTCCATTACAACGACGATCAGCTGGCACGATACAGAATCCACCAAACTGGATCCACCATTGCGACCTACAATCATAATCCATGGTGCGGCCACAGCTGTGGTACTGCATCTGCGGGCGCTAAGGCACAGAAACTCCGGGAAAGGGGTCAAGTTAGTAACATGTACTGATCAGATGAGTTACTTTGATGTGATAAGTATGGAGAAGAGGAAGGAGAAGCAGGAAAGAGAAGCTCCGTGTGTCTTGTGTCATAAATTCCCTGTGCGTCTTAGCATCATCAGGGGTTTTTGCCTTTTCATCAGTTTTGGAACATAGGGCGAGTTACTTTCTGCCGCACTAATTAGCTCTAACTATAAGCTTTATCAAAAAGGAAGGTTTTCAGTCTACTCTTAAACAAACAGAGTGTGTCTGCTTCCGAACTGAAAGTGGCAGATTATTCCACAGGAGTGGGGCTTGATGGCTAAAAGCTCTGGCTCCTACTCTACTTTTAGAGACTTTAGGGACGACAAGTAAACCTGAGTTCTGGGATCGGAGTGCTCTAGTAGGTTGATATGGAACTAACATCTCTTTAAGGTAAAGAGGTGCCATATCATTAAGGGCCTTGAAGGTGAGGAGGAGAATTTTAAATTCTATTCTAGATTTAACAGGAAGCCAGTGTAGCGATGCTAATACTGGAGAAATGTGCTCTTTTTTCTTGGTTCTCGTCAGGACACGTGCTGCGGCATTTTGGACCAGCTGCAGAGTCTTTAACGACTTGCTGCTGGAGCCTGATAATAGTGAATTACAGTAGTCCAGTCTCGATGTAACAAAGGCGTGGACTAGTTTTTCTGCATCTTTTTGCGAAAGGACATTTCTGATTTTTGAGATATTACGTAAGTGGAAAAAGGCCGTCCTAGAAATTTGTTTTAAGTGAGAATTAAAGGACAAATCAGGATCGAAGATCACTCCCAAGTTCCTGACTGTTTCATTGGAAGCAAGGGCAATGTCGTCTTACGCAGCTATATCATTAGATAATGTTTCTCTAAGGTGTTTAGGGCCGAGTATTATAACCTCAGTTTTATCTGAGTTTAATAAGAGAAAATTGCGGGTCATCCAGGTTTTTATGTCCTTGAGACATGCTCGAAGTTTAGTTAATTGATTACTTTGATCAGGTTTTATTGACAAATATAACTGTGTGTCATCCGCATAACAGTGAAAATTTACCGAGTGTGTCCTGATAATGTTTCCTAGTGGAAGCATATATAATGAGAATAAAATCAGGCCGAGCACAGACCCCTGTGGGACACCATGGTTAACTTTGGTGCGCACCGATGACTCATCATTGATTTGAACGAATTGGGAGCGATCAGCAAAATAAGATTTAAACCAGTTTAAGGCCGTTCCTTTAATGTTAATTAACTGTTTTAGTCTCTCTAATAAAATTTGATGGTCAATTGTGTGGAATGCTGCACTGAGATCTAACAGAACGAGGACAGACACAAGTCCCTGATCTGAAGCTATTAGAAGGTCATTAGTGACTTTTGCCAGGGCTGTCTCTGTGCTATGATTGGTTCTAAACCCAGACTGAAAGTCTTCATATATATTATTTTCCTGGAGAAACTCACACAGCTGATTGGCTACAACTTTTTCTAAGATTTTAGATAGGAAGGGGAGATTAGATATTGGCCTGTAATTGGCTAAAACCTCTGGGTCTAGGGTGGGTTTTTTGAGTAGGGGTTTGATTACAGCTATTTTAAAAGACTGTGGTACATAACCTGATGATAATGACAGATTGATTGTGTTAAGTAACGAATTATCTATTAGGGGCAGAATTTCTTTAAGTAATTTAGTTGGAATCGGATCTAAAATACAGGTTGTTGGTTTAGAACCTGAGATTATTTTGGTAAACTGATCACGGGTGATCAGAGAGAAGCTGTCTAAATAATGGGAAGGATTCTCAGCCGTTTCTGAGATCTCTATTGTTGGGAGGGTATTAGTGCCAATTGAGGGCAGGAGATGATTGATTTTATTTCTAATAGTTAGAATTTTATCATTAAAAAAGGTCATAAAGATATTGCTATTTAGGGATCGAGGAATACTGGGTTCGGTGGAGGTGTGACTCTCTGTCAGCCTGGCTACAGTGCTGAAGAGAAACCTGGGGTTGTTTTTATTCTCTTCTATTAGTTTTGAGTAATAGGCAGCTCTTGCTTTGTGGAGAGCCTTTTTATATTCTGTAACACTACTCTTCCAGTCTAGGAGATTTTCAACACTGTTGCTGGAGCGCCACTTCCTTTCTAATTTTCTTGATATTTGTTTCAACTCATGTGTCTTGGAATTATACCACGGAGCTAATTTACTATGTTTTACACATTTGTTTTTTAGAGGCGCTATTGAGTCTAATGTTAATCGTAATGAGTCTGCAGAGCTTTCTACGAGGTGGTCAATCTCAATAGAGCTCAGGTTTTTAAAGGATTTGTTGTTTATGTCGACGGATAATACGGGTTTAAATGTAATCGGAATTATTTCCTTAAATTTAGCTACAGCACTATCAGGTAGACATCTAGAAAATGAGTTTTTTATTAGTGGCATATATTCAGATAATGAAAAATCGAAGGTTATTAAATTATGGTCTGATAGTACTGGATTGCGCGGAAGTACTGTTAAATGTTCAATTTTGACACCGTATGATAACACAAGGTCAAGTGTGTGGTTACAACAATGAGTAGGTTGATGCACACACTGACTAAAACCAATTGAGTCTAGTATTGAAATAAATGCTACGCTCAGGCTATCTTTATTATTGTCAACATGAATATTAAAGTCACCAACAATAATAATTTTATCTGTCTTTAGGACTAGGTTTGATAAAAACTCAGGGAATTCTGTTAGAAATTCAGTATAAGCCCCAGGAGCACGATAAACTACAGCAAATATGATTGGCTGTTGGTGTTTCCTGGATTGACGTGGAAGATTAAGAACAAGACATTCAAATGAGTTGTAGCTAAGTTTAGGTTTAGGATTAATTGATAGACTGGAGTTAAAAATAGCAGCAACTCCACCTCCTCGCCCGAGTTCCCTGGGAACGTGTGAATTTATATGACCCGGGGGAGTAGATTCATTCAAACTGACATATTCATCAGGATGCAGCCACGTCTCAGTGAGGGACATTACATCTATATTGTAGTCTGAGACTAGTTCATTAACTAAAATAGCCTTTGAGGACAGTGATCTAATGTTTAAAAGACCACATTTGAAAGTCTTAGTTTCCTGTGTTGTTCCAGAGGTTGTGTTAATTTGTATAAGATTATTGTGAGTTCTCGCTCTGTTATTGTTTAATTTAAATAATTGAATCGGACGGTAGACAGAGACAGTCTCTATGCGGTTGGGTGACTGATCCAGAGGGAGCGCAGAGAAGTGTTTAGCACTGCAGCTCTGCTTCCTGGTCCCAGCTCTGGGTTGTCATGTGATAGACTTAGTAATATTCTTAGATAAGAGAGCTGCTCCATCCCAAGTGGGATGAACGCCGTCTCTCCTAACAAGACCAGGTTTCCTCCAAAAAGTTTGTCAATTATCTATAAAGCCCACACCGTTTACAGGACACCACCTCGACAGCCAGCGGTTAAAAGACAACATGCGACTAAACATGTCATCACCTGTAGTGTTAGGGAGAGGGCCAGAGAAAACTACTGTGTCCGACATCGTTTTAGCAAAAGCACACACAGACTCAACATTAACTTTAGTTACCTCCGACATACGAAGCCGGGAGTCGTTGCTGCCGACGTGAATTACGATTTTACTGTATTTACGTTTAGTTTTAGCCAGCAGCTTCAATTTGGATTGGATGTCGCCGGCTCTGGCCCCCGGGATACAATTGACTATGGCCGCTGGTGTCGCTAATCTCACGTTTCTGAGAACCGAGTCGCCAATAACCAGAGTTTGATTCTCAGCGGGTGCGTCGCTGAGTGGAGAAAATCTATTTGAGACGTGAGCTGGTGGGTCTTTAATCGTGGGCTTTCTATGGGTGGTACTATGCCCCCTCCGGACCGTCACCCAGCCGCCCTGGGCTCCCGGCTGCCCGGGGCAAGTCGAGGGACTGCTAGCTGAAGCTAAGCTAGGTGGCTTCGCTGCGGCTAGCACGGGCCGGCTAACTATAGCTAACGGGGGTTCTAAGCTGAGGAGCCGAGCTTCTAAGTTGCTAAGCCTCGCCTCCATGTCTACCAACATACTACATTTATTACATTTACCACTACTGTTAATGGAGGCGGAGGAGTAAGTAAACATGAGACACTCGGAGCAGGAGAGAGCGGTGGAGCGAGAGGGAGAGAGAGAACACATCGCTGCTAAAACTATGAGTGTGAGATTTAAACAGAACACAGAATCACAAAGCACCAGAGAGGAGGGGCTGGTATGTGAGGGTCCTTAACTATATACCGGTGATTTTAGCCGTAGTAGAACAGAAAGACAGTTGTGTTTAGCGGAGGAGCTAATTCAGATAGCGACTACACCACCCGTGTCCCGTGGCAATAACAGGAAGTGACGAAATGACGCAGCACGCTTACCGTAAACACTGGAGAAGATCCCACATCCAAGTGAGAGCATTTCCCTTCAGATTAAAAGAATCTGACGAGGAGCAGATAACCATAACTTGCTCAATTTTCAACGGTTTAGTTTGTTATAAATGTTAGAGATGTAGTTCTGACACTGCATACTTATGAATAATTATGTTTTTTTCTAAAAAATAGAATAATGTTCTAAATTAGGAACACAATTTCCCTTTACAATTATACATCAAAAATTATTTTATTTAAATATATTTAAAAAGTACATGTACCACTACCAATACAATGTTATGGGTGAGCGAGTCGCCTGTGGTAAGATGGCCGCCATGTGCGGACGTTCGTCTCCGTTCGCCGGCAACGTGGACAAGACATCTAGCCTGTGTATTTATACGCTCCTGATCAAAATCTAAAGACCAGTTAAAAAATTGCATGAATATGCATTTTGCACTGTTGGATCTTAGGAAGGTTCTAAGTAGAGCTTCAAAATGCAAAAAGAAGAAATGGGAACAAGAGACCAAAAGTTGTGAGCGGGCAATTTATTGAAAACAACAATTTAACTCAAATAGGCTGTTCATCAGCTGATCAAAAGTTTAAGACCACAGCCTTTAAAAGCCAAAATCTGCGCAAAAATTTGGATTCCATGTCATTTCCTGTCAAGTAATCACACTGTGAAGATCTCTTGATGGCAAAGGCAAAAAAGCTCACCGTCTTTGAACGTGGTAGGATTGTTGAACTGCATCCACTGAACTCTTAATCCAATTGAGAACATTTGGGGATGGATGGCAAGTAGGGCTGAACGATTAATTGCATTTGCAATATAATCGCGATATGACACAACGCGATTTCCTAATCGCAACGTGCGCGATTATCACGTGCGAACGAGAGTAGGGCAGCGGGCTGCTCCTCACCCGCAGCCACACCGCGGGACAACACAACTCCGCTGATCCCGAAGATAGCGAAGCAGGCTGGCATCACCTACAGGGGCCTCAAGTCTTCGACGTGACGGAAACATAGAGCGAGCTCATCTCGCTGGTGACCGCGGTGCCGGTGACGGACCTGAAAATCTCTCCCCGGAGCTCGGCTCTCCTCCGGGGCGGCGAGCCGAGCTCCGGGGAGGCGGGGCTTTCCGGCTGTCGACGGAAAAAAAATTGCATATTAAATCGCAATCGCAATATTTGGGGAAATAATCGCAATTAGATTATTTCCCCAAATCGTTCACCCCAAATGGCAAGGGAAGTTTACAAAAATGGACTTCAGTTCCAGACAGTGGATGCCCTTGGTGAAGCCATCTTCACCACTTGGCGCAACATTCGCACTAGCCTTTTGGAAACACTTGCATCAAGCATGCCAAAACGAATTTTTGAAGTGATCAACAATAATGGTGGAGCTACTCATTACTGAGTCAGTTTTTGACACTTTAATTTCTGTTTTAGGAGGTTTTGGTTTTTTTTTTAGCTGTGGTCTTAAACTTAACTTAATCAGCTGATGAACAGCCTACTTCAGTTGTTTTCAATAAATTGCCTGCTCACAACTTTTGGGCTCTTGTTCCCATTTCTTCTTTTTGCATTTTGAAACTCTACTTAGAACCTTCCTAAGATTCAACAGTGCAAGATGCAAATTCATGCAATTTTTTAACTGGTCTTAAGATTTTGATCAGGAGTGTATATCTATGGCTGCACCCGGCTGCTACTGCAGTAAAGTGAGCCGTCATATGGGAAGCCAGCCGCCACTCAGGGTTTTGTTGCGCGTCTACTCGTGCCTTATACGGTAAAGCGGTATAGATAGTCGGAGTGCCTAAAAAGTACAAAAACACAACTATGTTTTAGTTTTAGTCTCTCATTTGATTATTTATTTTGTTATCTTCATGGTGTATCTGTTCATTTAAATTATATGTTTTTACTGCAAATTGAAGCGCAAGTCTGTAAAAAAAGACCAATGTATTCATATTGTAACCATATTTGGAAATATTGTCCATCCTGATTGAATAATGAAAATATTTCTTAATAGGTTTTAAGTGACTTTGAGTATATTCCTGTTCCCGCTGACTTTGACTATGATGAGAAAAGGTTTTCGACTGTTTTTACCGCAGAATAACTGAGAAAATTAAAGAGCAAGTCTGTGAAAAAGGACCAATGAATATATAATGTCGATGACACTCAGAGGTGGTCTTCTATCATGTTGAGTTGGAATGAGTCTGTGAAAACAGGAGGTTTCATCTCAATTTTAATGTGGATATTGCATAGTCAGAGACTCTACAAACAGGAATCCACTGGAAATTACTCGTAACCTAGCAAGGAATATCTTTAAAATTCATCCAAATATGTATATTGGGCCACTTTCACAGATTTGCTCTTTAATTTTCTCAGTATTCTACAGTAAAAATATACAATAATGTATCTCAGCATAGTCAGAGACACCACTAACAGGAATACATTGGAAATGACTCATAACCTCTCAAGGAATATTTTTAATCAGCTTCCAAATATGGTTACATTATGAATACATTGTTTTTACAGACTTGCCCTTTAATTTGCAGTCTGGATACATGATAATTGACATGAGCAAATACGCCATGAAGATTTAAAAAAAAATTAAATGAAATATAGTTGTGTTTTTCGTAATTTTTGGGCGTTTCAACCAAACATGCTGTTTTACCGTAAAGCCACAAGTAGACTCGCAACAAAAACCCGAGGGGCGGCTGGCTTCACACATGACAGCTCACTTTACTTCACCCGGCTGCTCCACCTCTCACCTGAATAATGAGGAGGATTTGATGATGTTGTGAACGAGTCTGTGCAGAAAACCTGCTGCTGTGTTGCTCATGTCTGAAACAGAAAGTCTGGACACATTTCTCTAAGTTTTAGCCACAGGTCTTGTCTGAAAGCAGCTTAACCAACTAACTAACATCCCCTCGCCCTGTTCTCCTCTGTGAGTGACCTAATTGGTTTATTATCCTCAAAATGAAAAACTTTTTTACCAGAAACCCTTTGTGTGATGCTGCTTCCTTTACGATCTGCGTCGTGTCGTTGCATTTTCGTTTATCCTAAATGTGAGAAGAGCCGGTCTCGCTTTGGTTCAATTAAGTATTTATTAAGAAGCAATGAAAAGGTATAAAAAGTTACTGCTAAGCAATGGGCACCCAAAGCACACCCCCGGCCCTCTAGCGGCACCGGACAGTCACGAGTCGGCCGCACGGACGGCGGTTGATATATCTTATAACAGAAGTTATATCAGGATTGGTTAATAACGAGGGGAAGTCTTCCTCGGTTCTTCCTCGATGGTGCTCAGGCGTAGTACCTCCCTCTTGGTACTGGAATAAGGATATGACGAGCAGCCGCTCCCAATCTCGCTCCTCCTCTGATAGTGGCTGGGCAAAATCTTCAGTTCATGACAGTTTATAAAAAAAGGTACAAACAAGCCTTGACTCAGCTGACTCCTTGTGGGTTGATGTTGTTGTTCATTGGAGTCAGAATATTGTTCTGTTTGTGTTAACATTTGCATCCTCCAAACCAAAACAACGCCACTCTCTCTTCCCCCCAGAACCTGGGGCAGCTGCTTGAACTCTGTGTGATGTTGATTAAATCTAATGGAGTTATGCTTTAATATAAAAAGCTAGAAATGAGAACAAGTTAAAGTACAGTGTATTGTATGCCACAGATTTATCCCACAACAGGCAGCAGCTCTTATCAGACCTCTTATCAAGACAGGTGTGAGACTGACCAGTGATGTGAGGCACACACATTCTAAACGAACCTCAAGATTAACACTAAGCAGCAACGGTTATTAGAAGTCACTATGTGAAGGCAATATATCTATATCTAGGCTTTATATATGTCTGGCCCAAACTGCTCCTGCCCCGAACCTCCTGCTTTATTGTTAAGAGTACAGTTCCATAAATATCTTCACAGACACAAAGAAGCTAAAATTTAAAATACCAACAGTCTTAACACCAACTGTAAACGACCTCAACATCTCTACTTCCTGAATGTGAATGTTCAAACATCACAACAGTCGACATTAAACGACAAAACACAAGCTTTTCAAAACACTTCAGGAAACTCTGAAATGATAAACGTGTGTATTTGTGTATTTGTGTTTCAGTGTGTCCTGCAGACGTCCAGCAACTGATGTTGATTAAAGAAGAGGTTCCCTCTGAGCAGCAGCAGTGGAGCCCCCTTGTGGAACAGGAGGATCCCGAGCCCCCCCACATTAGAGAGGAACAGGAGGAACCATGGACCAATCAGGATGGACAGCAGCTTCAAGGACTGGAGGAGGCTGATATCAAGTTCACATTGACGCCTGTCGCTGTGAAGAGTGAAGAAGATGAAGAGAAACTTAAATCTTCAATGCGTCATCCAAGTGAGCGGAAGGAGAACAGAGCGGACTGTGGAGGACCAGAACCAGCCAGGAACTCAGGACCTGATGGACTTTTACAACCAGGTCCTGAGGACAAGGCTCAAGACTCTTCTGAGACTGAAGTCAGTGAGGATGATTGGATGGAGACCAGGGAAACTCAGACTGGTTTAAATACAACAAATAATAAACAGCCTCTAAGTGATACGGGATGTGAGACAGAAAAAAAACCGTTTAGTTGCTCTGAGTGTGGTAAAAGATTTAGTCAAAGACACCATCTAAATACACATATGAGGATTCATACAGGAGAGCAACCGTTTAGTTGCTCTGAGTGTGGTAAAAGATTTAGCCTAAGATGCAATCTAAATTCACATATGAGGATTCATACAGGAGAGAAACCGTTTAGTTGCTCTCAGTGTGGCAATAGATTTAGACGTAAGGACAGTCTAGATGCACATATGACGATTCATACAGGAGAGAAACCGTTTAGTTGCTCTGAGTGTGGTAAAAAATTTATCCGAAGGAGCACTCTAAATGAACATATGATGATTCATACAGAAGAGAAACCGTTTAGTTGCTCTAAGTGTGGTAAACGATTTAACAATAGGAGCATTCTAAATAGACATAAGAGGCTTCATACAAGAGAGAAACAGTTTAGTTGCTCTGAGTGTGGGAAAAGATTTAGTCGAAGGGACTGTCTAAATATACATATGAGGAGTCATACAGGACAGAACCCGTTTAGTTGCTCTGAGTGTGGTACCAGATTTAGCCGTAAGTCCGTTCTAAATAGACATAAGATGAGTCATACAGGAGAGAAACCGTTTAAATGCTCTGAGTGCGGTAAAAGATTTAGCCGTAAGTCCCATCTGAATAGACATGAGAGGAGTCATAACGGAGAGTAACCGTTCAGTTGATGAGTGGTAAAAGATTTAAGATCCAGTCCTAGTGTACGAGACGTGATGATTCATAAAGGAGAGAAGTGATTCAGTTTCCACCCTTGCAACAAAATTTTGTTAGGACATATCAGCAGTTACTTGTATTATATTTTTTCAATGTTCACTGTTTTAAATAGACTAACAGTTTTTATGTCCCTAGAAAACATAACTCATTGAATAACACAAAAGATTGTGTTTATATATCTTGTTTCTACTGATTTCTATATAATGTATCTATTTTTCATAATGTCCTTCATGTCATTTTAAGGTTAAAGTGTGTTCCTTGCACAGAATGAATGTGTTTTCTGTTGGGGAAGAGTCCAGAGCGCTGGCCGAAGTTTAGACCAAGGGTCGTAAAACGAGGCCTACACGCGATGCTGAGACCAGCTCTAGAGTTTTCCTGGTGGTTGGAGAGCCCCAGCCGGCCCAGGAGAAACCCCATTGTGTTCGTAGACGCCCACTGAGGGCTAAACCCCACCCCCTGAGAGTTGAACACTGACATTCCATTGGCTGAACCCCATAGCCCACTCCTCGAGGAGGCTGGAACCTCTCAGGTCGATAAAACTGCTGAACCGCTGCTTTTTCCCTGCTCTGACGACTTCATCAAGACCTGTCCAGGTCCCTCCATACGACCCAGTAGCTAACGGGAGCAATTATACAGACGTTTTTTTTTTTTCATCTTTCTTTTCTGTTTCTATTTTAAGTCAACGTTTATTTTTTGTAACTTTAACTTGAAAAGATCGGCACAGGAAGTTCACTCGCAGGCCGAGCTCAGAGACTTTCTTTTCCACACGATCTACAAACGGCTCCAAACAGCCGTTCATCCCTGCAGAAGAACGAAGTTCATTTCGTTGAGGAGCAAGAAGAATCCGCTCTTGTTCGGCCCAGCGCTGATCTCCGTTGTCCACAGACGAACCAGTGAAACAGAGCTTGAGAGGCCACGCATCATTCACTGGACTTCCGGGAAAATCCCGCCAAACGAGAATGCAACGCTGCGAGGTTTACAGTAAGAGGCTTTATTGTCTGGGGAGAGACTAGTTTTAATACCTAGTGTGTATTTATTTGAGTGTATGTTTATTTAAGACCTCAGCGCCTATTTTTAGCCCGTGTAAGCGCGCGGTAAGAAACTGTCACTTCCTGTTTCTCTGTCACGACCCTGTCGACTGTCTTGACGTACCTTCGCACCGCGACGAAGCGTCTCCGGCCGCATTGTTATCGACGACCAAGTTTGCAGAGACTTTAACGATCAAAAGATCAGTACACAACGTCCGCTTGGGTACTGAGAGGTAAAGTCAATGTAAAATTGTCTCTGGCGTGTTTTCTGATAATTCCTTGCATGTTTCTATCTCTCTCACTCTCTCTCTCTCTTTTCTCCTAAACCTGCTTACACACACGTTCCAATCTGCATTCACACATTTCACGTTACATAGATAAATCTAGACTTATCGAAGCCATTCGGCGCCAAAACCACGCAGAGATAAGAATGTCTTTGTCTGAAAATTCCTTTGTGTAACTCACGTGGCCTACGGCCATTTTGACTTTGGCCTCATGTTGTCATTAACATAGGCCTCCATTTTGAATAACGTGAATGTACAACCATCTTGATTTCGACCAGAATACGTCACCACGTGACTGCGTCATTACGTCATTGCCGCTCCCCCCCTCTCACACACACACACACACACACACATAGACACACACACACACAAATAGATATACAATCACTATTACATGTGTGTTCTAAATTGTAATAAGTGCTGCTACTGCTACTGTTGTTATCTGTGAAATAGTAAAGAATTTTGTTAAATGAAGAATCATTGAATAACATTAACTTTATTTCCCTTTTTAATAAATCCTTTTGTAATTAAAGTATCTGTATCTTGTGATTATTTGTGCATATGTATGTGAATACAGCTGGATTATGATAGCCTGTGCTTGAACTTAAAACCCTCCATTGTTTACTATTTAATCATTAATACTAAATATTGAGATTATTAATTTAACTTTTATAAACTGAGACTGATCCTTACAGATTGAATGTTGGTCCCTGTAGCCAGGGTGGTCACCCGTCGATAAATAATAATTACAGCTTATATTATTCTTAATTGATAATTTTATTGTTTTCATTAATGATTTAACTATTCTTAATTGATTACCCTATCATTTCTAATTGATTATTTTCATTATTCTTAATTCATAGATTTATCATTTTCAAAATTAGTAATAAATAAGTTTCATTATTTTTAATAATCATATTTCTTGATTATTCATAATTAGAAAGGCTGTTAACGCCTGGAAACCTTAACGCGTTAATTATTTTTTAAACGCAAATTAATCACATCACCAAGTTTGATAACAGTGTCCTGCGCTAGTCCTCCAGGGCGGATGTTTACCTGCCTGTGGGTGAAGAAGTAGCGAAGTGATGAGTAAGGAGACGGACCCCGGTGGGCTTAACGACTAAGCTAACTACTGCTATCGCTAAATGGGTCGCAACAGACTGCAGACCCATCAACATCGTTGAAGACAAGGGGCTTCGAGACATTATCCAGATCGCCTCCGGGGACTCATCCTACAAAACGCCTTTGAGGGGAACTATTGTCACAAAAATCCATGAACTCTATGGAAGTGAAAAGGAAACGAAAGTGGAGCAGCTGGCACGAGCTTCATTTATTGCACTGACAGGAGACCACTGGACATCAGTAAGCAACCATAACTACCTCGGCATAACAGCTCATCTAATAGATGATAATTGGCAGCTGCACTCGTTTGCGTAAGGTGTAGTGAAAACAGAGGAGAGGCATTTCGCCGAAACATGCGCTCGCCAGTTTCTTGACGTTGCTAAAGAGTGGGGGATAACGGACAGGGTCATCACTATTGGAACAGATAGTGCTCGTAATATGGTAGCGGCAGCCAGGAGTCTACCAGTCGAGCATATGCCTTGTGTAGCGCACATTATACAGCGGACGATCACAGTGTCTCTCCGTGACAGCGGGTTTGATGGTGCATTAGCCAAGTGCCGTAAAATAGTCTGACATTTTAAACACAGTCCTGCAAACACAGCAGAGCTGAAAGTTCAGCAAGCTTCCCATGGACAGACAGAGGAGTCACTCATCCAGGATGTAGAATCCATCCAGAATTCAACACTGGAGATGATAAAGCGTATCCAGCACAACAAAGCGCCACTGAAGGCAACACTTGCCCAGCAGAAGCACAACTTGGCCACGCTAACCTCAGCTGAATATGACAGGCTAGCAAATTTGGAGACACAGCTGGAGCCATGCAGGTAAAGTGATTTTCCTAGTCTCAACTCATATATTTTCTCCAATATATTTTCTTTTAGAAATAATTTTAGGCCTGTCCAGTATATGGGTGTTATGAATGAAAAAAGTAGTCTATAATTCTGTCTTGTTTGTGTGTTTGAAGGTATGTTACTGAGCTCTTGGGGGGGGGGTGACAAATATGTGTCCTGCTCTGTGGTCCTGCCTGCACTCTGCCCCCTTCTGCGTACAATGGAGATTTCAGATGTTGACCCTGCCTACATGGTGCGCTTCAGGGCTGCATTCAAAGGGGACCTGAACACACGAAAGGAGAACACAAACCTGTCATGGTTAAAGGTAGCAACAGCTCTAGATCCCAGATTCAAGGACCTCAGGTGCCTGCCCAAAGCAGAGAGGGAAGAGGTGTGGCAAAAGCTGAGTCAGATGCTGAAGGACAGAGAAACTGAATCACAGCCCTGCAGCGATGAAATGGAACCAGAACCACCAGAGAAGAAAGTGGCTCTCCTACTGTTGGGGTCAGATTCAGAGTCTGATGAGGATGCAGATTTGAATGACAAAACTCTGGACAGGTATAGGGCAGAGCCCAGTGTCAGCATAGACACATGTCCACTTCAGTGGTGGTCAGCGCACACTGGTGCCCATGGTAGGCTGGCACATCTTGCACTAAAGTACTTGGCCACACCTGCCTCAACAGTGCCATGTGAGAGACTATTTTCTTTGGCAGGCCACATTGTACAGAAGAAGAGGTCAGCTTTGTCATCTGAAAATGTCAACAAGCTAGTTTGCCTGAGTAACTGGTTAAAAGAAAAGTAGACGATGAATTGGTTGACTGAGGTTATGTCACACAACACCTTTGCACACAGTTATTGTTATTGAATTAAGTGTGTGAAAAGGACTGTTCACTTTGTTTCTTTTAAGACACTCATGACATTCAGTTTATAATTCAGCTTTCAGCCCACTCAATGTAATGTTGACTTTATTTGGGTGAAATGTTACCTCACAGTTTACAGACAAGCTGTTTATATTTACTTTGTAGCAGAAGATAACAGTTTCTCATATGCTTGTCTTCTATTTAAGTTGGCAGCTCGTTATGGATGTTGTTGGCAATGCAGAGCACTCCATGAGACTTTGTATTCATTCTAATGATGAGGCACTTTAATCAGTTAAACCTCTGTGCAGTCATAGAGTAGAGCCCAATTTCAGAGGCGTGTTTACTACAGTGGCACACAGGTGCCCGTGATGAGCAGGTTAAAAAAAAGACTGTTTGCATTTTATGGGTGTTGTTGCTCTGTGAATTAAGATATATTCTAATTGGCTGAAATGTAAAATAAAGTTTTAAAAAGCCCTACATCATTCAGTCATACATTTCTTTATTTAAACACCGTAATTGTAAATAGCAGTATTTTAATTGTGTGATTAATCATGATTAATCACAATCTATTGACGTGATTAACTTGATTCATTTTATTAATCGATTGACAGCACTAATAATTAGCCAACGTCAAGTCTACTACTATTGCACAACAGTTCTTAACTAGTTTATATGGTTTAATGTTTGTTTTAAAACAATGGTTTCTTGTTTCGTGAGATTCAATGACAGTGTGCGTTCTCCTTTATGTATTGAATGTGTTTCCAGGAATAAAAGTCTAATAAAAAGATAATGGCGTCGTCGCCCTCCTCTTTGTTTCTGTATGAACGGAGGCTGCACTGGCTACAGTTGAATTGTCTCATCACGAGACAAATTAATCAGCTTCTCACAGTCAGACATGTTTGTTTACGTTTGACGTGAAGTCAGAACTGGGCAATTTCAGGTCAGAATATCTGACATACGAGTCGTCTGGAACGCAGCATTACACTCACACCCACGGACAGCGGAGCAATTTTATTTGTATAGCCCATATTCACAAATCACAATTTGTCTCAGGGCTTTAACATGGTGAGACATCCTCTGTCCTTAACCCTCAGCAAGAGTCAGGAAAAAATACTAAAAACCCTTTTAACAGGTAAAAATATGTAGAAACCTCAGAGACACACATGTGAGGATCCGTCTCCCAGAACGGACAGAAGTGCAACCGATGTCAGGTGAAGGAAAACATCAAGATTAAAGTTTTTACCAGCATTGATGAGGGTTAACATTTTGAAGGATAACTTCAATCCTTATGTGAACTTGAGGGAACACTGAGGCACAAGGTAAATCTGACTGGCTACTGGTTTGTATGGCAGTACGATGAAAACCATGTGGCCCATTCAGTAGATCAGACATCAATACCTCTATGCCTTTTTAAACTAAACACTTCCTATTTTAGAACATAGGACATGTTACTTTCTGCCGTACTAATAAATGCAAACCGCCAGTTGATGTTATCGACCTTCTAAACCTATAGCAGCATAACTAAGAGCAGGTTTAAGACAAGCCTGGACCAGCTCTAACTATAAGCTTTATCAAAAAGGAAGGTTTTAAGCCTACTCTTAAACGTACAGTTGGTGTCTGCTTCCCGAACTGAAAGTGAGAGAAGATTCCACAGTAGAGGGGCTTGATGGCTGAAAGCTCAGGGGTCTCATTTATAACCGTTGCGTACGCTCAAAACGGGCCTGAAACGTGCGTACGCCACTTCTCACGCAAACGTTGGGATTTATAAAAACAAACTTGACGGGAAAATGTGCGTATTTCGACGCAAACTTAGACCCATGCTTACGACCGTTTTGGAGACGGGAAAACGGCGACACAGACGTGAGCTGGTGAACTGCTGCAGATTATTGATCCATTTCATAATTTACATTGAAACTTACAGCTTAGTTTTGCTTGCGCGACGTATCTGCTCCACACGAACCTTTTAATTTAAAAAATATAAAACAACTTAAAGCAAATTAGGTTCAGATTTGATTTAACAGCCGAGTTACGGAGCCGAGTCCTTAATAGGTTTTAATAATATCTTCTAACACTGTGCGTGTATCATCAGATCACTGCAGTGAACGGGACTGTGCCGTCAGGCGCACAGAGCATCCAGAGCACCCAGTGCAACCAGTGCACAGAGCACAGAGCGCACTGGAGATTACTTATAAGACATGAAGAAACTTTCCAAATAATATCCCAGAGTCAGCCTCAGAAAGTTTCACTTCCTCTTCACATGGCTTGATGTGGTGACTCCGTCAGGACTCACGGTGGAAACCCATTGGTCAGCAGCATTATTTAATATTCGCGCCGTGCTTTGCATTGACCATTTATGGTTGAAAGTGGGCGTGTGGAGGGCGGATTTGGAGGCAGATCCACGTACGAACGTTTCCAGGTGGACGGTGAACTGTTGCGTTCAGGTGAGCCTGCGCACGGTTTTATAAATTGGAATTATCTTTTGAGTACGTAATTTCCGGCTTTTGTAGGTACGTACACTTTTAGTATGAATCCTACGCACTCTTTATAAATGAGACCCCTGGCCCCTACTCTACTTTTAGAAACTTTAGGGAGCGGAGTGCTCTAGTGGGTTGATAAGGTTCTAACAGCTGAATGAATGACGGTAAATGTCAAACAGCAGGATTGTTAAATTCAGAGACAGCTGTGATGTCCCCAATCTATAAAATTTGAAGATAATTATTTTATATGTTTGTACTGGGATGGTTTGGTTCCGTCGGTTTATCTGTGTGATAAGGGACTCAGATCACAGATCTATATAAAACAACATAGATAATTTTAATGTTTAATTGTGTTTGTTTTCATCTCAGTTTGAAGTTGATCTGATGTAAGCCCTGGTACAAGTACTTCAAAGTAAAAATGTGGAATATGGCCAAAATGGCCACTAAATGCAAAATTTTTATTTTTCTGGGATTAATTAAAAAACATAAATGATTCCTTTAATATGTTCTCCGAGTCAACGGAACGCCAATGAGCTGTCTAACTCCACTGCCCCATAGTCCTATTGCCCTTCTCCCTTATCTTCTTTATTATTAATTTATATTCTAGTGGGTGGGGGAGGGGGGGACCTGAAAATGCATCTTAATAGGAGGAATAAGTAACTGAATGAATTAATGAATCACTCTCCCTTTTTCCTTTTTGCTATTCAACCTGCTGAGTCATTTAGCTTCTCCATTCCGTGACACTGGGCCTTGTTTCACTAATTAAACAAACTCACTCAACCAGTCCAATTAAAATCCAACTGGATTTCAAATCAAAACACATTTCAGCTCTTTAATTATCAGTGTGACACTCAAACCTGCTTCATGTGGGTTTTTATAAACTTTTTTAATATCGCTGCAGGTGAATGAAAACTTTATTTAAGCTTCAAGATTTTCAGGAGAAAAACTCATTAGACTTTTCTCTCATCAAGCTGCTGTTTCTGCAAATTCATATTAAAGAAGTAATGAATAATGTGTGTTTGGTTAAGAGTGTGTGTGTGTGTGTGTGTGTGTGTGTGTGTGTGTGTGTGTGTGTGTGTGTGTGTGTGTGTGTGTGTGTGTGTGTGTGTGTGTGTGTGTGTGTGTGTGCAACCGGCATCTGAAGCAGGAAAACATGTTGAAAACATACGTTCATGTTTATTTGTTTATTGACGTAACACTCGTACAGATACATTACTGAGCATCGTTAACAAGTTACTTCTTAAAAATCCAGAAAATATTATTTGATTATTGTTATTGGTTCTGTGTCTGTCAAGGCAACAAGATCCATAGAATCACTTCCTGTTTGTCTTCAGAGCAAAAGCATAATGTCCCCTTTGTTGTTGCTTCCTTTGAGGAAGGGACAGTTAAATCAAACTGAAAAGGATAATTTCTCAGGACTTAATATTTTGGAAACTTCGTGGATACTTTACTGTGGAAGTGGACTGAGTTGTCCAGGAGGTTGTTGGTTCAATCCCCAGCTCCTCCCACCTGAGGGCTGAAGTGTCCACGGGCAAAACAGTTGAGTTAAAGGTCTGGAACATAAACAGAATTCTCCTTCACGTCTTCCTGTCGAGGTCAAAGAACAGAGAGAGACAACAAGAGGCTTCTCTGTTGAGGTTGGGTGTGTTGATGTGATCTCAACACTAGAGGTCAGTGTGTCCTCACAAATGTCCTCATGATGTCCTCATGAGTCTCTCCAGCTGCAGTGTTCAGATCCACAGAGAGTTGGGATTTCTTTTATTGTTAAAATACAGATTATATGGGGAAATAAACACTGATGCCTTTACTGAACCTATTGTGTGGGAATGGATCCAACGCGTGAAAAAATGTGATTTACATCAGATCAACTTCAAATTGAGATGAGTGTCATCTCAACAAGATGGAGATACAAACTCACTCAAAGATCGATATTTCGTCACATGCTGTGACCGTAACGTGGCGTCAAAGTTTGATTACACGCCATTAAAACACAATGTTCTGTATCGCGGACATACACCATGAATCCTTTGATGCTGTGATGTAAACAAACAACTCCACTCCACTGTGCATTGTCCATAAAGTTCACAGTGTGATGTGCTATTTGTGTGTTGACTGTAATGAGCAATGAGCAGGCAAGGATCAACGTCACGTGACGGACGCAGGAAGTGAAGCGTTTATCTTTGCCGCAGTTCGCAAAACGCAACCAACAATTCAAAGTGCATGTGCTCGGCCCGTTCAGTGCTGCTTTGCAGTCCTAGAAATTGTTGTTCATTTTTGGTTTTACTGTCAGAGTTTGTTTAATTTAATTATTGACTATTTCTACTTCACTGTCTCAGTACTTTTACTTGAAATGGAATATTACTTTACTGTCCTGGTACTTTTACCTCAGTGAATGATCCGAATTATTCTTCCACCATTGGTTAAGTTCATTTTGTTGCTTATACTTTACTACTTGTTTAACAAGTACTTGTAACAGAGTATTTCTTCTTCCTCTTCGTCCTCTAGTCCAGCAGGGGTCGCTGCAGGCTCGGAGCTCGGAGTCTCTGCTTCCTGTCTTTGTCCCCTCAGAGCCTCAGAGAGGAGCAACATGGCCGCCATGCAGCTGCTGCGG
Source organism: Limanda limanda (assembly GCF_963576545.1). Lineage (NCBI taxonomy): Eukaryota > Metazoa > Chordata > Actinopteri > Pleuronectiformes > Pleuronectidae > Limanda > Limanda limanda. Next base: position 26,313,713 of record NC_083647.1, on the reverse strand, counting down.
GTGTTGGTACATGAGCGGATCCGCGCTGCCGCTGAAGACTTCCTGCTGCAGGTGGAGGAAGGAGGAGGAAAGGCTCGAGTCCCGGAGCTGAGAGCGATGCTCACCGAGCGGCTCGCCGCGGCGGGAGAGCAGATCCTCGCGGGTCTGGAGGAAACCTTGTTCGAGTCCGAGGAGCGAGTGGAGCGGACAGAGCGGTCCCAGCGGGAGGTCTGCCGCCGGAGGAGGCTGCTGGAGGCCGCGATGCAGCCCGTAGTCCGGCTGCACAGAGCAGGTCAGTCCCGGGAGCAGGGGGGGGGGGATTCATGTTGTGGAGGGCCGCACCAACAGGCTGAACTCAATTCTACTCGTATTCATTTGATAAGCTTCTCCTGGTCAAAGTAAACGTTATGATTACGTCATTACGGTAAGCGTGCTGCGTCATTTCCTGTTTACCAGCCGCTGGTCGCTCTGTGAACTAGCTCCTCTGCTAACAGCTGTTTCTCTGCATCACTCCGGCTACAATCACCGGTCTGTAGTTAAACAGCCACACAGACCAGCCCCTCCTCTCTGGTGCTCCGTGACTCTGTGTTCTGTGTGAGCTCAGCCTCGTAGTCTAACAGGCTGAGACAGCAGCGATGGCTTCTCTCTCTCCCTCTTGCTCCGAGTGGCTCATGTTCACTGACTCCTCCGCCTCCATTAACAGTAGAGCTACATGTGATAAATGTGGTGTGTTGGTAGCGATGGAGGCGAGAGGCTCAGCGACCTAGAAGCTCCGTTAGCTGTAGTTAGCTTAGCCGCGGAGCCACCTAGCTTAGCTATGATGGTCGGCTGCAGAGCTGGTCGCAGATTCGTCATTTTCACAAAGCGCCTGTGTGTGAAGTGCGGTGATCTACTGAAGGTCTCGCTGAAATAAAAATCCTACAGAAACCCTTCACGAGTTCATGTGTCCGTGTCAGCATCACGTTGAGACAGCAATATATATTAAATGGTAAAAAAAAAAACAGTACAAAAATCTAGACCGGTATTCGAAACAGCGACCAGGAGCACTATTAGCTTCTGGCCTGATGACGAACTCATGACGTCACCGAGCCGCTGAAATCTTTGCGCACGATAGATAAATGTCTCGTTCTTTGCTTTGTCAGCTGTATGTCACCAGATGTGCTTTCAGGTAACGCCCATGTCATCTGGTGAGAGTCCCAACACAGAATAAACGCATGTTTACTTAATACCAGGCTTTACAATCTGAGGCTCCTCTTCATAGGAGACACAGGGAGTTCTGAAGAACACACACGTGTGACCAGCTCCACGCAAAGTGCTTGTGTTTGACGCTGGTGATCATTACAACGCGCACACACCACATAAGTGTCACATGTAAACATCGCCTCACAACAACAAGGAGGAAGTTCCAGCTGTGTTTTTATGAGTAAAGTTGGTGAACGTGCTTCTAATGGACGTGTGAAGCTTCACGTGTCCTCCTGTCGCTGCTGGTTAAAGTCAGCAGACGTGATTTTAAAACACATGTGTGACGCGGCAAATCTCAAAAACGAACTTAACGTCTTCATTGTCGAACAACGTGTTGTGTATTTCTTCTCTTTAATCAGATGGCTGCGTGCTTTGTTGGTGCTGTGTCAGTCAAACGAGTGAATAAAGTTCCCTGTGTAACTATGGCAACACTGACAAATTATAATAGTGATAAATAATAATAATAAAACTATTTATATTTTGTTGTATTTTCACAAACAATGTGGTGTGTGATACAAGCCATTGTGGACTAGGGCTGCAACTAACGACTATTCTGATAGTCGATTAGTCACCGATTATTGAAACGATTAATCGACTAATCGGATTATGAATGACACAAATTCTCAATTGCTCTTATTTAGCAAACAGCTTTTAAATTTAGCTTGAGGTTGTTCGAGGCATGTGATGACTGAAAATAAAGGCAATAAAGATCGATACTTCATTAAAAAAAAATGTCTTTTAATAAACTTTGTTGCATATAAGGGTACTGTGACACAAAGGCAAAGACAAATCAAGTTTGTGTCCATTTAAAAGCAAGGACATGCAAAGTGCTAATAAAACAAATAAATTAAAAGTCAAGTATTCATTTTTCCTGTTAACAAAAATGACGGAAAGTAACAGCAATAAAAACATCAACAAGCAAAACTACAGTCTTCTACTGACTAAATAATTGTGATTTAAAAAAAGACGTTTGTCAGGCAATAGGATAACATAACGCTTTTAAACTTGTTAATAAAAAGTTTAAACCATATTTTTGTACTGGATTCTACAATCCTGCACACGGGTATATACGTGTATATATAACATCTGACAGAGGCGAGTCCGCATCGTCTCCGTTACGATGTCACACGTGACTCCTCCTCCTCTCATGGGCGTGTCCTGCTTCCATGGAGAGCAGGTCCTCTGCACAGATACTGCAGGTAGTTTTTTTTTCGGGCTGTTACGGGTGAAGTTCTCCCGAACTTTTTACTTTCTGGTGCGCGATGCTGCTGCAGCGGAGGACGCCATCGGACCGTGTTTTGACGCTAATGCACATGCGTGACTTTCAGAGATAGGAAGGAAGCGAGATGGCTCACTCCTCAGCTGCTTCCATCAGCACCTCCGGTAAAACGACGTTTAGTTCAACTGCACGGCACGAAAAACACGTGTTATGACGTCACCAACGAATCATCGACGAGTAAATTCGTCGGCGACTATTCCTGTCATCGATTTTTGTCGACGACGTCGACTAATCGTTGCACCCCTATTGTGGACGCTTCATGAAACATCATTAAAAATAAAGTGCATATTTTTAATGATGTTTCATTAAGCGTCCACAATTGCTTGTTTCACCACATCACATTGACTTTAACCAGCAGCGACAGGAGGACACGTGAAGCTTCACACGTCCATTAGAAGCAGGTTCACCAACTTTACTCATAAAAACACAGCTGGAACTTCCTCCTTGTTGATGTGAGGGATGTTTACATGTGACACTTGTGTGGTGTGTGTGTGTTGTAATGATCACCAGCGTCAAACACAAGCACTTTGCGTGGAGCTGGTCACACGTGTGTGTTCTTCAGAACTCCCTGTGTCTCCTATGAAGAGGAGCATCAGATTGTAAACCTGGTATTAAGTAAACATGCGTTTATTCTGTGTTGGGACTCTCACCAGATGACATGGGTGTTACCTGAAAGCACATCTGGTGACATACAGCTGACAAAGCAAAGAACGAGACATTTATCTATCGCGCGCAAAGATTTCCGCGGCTCGGTGACGTAATGAGTTCGTCATCAGGCCAGAAGCTAATAGTTCTTCGGCTCGCTGTTTCGAATCCCGTTCAAGGTTTCTGTACTAATTTCTTTTTTTAACCATTTAATTTATATTGCTGTCTCAACGTGATGCTGACACGGACACATGAACTCGTGAAGGGTTTCTGTAGGATTTTATTTTCAGAGAGACCTTCAGTAGATCACCGCACTTCACACACAGGCGCTTTGTGAAAATGACGAATCTGCGACCAGCTCTGCAGCCGACCATCAACATCTGGAAAAAGGTAAACATATCGCCAGTTGATATGGCCGCCAGTTTAACTGGACCACCGGGGCATCGAATCCAAACTGAAGCTGCTGGCTGAAACTAAACGTAAATACAGTAAAATCATAATTCATGTCAGCAGCAACGACTCCTGGCTTCGCATGTCGGAGGTCACTGAAGGTCATGTTGAGTCCTTGTGTGCTTTTGCAGAACCGATGTCGGACACAGTAGTTTCCTCTGGCCCTCTCCCTAACACAACAGGTGAGGACATGTTGAGCCGCATGTTGTCTTTTAACCGCTGCCTGTCCAGGTGCTGTCCTGTAAACAGTTCCGTGCTTTGTAGATAATTGGCAAACTTTTTGGAGGAAACCTGGTCTTGTTGGGAGAGACGCGTTCATCCCACTTGGGATGGAGCAGCTCTGTTATCCAGGAATATTACCCAGTCTATCACATGACAACCCAGAGCTGGGACCAGGAAGCAGAGCTGCAGTGCTACACACTTCTCTGCTCCCTCTGGATCAGTCACACAACCGCATAGAGATTGTCTCTGTCTACCGTCCGATTAAATTATTTAAATTAAACAAAAACAGAAAAAAACAGAGCGAGAACTCCACACAGAAATCTAATACAAATTAACACAACCTCTGAAACAACGCAGGACACTAAGACTTTTAAATGTGGTCTTTTAAACATTAGATCACTGTCATCAAAAGCTATTTTAGTTAATGAACTAGTCTCAGATTACAACATAGATTCATTGTCCCTCACTGAGACGTGGCTGCATCCTGATGAATATGTCAGTCTAAATTAATCTACTCCCCCCCCCAGTCATTTAAATTCACACGTTCCCAGAGAATTCGGACGAGGAGGTGGAGTTGCTGCTATTTTTAACTCCAGTCTATCAATTAATCCTAAACCTGAACTCAGCTACCACTCATTTGAATGTCTTGTTCTTAGTCTTCTACACCAATCCAGGAAACACCAACAGCCAATCATATCTGCTGTAGTTTACCGTGCTCCTGAGGCTTATACTGAATTTTTAGCAGAATTCCCTGAGTTTTTACCAAACCTAGTCCTAAAGATCGATCAAATTATTATTGTTGGTGACTTTAATATTCATGTTGACAATAATAAAGATAGCCTTAGCGTAGGGCTGTGCAATTAATCAATTTTTAATCGTGATTTCGATTTTTGGGCCAAACTTTCTCCAAACTAATATAATCGAGTCGAAACAATTTTTCTGAAATTGCATTCGCAATTCAGTCCTTCCCCCAAAGCATTCAACGCGGCCCAGCTGACTGGCACTCACTCTCAAGCAGCTGTAACGTGAAGGAGACGAGTTGTGTGTGTGGTGACCGACGGTATTTAAAAAACAGCACGAGTGGTAAATGGCAGAGGGAGGGCCGCCCCGTCTGATCCACAACAAGGGCAGAAAAACTTCTCTTGTATGGGAACACTTCAGATTAAAAGAATCCGACGAGGAGCAGATAACCATAACTTGCTCAATTTTCAACCGATTTTTAAACGGTTTAGTTTGTTATAAACGTCAGAGATGTAGTTCTGACGCTGCATACTTATGAATAATTATGTTATTTTCTAAAAAATAGAATAATGTTCTAAATTAGTACACGATTTCCCTTTACAATTATACATAAAAAATTATTTTATTTAATTATATTTAAAAAGTACATGTACCACTACCAACACAATGTTATCGGTGAGCGAGTCGCCTGTGGCAAGATGGCCGCCATGTGCGGACGTTCGTCTCAGTTCACCGGCAACGCGGATGAGACATCTAGCCTGTGTGTGTATATATATATCTATGGCTGCACCCGGCTGCTACTGCAGTAAAATGAGCCGTCATATGGGAAGCCAGCCGCCACTCAGGGTTTTGTTGCGCGTCTACTCGTGCCTTATACGGTAAAGTGGTATAGATAGTCGGAGTGCCTAAAAAGTACAAAAACACAACAATATTTTAGTTATAGTCTCTCATTTGATTATTTATTTTGTTATCTTCATGGCATATCTGTTCATTTAAATTATATATTTTTACTGCAAATTGAAGGGCAAGTCTGTAAAAAAGGACCATGTATTCATATTAGGGGTGTAACGATTCATTTTAACTTTGATTCGAATCACGATTCATGGTTGCCAATTCTATTCAAGGACGATATTGGTTAATTTAGAACGATTCGATTCAGTGACTTGAAATCTATTCAGTAACTTTACTGGACAGTGCAAAGTTTCCGGGATCCCTTTTGTTTCTTGTAAGGTAATCAGGTTTAAATTAACTATGGATATTATAAACAGGCAAACAACAATTAATGGCAAATGTATTAACCATTTATTTGAATCAAGTGCAACCATTTTCAATGTAAACATTACACAATAAAGTGCAACCACCTGCTACTTCTGCTGTTGTTTTCAACATAAAAAGAGTACAATAGTAACACCAAAAATAAAGTGCAACCAACATTCTTCAGGTTTAATTAACAGTAGGTTTACCTGCTACTTCTGCTGTTGCAGAGGTTTTCAACATAAAAAGAGTACAATAATAAAGTGCAACCAACTTCTTTTCAGGTTAAATGAGCAGTGGTTGAACCTGCTACTACTCTGATTTTAATAAACAAACAGCAGTGCACTAATATTCAACAAAAGATCAGGTGTAACTAACTACTCTTCAATGACTCTACAGATTTTTTTTCAAAAATATCAGCTGATCCACATGATCTGGTCGCAGAACACTTCTCTGTGCTTTTACTATATCCCCAGCAGTACTAAAAACTCGCTCTGCTGGCACACTGGTTCACTTTCGTACAGTTCAGGGATGATCTTTTCGGAGAAGTGTGGTCGGCTCGGTATCTGGTACCGTGGCTCCAATATTTGGATCAATTCACAGAACCCCGGATTTTCAACCACATTGTAGGGTCGCATGTCTTTACAGATAAACTTGGCAATTGTTACTGTGATGTTTTTCGCCCGCGCAGAGTTTCGTCCAAGTTTCTGACAAAACATGCTGGCGAGGCCTGAGGTTCCTGCAGAGCTGGAGTTACCTTCTGCTGCTGCTGCAGCGGTTAGGCTGCTGGAGGTGCCGGGACTGTCGGCGTTTTGTTTAATCCCATGGCGCCTTAGTAGATGGCTGGAAAGATTTGTCGTTTTTCCGTGGTTCTTTATTTGGCGTCTACATATTCTACAAACAGCGACCGACTTATTTAGAACACCTCCGTGTTTGCAAAGCCGAAATGTTTCCACACACTGGATTTATAAGTTGGCTTGTAAATTTCTTGCTCGCCGTCTCCTCCGCCATCCGCAATGCTGTGTTTTGTTGTTGTTCTGAGATTCGCTCGGCTGCCGGTGCGTACCGATGACGTCACAGACAGGCAGACTGAATCGAGTAACGTTTAACGTGTCTAAAGTGCTATAAAACAAACAAACAAACACACGTCCATACAGTTTTTGTGCTTATATCCAATGTGCAGTTTCCAAGTATCGATACAAATCGATTATGTACCATTTCAATTGATTTTTAATCGATATATGTCGTCTGGTATGCCGATTTTCTGAGCACAGATCGATTCAGTTGGATCGCGGGAATATGAATAGATTAATCGATTTAGTGGATGAATCGTTCCACCCCTAATTCATATTGTAACCATATTTGGAAATATTGTCCATCCTGATTGAATATTGAAAATATTCCTTAATAGGTTGTCAGTGACTTTGAGTATATTCCTGTTCCGCTGTCTTTGACTATGATGAGAAAAAGTTTTCGACTGTTTTTACCGCAGAATAACTGAGAAAATTAAAGAGCAAGTCTGTGAAAAAGGACCAATGTACCGTATTTTCCGCACTATAAGGCGCACTTAAAAGCCTTTAATTTTCTCAAAAGACGACAGGGCGCCTTATATATGGATTAATTCTAGTTGTGCTTACTGACCTCGAAGCGATTTTGTGTGGTACACGGTGCTCTGTCAAAATGTTTTAGTACGACTTTGGCAAACTACAAAGCCGCACCGCTTGCAGCATTACAGCTACCGTAGTCAGGAGCGTCGCGGAGTAATACATACTGTGCTTCAAAAAAAAACCTTTAACGGGGTGGATGGCTCTTCCTCTGGTGCGGCGGGTGCGGGGCTAAGTCGCCCCCATGGCCGCTGTGTTCTCTGGGGGCCTGTTCAGTGCTGGCTTGTCCTGCTCGTGGTTCTCCCTGGGCGCTATGTCCGGCGGTGAGGCCGTGGTGGCCTTGGGTTTCTGGCAGTTGACGGTTGCGTGGGTGAGCTTTGGGGCGGATGTGGACGTGGTGGTGCTCGGCGACCGCACTGCGTGGGCGAGCTTCCCGGTGGGGGCACCCGGACGGAGGCTGTTGTTTCCCAGCGGGACCTGGGTGGTAGTGGCGGCAGGGGACTGACTGACTGTTTGGTTTCGCTTAATGCGCCTTATAGTCTGGTGCGCTTTATATATGAAAATAGATCGAAAATAGACCATTCATTGACAGTGCGCCTTATAATCCAGTGCGCCCTATAGTGCAGAAAATACGGTATATATAATGTCGATGACACTCAGAGGTGGTCTACTATCATGTTGAGATGGAATATGTCTGTGAAAACAGGAGGTTTCTTCTCAATTTTAATGTGGATATTGCATAGTCAGAGACTCTACAAACAGGAATCCACTGGAAATTACTCGTAACATAGCAAGGAATATCTTTAAAATTCATCAAAATATGTATATTGGGCCACTTTCACAGATTTCCCTTTAATTCTCAGTTATTCAGTAAAAATATACAATAATGTATCTCAGCATAGTCAGAGACACCACTAACAGGAATACATTGGAAATGACTCATAACCTCTCAATGAATATTTTTAATCAGCTTCCAAATATGGTTACATTATGAATACATCGTTTTGTTTTTACAGACTTGCCCTTTCATTTGCAGTCTGGATACATGATAATTGACATGAGCAAATACGCCATGAAGATTTAAAAAAAATAAAAATAAAATATAGTTGTGTTTTTCGTAATTTTTGGGCGTTTCAACCAAACATGCTGTTTTACCGTAAAGCCACAAGTAGACTCGCAACAAAAACCCGAGGAGTGGCTGGCTTCACACATGACGGCTCACTTTACTTCACCCGGCTGCTCCACCTCTCACCTGAATAATGAGGAGGATTTGATGATGTTGTGAACGAGTCTGTGCAGAAAACCTGCTGCTCTGTGAGTGACCTAATTGGTTTATTATCCTCAAAATGAAAAACTTTTTACCAGAAACCCTTTGTGTTATGCTGCTTCCTTTACGATCTGCGTCGAGTCGTTGCGTTTTCGTTTATCCTAAATGTGAGAAGAGCCGGTCTCGCTTTGGTTCAATTAAGTATTTATTAAGAAGCAATGAAAAGGTATAAAAAGTTACTGCTAAGCAATGGGCACCCAAAGCACACCCCCGGCCCTCTAGCAGCACCGGACAGTCACGAGTCGGCCGCACGGACGGCGGTTGATATATCTTATAACAGAAGTTATAACAGGATTGGTTTATAACGAGGGGAAGTCTTCCTCGGTTCTTCCTCGATGGTGCTCAGGCGTAGTACCTCCCTCTTGGTACTGGAATAAGGATATGACGAGCAGCCGCTCCCAAAATCTTCAGTTCATGACAGTTTATAAAAAAAGGTACAAACAAGCCTTGACTCAGCTGACTCCTTGTGGGTTGATGTTGTTGTTCATTGGAGTCAGAATATTGTTCTGTTTGTGTTGACATTTGCATCCTCCAAACCAAAACAACGCCTGCCCCCAAACTCCTGCTTTATTGTTAAGAGTACAGTTCCATAAATATCTTCACAGACACAAAGAAGATACAATTTAAAATACCAACAGTCTTAACACCAACTGTAAACGACCTCAACATCTCTACTTCCTGAATGTGATCGTTCAAACATCACAACAGTCGACATTAAACGACAAAACACAAGTTTTTCAAAACACTTCAGGAAACTGAAATGATAAACGTGTGTATTTGTGTATTTGTGTTTCAGTGTGTCCTGCAGACGTCCAGCAACTGATGTTGATTAAAGAAGAGGTTCCCTCTGAGCAGCAGCAGTGGAGCCCCCTTGTGGACAAGGAGGACCCAGAGCCCCCCCACATTAAAGAGGAACAGGAGGATCCAGAGCCCCCCCACATTAAAGAGGAACAGGAGGATCCAGAGCCCCCCCACATTAAAGAGGAACAGGAGGATCCAGAGCCCCCCCACATTAAAGAGGAACAGGAGGATCCAGAGCCCCCCCACATTAAAGAGGTACAGGAGGACCCAGAGCCCCCCCACATTAAAGAGGAACAGGAGGAGACAGAGCCCCCCCACATTAAAGAGGAACAGGAGGAACCGTGGACCAATCAGGATGGACAGCAGCTTCAAGGACTGGAGGAGGCTGATATCAAGTTCACATTGACTCCTGTCGCTGTGAAGAGTGAAGAAGATGAAGAGAAACTTAAATCGTCAACACTTCATCCGAGTGAGAGGAAGGAGAACAGAGAAGACTGTGGAGGACCAGAACCAGCCAGGAACTCAGGACCTGATGGACGTTTACAACCAGGTCCTGAGGACAAGGCTGAAGACTCTTCTGAGACTGAAGTCAGTGAGGATGATTGGATGGAGACCAGGGAAACTCAAACTGGTTTAAATACGAGAAATAACAAACAGCCTCTAAGTGAAATGGGATGTGAGACAGAAAAAAAAACGTTTAGTTGTTCTGAGTGTGGTAAAAGATTTAGCAAAAGGAGCGAACTTAACAGACATACTAGGAGTCATACAGGAGAGAAACCGTTCAGTTGCTCTGAGTGTGGTAAAAGATTTAGTGAAAGGGCGAATCTAAATATACATATGAGGATTCATACAGGAGAGAAACCGTTTAGTTGCTCTGAGTGTGGTAAAAGATTTAGCAAAGGGAGCGATCTTAACAGACATATGATGATTCATACAGGAGAGAAACCGTTCAGTTGCTCTGAGTGTGGTAAAAGATTTAGTGAAAGGGCGAATCTAGATATGCATACGAGGATTCATACAGGAGAGAAACCGTTTAGTTGCTCTGAGTGTGGCAAAAGATTTAGTCGAATGGGCAGTCTAAATACACATAAGAAGACTCATACAGGAGAGAAACCGTTTAGTTGCTCTGAGTGTGGTAAAAGATTTAGCAAAAGGAGTGATCTTAACAGACATATGATGATTCATACAGGAGAGAAACCGTTCAGTTGCTCTGAGTGTGGTAAAAGATTTATTGAAAGGGCGAGTTTAAATACACATATGAGGATTCATACAGGAGAGAAACCGTTTAGTTGCTCTGAGTGTGGGAAAAGATTTTGTCAAAGTTGCGGTCTAAATAGACATAAGAAGACTCATACAGGAGAGAAACCGTTTAGTTGCTCTGAGTGTGGTAACAGATTTAGCCGTAAGTCCCATCTAAATACACATATGAGGAGTCATACAGGAGAGTAACCGTTCAGTTGATCTGAGTGGTAAAAGATTTAAGATCCAGTCCTAGTGTACAAGACGTGAGGATTCATAAAGGAGAGAAGTGAATCAGTTTCCACCCTTGCAACAAAGTTTTGTAAGGACATATCAGCAGTTACTTATATATATTTTTTCAATGTTCACTGTTTTAAATAGACTATTAACAGTTTTTATGTCCCTAGAAAACATAACTCATGAATAACACGAAAGATTGTGTTTATATATCTTGTTTCTACTGATTTCTACATAATGTATCTATTTTTCATAATGTCCTTCATGTCATTTTAAGGTTAAAGTGTGTTCCTTGCACAGAATGAATGTGTTTTCTGTTGGGGAAGAGTCCAGAGCGCTGGCCGAAGTTTAGACCAAGGGTCGTAAAACGAGGCCTACACGCGATGCTGAGACCAGCTCTAGAGTTTTCCTGGTGGTTGGAGAGCCCCAGCAGGCCCAGGAGAAACCCCACTGTGTTCGTAGACGCCCACTGAGGGCTAAACCCCGCCCCCTGATCGGAATGTGTTACACACACGTTCCGATCTACATACATTTCACGTTACATAGATAAATCTAGACTTAGAGAGCCTGAACGCATCTCGACGCCAAAACCACGCAGAGATAAGAATCTTTGTCTGAAAATTCCTTTGTGTAACTCACGTGGCCTACGGCCATTTTTTACTTCGACCTCATGTTGTCATTAACAAAGGCGTCCATTTTGAGTAACGTGAATGTACAACCATCTTGATTTCAAACAGATTACGTCACCACGTGACTGCGTCATTACCTCATTGCCACTCCCCCTCTCTCTCTCTCTCTCACACACACACACACACTTAGAGACACTCACACACACACACACACACACACACACACACACAAGGACGCAGACACACACACACACACACATAGATATACAATCAGTATTACACGTGTGTACTAAATTGTGATAAGTGCTGCTACTGCTACTGTTGTTATCTGTGAAATAGTAAAGTTTTGTTAAATTAAGAATCATTGAATAACATTAACTTTATTTCCCCTTTTTTAATAAATCCTTTTGTAATTAAAGTATCTGTATCTTGTGATTATTTGTGCATATGTATGTGAATACAGCTGGATTATGATAGCCTGTGCTTGAACTTAAAACCCTTCATTGTTGATTATATAATCATTAATATAAAATATTGAGATTATTAATTTAACTTTTATAAACTGAGACTGATCCTTACAGATTGAATGTTGGTCCCTGTAGCCAGGGTGGTGGCCCGTCTATATTATTCTTAATTTATCATTTTATTGTTTTCATTAATGATTTAACTATTCTTAATTGATAACCCTATCATTTCTAATTGATTCTTTTATTATTCTTAATTTAAAGATTTACCATTTTTTAAATATTTTTAATACATATTTTTAATTATTTATAATAATCATATTTCATGATTATTAATAATTAGCCAACGTCAAGTCTACTACTATTGAACAAACGTTATTAACTAGTTTATATGATTTAATGTTTGTTTTAAAACAATGGTTTCTTGTTACGTGAGATTCAATGACAGTGTGTGTTCTCCTTTATGTATTGAATGTGTTTCCAGGAATAAAAGTCTAATAAAAAGATATTGGCGTCGTCGCCCTCCTTTTTGTTTCTGTATGAACGGAGGCTGCACTGGCTACAGTTGAATTGTCTTATCACGAGACAAATTAATCAGCTTCTCACAGTCAGACATGTTTGTTTATGTTTGACGTGAAGTCGGAACTGGGCAATTTCAGGTCAGAATATCTGACAAACGAGTCGTCTGGAACGCAGCAATTTTATTTGTATAGCCCATATTCACAAATCACAATTTGTCTCATAGGGCTTTAACATGGTGTAACATCCTCTGTCCTTAACCCTCAGCAAGAGTCAGGAAAAACTACTAAAAACCCTTTTAATAGGTTAAAATACGTAGAAACCTCAGAGAGACACATGTGAGGATCCGTCTCCCAGGACGGACAGAAGTGCAACAGATGTCAAGTGTAGGAAAACATCAAGATAAAGGTTTTAGCAGCGTTGATGAGGGTTAACATTTTGAAGGATAACTTCAATCCTTAAAAATGCATCTTAATAGGTGAAATAAGTCACTGAATGAATGAATGAATCACTCTCCCTTTTTGCTATTTGCTATCCAGCCTGCTGAGTCATTTAGCTTCTCCATTCCACCTCTCCATTCCGTGACACTGGGCCTTGTTTAATATAGTTTCACACTAATTAAACAAACTCACTCAACCAGTCCAATTAAAATCCAACTGGATTTCATATCAAAACACATTTCAGCTCTTTAATTATCAGTGTGACACTCAAACCTGCTTCATGTGGGTTTTTATAAACTTTTTTAATATCGCTGCAGGTGAATAAAAACTTTATTTAAGCTTCAAGATTTTCAGGAGAAAAACTCATTCGACTTTTCTCTCATCAAGCTGCTGTTTCTGCAAATTCATATTAAAGAACTAATGAATAATGTGTGTTTGGTTAAGTGTGCGTGTGTGTGTGTGTGTGTGTGTGTGTGTGTGTGTGTGTGTGTGTGTGTGTGTGTGTGTGTGCAACCGGCACCTGAAGCAGGAAAACACATTGAAAACATACTTTCATGTTTATTTGTTTGTTTACGTAACACTCTTACAGATACATTACTGAGCATCGCTAAAAAATTACTTCTTCAAAATCCAGAAAATATGATTTGATTATTGGTATTGGTTCTGATATCTGTCAAGGCAACAAGATCCATAGAATCACTTCCTGTTTGCACAATGTCCCTTTTGTTGTTGCTTAATTTGAGGAAGTGACAGTTAAATCAAACTGAAAAGGATCATTTCTCAGGACTGTATATTTTGGAAACTTCGTGGATACTTTATTATGTAAGTTGTTGTTGAAGTTTATTCTGGTCAGCCAAGATGTCAATGTTGTTGTAGAAGTTGATGATGAAGGAAAGGAACGCGGACCCAGTACTTACAAGTATAATAATGTTTATTTCACAGGTCAGGACGAGCTCTAGAACTCAGAGAAATCACCCAGGCCAAATAGTGAAATCTGACCAGCCGTGGTCTCACACACATTATATAGAGAGGTTAGCTCCGCCCACGACTTCGGGTAACATGTCATCCCACCTAGGGCCTTCTGCCTAATAAGGACGTTTGTACACGAAGATGAAAACACAGCGGTCAAGGATCTTCCCTTTACCCCCATCCATTTGCTGGTCAGAGGTCATTCCCTAGGTCAAAGGTCCTTCCAAAGAGGGAGAGACCTCCTTGAATAAACACCTGAAGGACTCTCTGGGAATGTCCGAGAGTCACGAAAATAAGCATCATAAATATAAACCTGTCATTATAGTTAAACACATGCTAAAATCATTAACTCTAGTGAATAGATGACAACGTCTTCCTGTCAAGTTCAAAGAACAGAGAGAGAGACAACAAGAGGCTTCTCTGTTGAGGTTGGGTGTGTTGATGTGATCTCAACACTAGAGGTCAGTGTGTCAGATCAGAGTCCAAGCCTGAACAGCTCTATGTGTCAATATTTCCTCAGGGTCATAGCGCCACCTACTGATCAGTGTGAAAATTAAGTTGTTGTAACATTGTCCAATTGACCCAAAGTTGCTCACGCTACATCAGAGCCCCTACTTGAACAGATATTTTAGTCTGTATCTAATAATACTGATGGCGCCACCTACTGGTAACCAGAAATAAGCTTTGTTTAAGAACTATCATTCAATTTACATAAAGTTCACAGTGTGATGTGCTTTTTGATAGTGTTGACCGTAATGAGCAATGAGCAGGCAAGGATCAACGTCACGTGACGGACGCAGGAAGTGAAGCGTTTATCTTTGCCGCAGTTCGCAAAACGCAACCATTTCCGTTCAGTGCTGCCTTGCAGGGCTAGAAATTGTTGTTCATTTTTGGTTTTACTGTCGGAGTTTGTTTAATTTAATTATTGAGTATTTCTACTTCACTGTCTTAGTACTTTTACTTGTAATGGAATATTACTTTAGTCTCATGGTACTTTTACCTCAGTGAATGATCCGAATTCTATTTCCACCATTGGTTAAGTTTATTTTGTTGCTTACACTTAAGTACTTAACCAGTACCTGTAACAGAGTATTTCTACTGTGCAGTATTAGTACTTTTGTTTCCTCTTCGTCCTCCAGTCCAGCAGGGGTCGCTGCAGGCTCGGACCTCGGAGTCTCTGCTTCCTGTCTTTGTCCCCTCAGAGCCTCAGAGAGGAGCAACATGGCCGCCATGCAGCTGCTGCGGGTGTTGGTACATGAGCGGATCCTCGCTGCCGCTGAAGACTTCCTGCTGCAGGTGGAGGAAGGAGGAGGAAAGGCTCGAGTCCCGGAGCTGAGAGCGATGCTCACCGAGCGGCTCGCGGCGGCGGGAGAGCAGATCCTCGCGGGTCTGGAGGAAACCTTGTTCGAGTCCGAGGAGCGAGTGGAGCGGACAGAGCGGTCCCAGCGGGAGGTCTGCCGCCGGAGGAGGCTGCTGGAGGCCGCGATGCAGCCCGTAGTCCGGCTGCACAGAGCAGGTCAGTCCCGGGAGTGGGGGGGGGGATCCATGTTCCCAAGGGCCACATGAGAACAGGGACAGTTGTGGAGGGCCGCACCAACAACCCAGAGCTGGGACCAGGAAGCAGAGCTGCAGTGCTACACACTTCTCTGCTCCCTCTGGATCAGTCACACAACCACATAGAGATTGTGTCTGTCCACCATTAGATTAAATTATTTAAATTAAACAAAAACAGAGCGAGAACTCCACACAGAAATCTAATACAAATTAACACAACCTCTGAAACAACGCAGGAAACTAAGACTTTTAAATGTGGTCTTTTAAACATTAGATCACTGTCATCAAAGGCTATTTTAGTTAATGAACTAGTCTCAGATTACAACATAGATTCATTGTCCCTCACTGAGACGTGGCTGCATCCTGATGAATATGTCAGTCTAAATTAATCTACTCCCCCCCCCCCACCCCCCCCAGTCATTTAAATTCACACGTTCCCAGAGAACTCGGACGAGGAGGTGGAGTTGCTGCTATTTTTAACTCCAGTCTATCAATTAATCCTAAACCTGAACTCAGCTACCACTCATTTGAATGTCTTGTTCTTAGTCTTCTACACCAATCCAGGAAACACCAACAGCCAATCATATCTGCTGTAGTTTATCGTGCTCCTGAGGCTTATGCTGAATTTTTAGCAGAATTCCCTGAGTTTTTATCAAACCTAGTCCTAAAGACCGATCAAATTATTATTGTTGGTGACTTTAATATTCATGTTGACAATAATAAAGATAGCCTTAGCGTAGGGGATGTGCAATTAATCAAATCACGTTTGAAACATTTTTTCAAACTAAAAAATAATCGTTTGAATAATCGTGATTTCAATATTGTCCAAAATAATCGTGATGATTTTTTCCCGTAATCGAGGAGGAACCGCTCAAACACTAACGTTAATACGTCACTTCCTGTCTCTGTCTGCTGCACCTCTGAGAATAATGAGGAGGATTTGATGATGTTGTGACGAGTCTGTGCAGAAAACCTGCTGCTGTGTTGCTCATGTCTGAAACAGAAAGTCTGGACATATTTCTCTAAGTTTTAGCCACAAGTCTTGTCTGAAAGCAGCTTAACCAACTAACTAACATCCCCTCGCCCTGTTCTCCTCTGTGACCTAATTGGTTTATTATCCTCAAAATGAAAAACGTTTTACCAGAAACCCTTTGTGTTATGCTGCTTCCTTTACGATCTGCGTCGAGTCGTTGCGTTTTCGTTTATCCTAAATGTGAGAAGAGCCGGTCTCGCTTTGGTTCAATCAAGTATTTATTAAGAAGCAATGAAAAGGTATAAAAATTTACTGCTAAGCAATGGGCACCCAAAGCACACCCCCGGCCCTCTAGCGGCACCGGACGGCGGTTGTAATATTTTATAACAGTTGGTATAACAGGAATGGTCAATAACGAGGGGAAGTCTTCCTCGGTTCTTCCTCGATGGTGCTCAGGCGTAGTACCTCCCTCTTGGTACTGGAATAAGGATATGACGAGCAGCCGCTCCCAATCTCGCTCCTCCTCTGATAGTGGCTGGGCAAAATCTTCAGTTCATGACAGTTTATAAAAAAAGGTACAAACAAGCCTTGACTCAGCTGACTCCTTGTGGGTTATTGTTGTTGTTCATTGGAGTCAGAATATTGTTCTTTTTGTGTTAACATTTGCATCCTCCAAACCAAAACAACGCCACTCTCTCTTCCCCCCAGAACCTGGGGCAGCTGCTTGAACTCTGTGATGTTGATTAAATCTAATGGAGTTATGCTTTAATATAAAAAGCTAGAAATGAGAACAAGTTAAAGTACAGTGTATTGTATGCCACAGATTTATCCCACAACAGGCAGCAGCTCTTATCAGACCTTTTATCAAAACAGGTGTGAGACTGACCAGTGATGTGAGGCACACACATTCTAAACGAACCTCAAGATTAACACTAAGCAGCAACGGTTATTAGAAGTCACTATTTGAAGGCCATATATCTATATCTAGGCTATATATATGTCTGGCCCAAACTGCTCCTGCCCCGAACCTCCTGCTTTATTGTTTAGAGTACAGTTCCATAAATATCTTCACAGACACAAAGAAGCTAAAATTTAAAATACCAACAGTCTTAACACCAACTGTAAACGACCTCAACATCTCTACTTCCTGAATGTGATCGTTCAAACATCACAACAGTCGACATTAAACGTCAAAACACAAGCTTTTCAAAACACTTCAGGAAACTCTGAAATGATAAACGTGTGTATTTGTGTATTTGTGTTTCAGTGTGTCCTGCAGACGTCCAGCAACTGATGTTGATTAAAGAAGAGGTTCCCTCTGAGCAGCAGCAGTGGAGCCCCCTTGTGGAACAGGAGGATCCAGAGCCCCCCCACATTAAAGAGAAGGAACCGTGGACCAATCAGGATGGACAGCAGCTTCAAGGACTGGAGGAGGCTGATATCAAGTTCACATTGACGCCTGTCGCTGTGAAGAGTGAAGAAGATGAAGAGAAACTTAAATCTTCAATGCGTCATCCAAGTGAGCGGAAGGAGAACAGAGCGGACTGCGGTGGACCAGAACCAGCCAGGAACTCACGACCTGATGGACGTTTACAACCAGGTCCTGAGGACAAGGCTCAAGACTCTTCTGAGACTGAAGTCAGTGAGGATGATTGGATGGAGACCAGGGAAACTCAGACTGGTTTAAATACAACAAATAATAAACAGCCTCTAAGTGATATGGGATGTGAGACAGAAAAAAAAACGTTTAGTTGCTCTGAGTGTGGTAAAAGATTTAGTCAAAGACACCATCTAAATACACATATGAGGATTCATACAGGAGAGCAACCGTTTAGTTGCTCTGAGTGTGGTAAAAGATTTAGCCTAAGATGCAATCTAAATTCACATATGAGGATTCATACAGGAGAGAAACCGTTTAGTTGCTCTCAGTGTGGTAAAAAATTTATCCGAAGGAGCACTCTAAATGAACATATGATGATTCATACAGAAGAGAAACCGTTTAGTTGCTCTAAGTGTGGTAAACGATTTAACAATAGGAGCATTCTAAATAGACATAAGAGGCTTCATACAAGAGAGAAACAGTTTAGTTGCTCTGATTGTGGGAAAAGATTTAGTCGAAGGGACTGTCTAAATATACATATGAGGAGTCATACAGGACAGAACCCGTTTAGTTGCTCTGAGTGTGGTAAAAGATTTAGCCGTAAATCCGTTCTAAATAGACATAAGATGAGTCATACAGGAGAGAAACCGTTTAAATGCTCTGAGTGTGGTAAAAGATTTAGCCGTAAGTCCCATCTGAATAGACATGAGAGGAGTCATAACGGAGAGTAACCGTTCAGTTGATGAGTGGTAAAAGATTTAAGATCCAGTCCTAGTGTACGAGACGTGATGATTCATAAAGGAGAGAAGTGAATCAGTTTCCACCCTTGCAACAAAGTTTTGTAAGGACATATCAGCAGTTACTTGTATTATATTTTTTCAATGTTCACTGTTTTAAATAGACTAACAGTTTTTATGTCCCTAGAAAACATAACTCATTGAATAACACAAAAGATTGTGTTTATATATCTTGTTTCTACTGATTTCTATATAATGTATCTATTTTTCATAATGTCCTTCATGTCATTTTAAGGTTAAAGTGTGTTCCTTGCACAGAATGAATGTGTTTTCTGTTGGGGAAGAGTCCAGAGCGCTGGCCGAAGTTTAGACCAAGGGTCGTAAAACGAGGCCTACACGCGATGCTGAGACCAGCTCTAGAGTTTTCCTGGTGGTTGGAGAGCCCCAGCAGGCCCAGGAGAAACCCCACTGTGTTCGTAGACGCCCACTGAGGGCTAAACCCCACCCCCTGAGAGTTGAACACTGACATTCCATTGGCTGAACCCCATAGCCCACTCCTCGAGGAGGCTGGAACCTCTCAGGTCGATAAAACTGCTGAACCGCTGCTTTTTCCCTGCTCTGACGACTTCAACAAGACCTGTCCAGGTCCCTCCATACGACCCAGTAGCTAACGGGAGCAATTATACAGACGTTTTTTTTTTTCATCTTTCTTTTCTGTTTCTATTTTAAGTCGACGTTTATTTTTTGTAACTTTAACTTGAAAAGATCGGCACAGGAAGTTCACTCGCAGGCCGAGCTCACAGACTTTCTTTTCCACACGATCTACAAACGGCTCCAAACAGCCGTTCATCCCTGCAGAAGAACGAAGTTCATTCCGTTGAGGAGCAAGAAGAATCCGCTCTTGTTCGGCCCAGAGCTGATCTCCGTTGTCCACAGACGAACCAGTGAAACAGAGCTTGAGAGGCCACGCATCATTCACTGGACTTCCGGGAAAATCCCGCCAAACGCGCATGCAACGCTGCGAGGGTTACAGTAAGAGGCTTTATTGTCTGGGGAGAGACTAGTTTTAATACCTAGTGTGTATTTATTTGAGTGTATGTTTATTTAAGACCTCAGCGCCTATTTTTAGCCCGTGTAAGCGCGCGGTAAGAAACTGTCACTTCCTGTTTCTCTGTCACGACCCTGTCGACTGTCTTGACGTACCTTCGCACCGCGACGAAGCGTCTCCGGCCGCATTGTTATCGACGACCAAGTTTGCAGAGACTTTAACGATCAAAAGATCAGTACACAACGTCCGCTTGGGTACTGAGAGGTAAAGTCAATGTAAAATTGTCTCTGGCGTGTTTTCTGATAATTCCTTGCATGTTTCTATCTCTCTCACTCTCTCTCTCTCTTTTCTCCTTAACCTGCTTACACACACGTTCCAATCTGCATTCACACATTTCACGTTACATAGATAAATCTAGACTTATCGAAGCCATTCGGCGCCAAAACCACGCAGAGATAAGAATGTCTTTGTCTGAAAATTCCTTTGTGTAACTCACGTGGCCTACGGCCATTTTGACTTTGGCCTCATGTTGTCATTAACATAGGCCTCCATTTTGAATAACGTGAATGTACAACCATCTTGATTTCGACCAGATTACGTCACCACGTGACTGCGTCATTACCTCACTGCCGCTCCCCCCCTCTCACACACACACACACACACACACACACACACACACACACACATAGACACACACACACACACAGACACACACACACAAATAGATATACAATCACTATTACATGTGTGTTCTAAATTGTAATAAGTGCTGCTACTGCTACTGTTGTTATCTGTGAAATAGTAAAGTTTTGTTAAATGAAGAATCATTGAATAACATTAACTTTATTTCCCTTTTTAATAAATCCTTTTGTAATTAAAGTATCTGTATCTTGTGATTATTTGTGCATATGTATGTGAATACAGCTGGATTATGATAGCCTGTGCTTGAACTTAAAACCCTCCATTGTTTATTATTTAATCATTAATACTAAATATTGAGATTATTAATTTAACTTTTATAAACTGAGACTGATCCTTACAGATTGAATGTTGGTCCCTGTAGCCAGGGTGGTCGCCCGTCGATAAATAATAATTACAGCTTATATTATTCTTAATTGATAATTTTATTGTTTTCATTAATGATTTAACAATTCTTAATTGATAACCCTATCATTTCTAATTGATTATTTTCATTATTCTTAATTCATTGATTTATCATTTTCAAAATTAGTAATAAATAAGTTTCATTATTTTTAATAATCATATTTCTTGATTATTCATAATTAGAAAGGCTGTTAACGCCTGGAAACCTTAACGCGTTAATTTTTTTTAAACGCAAATTAATCACATCACCAAGTTTGATAACAGTGTCCTACGCTAGTCCTCCAGGGCGGATGTTTACCTGCCTGTGGGTGAAGAAGTAGCAAAGTGATGAGTAAGGAGACGGACCCCGGTGGGCTTAACGACTAAGCTAACTACTGCTATCGCTAAATGGGTCGCAACAGACTGCAGACCCATCAACATCGTTGAAGACAAGGGGCTTCGAGACATTATCCAGATCGCCTCCGGGGACTCATCCTACAAAACGCCTTTGAGGGGAACTATTGTCACAAAAATCCATGAACTCTATGGAAGTGAAAAGGAAACGAAAGTGGAGCAGCTGGCACGAGCTTCATTTATTGCACTGACAGGAGACCACTGGACATCAGTAAGCAACCATAACTACCTCGGCATAACAGCTCATCTATTAGATGATAATTGGCAGCTGCACTCGTTTGCGTTAGGTGTAGTGAAAACAGAGGAGAGGCATTTCGCCGAAACATGCGCTCGCCAGTTTCTTGACGTTGCTAAAGAGTGGGGGATAACGGACAGGGTCATCACTATTGGAACAGATAGTGCTCGTAATATGGTAGCGGCAGCCAGGAGTCTACCAGTCGAGCATATGCCTTGTGTAGCGCACATTATACAGCGGACGATCACAGTGTCTCTCCGTGACAGCGGGTTTGATGGTGCATTAGCCAAGTGCCGTAAAATAGTCTGACATTTTAAACACAGTCCTGCAAACACAGCAGAGCTGAAAGTTCAGCAAGCTTCCCATGGACAGACAGAGGAGTGACTCATCCAGGATGTAGAATTCATCCAGAATTCAACACTGGAGATGATAAAGCGTATCCAGCACAACAAAGCGCCACTGAAGGCAACACTTGCCCAGCAGAAGCACAACTTGGCCACGCTAACCTCAGCTGAATATGACAGGCTAGCAAATTTGGAAACACTGCTGAAGCCATGCAGGTAAAGTGATTTTCCTAGTCTCAACTCATTTATTTTCTCCAATATATTTTCTTTTAGAAATAATTTTAGGCCTGTCCAGTATATGGGTGTTATGAATGAAAAAAGTAGTCTATAATTCTTTCTTGTTTGTGTGTTTGAAGGTATGTTGCTGAGCTCTTGGGGGGGTGACAAATATGTAAATGGATTTGTATTTATATAGCGCTTTTCTAGTCTGATGAAGACCACTCAAAGCGCTTTACAGTACAGTTTCACATTCACCCATTCATACACACATTCATACAGTGCATCTATTTGCAGCACTTAGTTATTCTATGGGGGGCCATTCAGGGTTCAGCATCTTGCCCAAGGACACTTCGGCATGCAGATGGTTCAGACTGGGGATCGAACCGCCGACCTTCAGGTTGGAGGACGACCACTCTACCCCTCAGCCACAGCCGCCCTAAATATGTGTCCTTCTCTGTGGTCCTGCCTGCACTCTGCCCCCTTCTGCGTACAATGGAGATTTCAGATGTTGACCCTGCCTACATGGTGCACTTCAAGGCTGCATTCAAAGGGGACCTGAACACACGAAAGGAGAACACAAACCTGTCATGGTTAAAGCTAGCAACAGCTCTAGATCCCAGATTCAAGGACCTCAGGTGCCTGCCCAAAGCAGAGAGGGAAGAGGTGTGGCAAAAGCTGAGTCAGATGCTGAAGGACAGAGAAACTGAATCACAGCCCTGCAGCGATGAAATGGAACCAGAACCACCAGAGAAGAAAGTGTCTCTCCTACTGTTGGGGTCAGATTCAGAGTCTGATGAGGATGCAAATTTTAATGACAAAACTCTGGACAGGTATAGGGCAGAGCCCAGTGTCAGCATAGACACATGTCCACTTCAGTGGTGGTCAGCGCACACTGGTGCCCATGGTAGGCTGGCACATCTTGCACTAAAGTACTTGGCCACACCTGCCTCAACAGTGCCATGTGAGAGACTATTTTCTTTGGCAGGCCACATTGTACAGAAGAAGAGGTCAGCTTTGTCATCTGAAAATGTCAACAAGCTAGTTTGCCCGAGTAACTGGTTAAAAGAAAAGTAGACGATGAACTGGTTGACTGAGGTTATGTCACACAACACCTTTGCACACAGTTATTGTTATTGAATTAAGTGTGTGAAAAGGACTGTTCACTTTGTTTCTTTTAAGACACTCATGACATTCGGTTGATAATTCAGCTTTCAGCCCACTCAATGTAATGTTGACTTTATTTGGGTGAAATGTTACCTCACAGTTTACAGACAAGCTGTTTATATTTACTTTGTAGCAGAAGATAACAGTTTCTCATATGCTTGTCTTCTATTTAAGTTGGCAGCTCGTTATGGATGTTGTTGGCAATGCCAAGCACTCCATGAGACTTTGTATTCATTCTAATGATGAGGCACTTTAATCAGTTAAACCTCTGTGCAGTCATAGAGTAGAGCCCAATCTCAGAGGCGTGTTTACTACAGTGGCACACAGGTGCCCGTGATGAGCAGGTTAAAAAAAAGACTGTTTGCATTGTATGGGTGTTGTTGCTCTGTGAATTAAGATATATTCTAATCGGCTGAAATGTAAAATAAAGTTTTAAAAAGCCCTAACCACTTTGTCATACAGTTCTTTATTTAAACACCGTAATTGTAAATAGCAGTATTTTAATTGTGTGATTAATCATGATTAATCACAATCTATTGACGTGATTAACTTGATTCATTTTTTTAATCGATTGACAGCACTAATAATTAGCCAACGTCAAGTCTACTACTATTGCACAACAGTTCTTAACTAGTTTATATGATTTAATGTTTGTTTTAAAACAATGGTTTCTTGTTTCGTGAGATTCAATGACAGTGTGTGTTCTCCTTTATGTATTGAATGTGTTTCCAAGAATAAAAGTCTAATAAAAAGATAATGGAGTCCTCGCCCTCCTCCTCTTTGTTTCTGTACGAACGGAGGCTGCACTGGCTACAGTTGGATTGTCTCATCACGAGACAAATTAATCAGCTTCTCACAGTCAGACATGTTTGTTTACGTTTGACGTGAAGTCAGAACTGGGCAATTTCAGGTCAGAATCTCTGACATACGAGTCGTCTGGAACGCAGCATTACACTCACACCCACGGACAGCGGAGCAATTTTATTTGTATAGCCCATATTCACAAATCACAATTTGTCTTATAGGGCTTTAACATGGTGAGACATCCTCTGTCCTTAACCCTCAGCAAGAGTCAGGAAAAAATACTAAAAACCCTTTTAACAGGTAAAAATATGTAGAAACCTCAGAGAGACACATGTGAGGATCCGTCTCCCAGAACGGACAGAAGTGCAGTAGATGTCAAGTGTAGGAAAGCATCAAGATTAAAGTTTTTACCAGCATTGATGAGGGTAAACATTTTGAAGGATAACTTCAATCCTTATGTGAACTTGAGGGAACACTGAGGCTCAAGGTAAATCTGACTGGCTACTGGTTTGTATGGCAGTACGATGAAAACCATGTGGCCCATTCAGTAGATCAGACATCAATACCTCTATGCCTTTTTAAACTAAACACTTCCTATTTTAGAACATAGGACATGTTACTTTCTGCCGTACTAATAAATGCAAACCGCCAGTTGATGTTATCGACCTTCTAAACCTATAGCAGCATAACTAAGAGCAGGTCTAAGACAAGCCTGGACCAGCTCTAACTATAAGCTTTATCAAAAAGGAAGGTTTTAAGCCTACTCTTAAACGTACAGTTGGTGTCTGCTTCACGAACTGAAAGTGAGAGATGATTCCACAGTAGAGGGGCTTGATGGCTGAAAGCTCAGGGGTCTCATTTATAACCGTTGCGTACGCACAAAACGGGCCTGAAACGTGCGTACGCCACTTCTCACGCCAACGTTGGGATTTATAAAAACAAACTTGACGGGAAAATGTGCGTATTTCTACGCAAACTTAGACCCATGCTTACGACCGTTTTGGAGACGGGAAAACGGCGACACAGACGTGAGCTGGTGAACTGCTGCAGATTATTGATCCATTTCATAATTTGCATTGAAACTTACAGCTTAGTTTTGCTCGCGCGACGTATCTGCTCCACACGAACCTTTTAATTTAAAAAATATAAAACAACTTAAAGCAAATTAGGTTCAGATTTGATTTAACAGCCGAGTTACGGAGCCGAGTCATTAATAGGTTTTAATAATATCTTCTAACACTGTGCGTGTATCATCAGATCACTGCAGTGAACGGGACTGTGCCGTCAGGCGCACAGAGCATCCAGAGCACCCAGTGCAACCAGTGCACAGAGCGCACTGGAGATTACTTATAAGACATGAAGAAACTTTCCAAATAATATCCCAGAGTCAGCCTCAGAAAGTTTCACTTCCTCTTCACATCGCTTGATGCGGTGACTCCGTCAGGACTCACGGTGGAAACCCATTGGTCAGCAGCATTATTTAATATTCGCGCCGTGCTTTGCATTGACCATTTATGGTTGAAAGTGGGCGTGTGGAGGGCGGATTTGGAGGCAGATCCACGTACGAACGTTTCCAGGTGGACGGTGAACTGTTGCGTTCAGGTGAGCCTGCGCACGGTTTTATAAATTGGAATTATCTTTTGAGTACGTCATTTCCGGCTTTTGTAGGTACGTACACTTTTAGTATGAATCCTACGCACTCTTTATAAATGAGACCCCTGGCCCCTACTCTACTTTTAGAAACTTTAGGGAGCGGAGTGCTCTAGTGGGTTGATAAGGTTCTAACAGCTGAATGAATGACGGTAAATGTCAAGCAGCAGGATTGTTAAATTCAGAGACAGCTGTGATGTCCCCAATCTATAAAATTTGAAGATAATTATTTTATATGTTTGTACTGGGATGGTTTGGTTCCGTCGGTTAATCTGTGTGATAAGGGACTCAGATCACAGATCTATATAAAACAACATAGATAATTTTAATGTTTAATTGTGTTTGTTTTCATTTCAGTTTGAAGTTGATCTGATGTAAGCCCTGGTACAAGTACTTCAAAGTAAAAATGTGGAATATGGCCAAAATGGCCACTAAATGCAAAATTTTTATTTTTCTGGGATTAATTAAAAAACATAAATGATTCCTTTAATATGTTCTCCGAGTCAACGGAACGCCAAAAAGCTGTCTAACTCCACTGCCCCATAGTCCTATTGCCCTTCTCCCTTATCTTCTTTATTATTAATTTATATTCTAGTGGGTGGGGGAGGGGGGGACCTGAAGATGCATCTTAATAGGAGGAATAAGTTACTGAATGAATTAATGAATCACTCTCCCTTTTTCCTTTTTGCTATTCAACCTGCTGAGTCATTTAGCTTCTCCATTCCGTGACACTGGGCCTTGTTTCACTAATTAAACAAACTCACTCAACCAGTCCAATTAAAATCCAACTGGATTTCAAATCAAAACACGTTTCAGCTCTTTAATTATCAGTGTGACACTCAAACCTGCTTCATGTGGGTTTTTATAAACTTTTTTAATATCGCTGCAGGTGAATAAAAACTTTATTTAAGCTTCAAGATTTTCAGGAGAAAAACTCATTAGACTTTTCTCTCATCAAGCTGCTGTTTCTGCAAATTCATATTAAAGAAGTAATGAATAATGTGTGTTTGGTTAAGAGTGTGTGTGTGTGTGTTTGGTTAAGTGTGTGTGTGTGTGTGTGTGTGTGTGTGTGTGTGTGTGTGTGTGTGTGTGTGTGTGCAACCGGCACCTGAAGCAGGAAAACACGTTGAAAACATTTGTTCATGTTTATTTGTTTATTGACGTAACACTCGTACAGATACATTACTGAGCATCGTTAACAAGTTACTTCTTCAAAATCCAGAAAATATTATTTGATTATTGTTATTAGTTTTGTGTCTGTCAAGGCAACAAGATCCATAGAATCACTTCCTGTTTGTCTTCAGAGCAAAAGCATAATGTCCCTTTTGTTGTTGCTTCCTTTGAGGAAGGGACAGTTAAATCAATCTGAAAAGGATAATTTCTCAGGACTTAATATTTTGGAAACTTCGTGGATACTTTACTGGGGAAGTGGACTGAGTTGTCCAGGAGGTTGTTGGTTCAATCCCCAGCTCCTCCCACCTGAGGGCTGAAGTGTCCACGGGCAAAACAGTTGAGTTAAAGGTCTGGAACATAAACAGAATTCTCCTTCACGTCTTCCTGTCGAGGTCAAAGAACAGAGAGAGACAACAAGAGGCTTCTCTGTTGAGGTTGGGTGTTTTGATGTGATCTCAACACTAGAGGTCAGTGTGTCCTCACAAATGTCCTCATGATGTCCTCATGAGTCTCTCCAGCTGCAGTGTTCAGATCCACAGAGAGTTGGGATTTCTTTTATTGATAAAATACAGATTATATGGGGAAATAAACACTGATGCCTTTACTGAACCTATTGTGTGGGAATGGATCCAATGCGTGAAAAAAATGTGATTTACATCAGATCAACTTCAAATTGAGATGAGTGTCATCTCAACAAGATGGAGATACAAACTCACTCAAAGATCGATATTTCGTCACACGCTGTGACCGTGACGTGGCGTCCTAGAAATTGTTGTTCATTCTTGGTTTTACTGTCAGAGTTTGTTTTATTTAATTGTTGAGTATTTCTACTTCACTGTCTTAGTACTTTTACTTGAAATGGAATATTACTTTACTGTCCTGGTACTTTTACTTCAGTGAATGATCCGAATTATTCTTCCACCATTGGTTAAGTTCATTTTGTTGCTTATACTTTACTACTTGTTTAACAAGTACTTGTAACAGAGTATTTCTTCTTCCTCTTCGTCCTCCAGTCCAACAGGGGTCGCTGCAGGCTCGAAGCTCGGAGTCTCTGCTTCCTGTCTTTGTCCCCTCAGAGCCTCAGAGAGGAGCAACATGGCCGCCATGCAGCTGCTGCGGGTGTTGGTACATGAGCGGATCCGCGCTGCCGCTGAAGACTTCCTGCTGCAGGTGGAGGAAGGAGGAGGAAAGGCTCGAGTCCCGGAGCTGAGAGCGATGCTCACCGAGCGGCTCGCGGCGGCGGGAGAGCAGATCCTCGCGGGTCTGGAGGAAACCTTGTTCGAGTCCGAGGAGCGAGTGGAGCGGACAGAGCGGTCCCAGCGGGAGGTCTGCCGCCGGAGGAGGCTGCTGGAGGCCGCGATGCAGCCCGTAGTCCGGCTGCACAGAGCAGGTCAGTCCCGGGAGCAGGGGGGGGGATTCATGTTGTGGAGGGCCGCACTAACAGGCTGAACTCAATTCTACTCGTATTCATTTGATAAGCTTCTACTGGTCAGTGTGAATGTTATGATTACGTCATTACGGTAAGCGTGCTGCGTCATTTCCTGTTTACCAGCCGCTGGTCGCTCTGTGAACTAGCTCCTCTGCTAACAGCTGTTTCTCTGCATCACTCCGGCTACAATCACCGGTCTGTAGTTAAACAGCCACACAGACCAGCCCCTCCTCTCTGGTGCTCCGTGACTCTGTGTTCTGTGTGAGCTCAGCCTCGTAGTCTAACAGGCTGAGACAGCAGCGATGGCTTCTCTCTCTCTCTTGCTCCGAGTGGCTCATGTTCACTGACTCCTCCGCCTCCATTAACAGTAGAGCTACATGTGATAAATGTGGTGTGTTGGTAGCGATGGAGGCGAGAGGCTCAGCGACTTAGAAGCTCCGTTAGCTGTGGTTAGCTTAGCCGCGGAGTCACCTAGCTTAGCACGTAGCTTAGCCTCAGATAGTTGTCCCGAGCAGCCGGGAGCCCAGGGCGGTGGGTGACGGTCCGGAGGGGGCACAGTGCTCCCCTTAAAGAGCCCACGATTAAAGAGCCACCAGCTCACGGTTCAAACAGATTCTCCAGCGACCACAGTCAGCTGCATCCCAGGAACCAGAGCCGGGGCATCGAACCCAAACTGAAGCTGCTGGCTGGAACTAAACGTAAATTCAGTAAAATCATAATTCACGTCAGCAGCAACGACTCCTGGCTTCGCGTGTCGGAGGTCACTGAAGGTCATGTTGAGTCCTTGTGTGCTTTTGCAGAAACGATGTCGGACACAGTAGTTTCCTCTGGCCCTCTCCCTAACACAGGGGTAGGAAACCTTTACTATCGAAGGAACCATTTTGGCTCCTCTTCCCCCAAATTAAATCTGTCTGGAGCCGCAAAACATATTTGATATCACAGGTTATAAAGTAATATATATAGTTATACAATATTTATAAAAACTATAGTTTGTTGCATTTATAAAATTATAGAACGACAATAAAAAAAACTGTTGACATTTAACTGCTATTTTAACCTGTTACAAAAAAGGAAAACACCAAACTTTTATGAAGAGAACAAATGACATGTGTAGGCCTACTTATAAATAAATGAAACACAGAACTATGCTTTTTTTTGCCCATCTCCAGCTTGGTACTTTACAGCAGATGCTGTGTGCTTGCTCTGGAAATGACTTTAAACGTTACTTTTTTTTGTTTGAACACCAGCATCGTTGGCAGTGAAAGCAAATGAATCTGTCCACGCAGAATTAAACTCCCTACTTCCCTCCCAGACTTTTCTTTTTGGGGATTTATCCCTGCTTAGTTTACAGAGGCCAGGGTCGGAAACTCTAGATTAGCGACCTGCAGGGACGAGCGCCGGGACGTAATAGGATGTGACGCATACAATAAAACAAAACGTGAGAGCAGGTCAGACCGGAGGCGGACACAGAAACCGAAGCTCGGTACAAACCAAATGCAGCTTCTGCTCTGATCCAGAAGCTGCGGCGCTGATTCTCTGTCACCAGAGAAACTCTGTGTTTTCACTGTTTCCAATGTTAAGAAGCAGCCGGTGAGTCAGTGACCGGTTGCTTCACGTGAACGAGCTCTGATCTCACTGTCTCTCTGACGCCGGGACCTGGAAGCGACGCCGTGCAGCGATCGTTTCGGCGTCGAGTATTTTTTCCGCTTATCGCCCCAGGAAACACACTGAAAAATGATTTTAAACGAT
The DNA here is from genome assembly GCF_963576545.1 of Limanda limanda. Taxonomy (NCBI): domain Eukaryota; kingdom Metazoa; phylum Chordata; class Actinopteri; order Pleuronectiformes; family Pleuronectidae; genus Limanda; species Limanda limanda. The sequence goes on along the minus strand of NC_083647.1, from coordinate 26,283,496 downwards.
ATTGATGACATATTTTATACGATATAAATGATCAAATATGCATCCCATAGTGTGTATTCCCCTTCTGTTGTCCTGGAGTTTTAATTTTACCCATCACATTATTAAATGTCCCCCTCTGCCCATCCACTACAGCCACACAAGCAGTTATATAGATAAAAAGAGGGTGGGGGGGGGGGCTACGTATTCTCCACATAGGCTTTTGGAGAATACGTAATTTGAACGGAGCAAACAGCGGAGAAGTTTTTCAACATGGATGACATTAAATTAATAATTGGAGTGGAGAAGTACAGTGAGTTGTATGATCCTCAGCACATGATGGCTGCTGTTGCAGTTAATGAGGGAGCAACAAGTAAGTATATGCTTGAAAAAAATGATTTAATGCCGTTTTAACTGTAGGCTGATAACAGCAAAAGTATGTGATATTATTAGCGCTGAACCCGGCGTGAGACAGTGAGCGGAGCGGGGAGGCGGAGCCCCTGGGCCGGTGTGTGTGTCTGCTATCTGGGAGCTCGCACACACACACAGGCACACACATTCATCCGCTCCTGGTATTTCAGGACGGCCTGATACAACGATGTTTTAAAAAATGAACGTGAACGTGACGTTCACTCACGTTCATCATATGAAAACTGATTTGTTAAGTTCACCGTTCGCGGAAAAAATGCGCAACGTGCACTGTACAGGGAGCGACTGCAGAGGGGCTGAAGAGCTGCATGTGGCTCCGGAGCCGCAGGTTGCCGACCCCTACCCTAACACAACAGGTGAGGACATGTTGAGCCGCATGTTGTCATTTACCTGCTGGCTGTCCAGGTGCTGTCCTGTAAACGGTTCCGTGCTTTGTAGATAATTTGCAAACTTTTTGGAGGAAACCTGGTCTTGTTGGGAGAGACGCGTTCATCCCACTTGGGATGGAGCAGCTCTCTTATCTAGGAATATTACCCAGTCTATCACATGACAACCCAGAGCTGGGACCAGGAAGCAGAGCTGCAGTGCTACACACTTCTCTGCTCCCTCTGGATCAGTCACACAACCACATAGAGATTGTGTCTATCCACCGTCAGATTAAATTATTTAAATTAAACAATAACACAGCGAAAACTCCACACAATAATCTAATACAAATTAACACAACCTCTGGAACAACGCAGGAAACTAAGACTTTTAAATGTGGTCTTTTAAACATTAGATCACTGTCATCAAAGGCTATTTTAGTTAATGAACTAGTCTCAGATTACAACATAGATTCATTGTCCCTCACTGAGACGTGGCTGCATCCTGATGAATATGTCAGTCTAAATGAATCTACTCCCCCCCCCCCCCAGTCATTTAAATTCACATGTTCCCATGGAACTCGGACGAGGAGGTGGAGTTGCTGCAATTTTTAACTCCAGTTTATCAATTAATCCTAAACCTGAACTCAGCTACAACTCATTTGAATGTCTTGTTCTTAGTCTTCTACACCAATCCAGGAAACACCAACAGCCAATCATATCTGCTGTAGTTTACTGTGCTCCTGAGGCTTATACTGAATTTTTTTTTTTATAGTATGTTTATTGAGCAAAGGTAATACAAAATGAGGACATGAAAGAGATACTGTACAATGCTCACATTTTTCCAAATTTTACAATTTACAGTGACCCCCCACCCCCCCTCCCACACACCCACCCAAATCCTTCCCCAGTAGAGGTCCCACCCCAACCTGTCTCTAGGTGAAGGGAAAAGAGAAGAGAAGAAGAAAAAAGAAAAAAAAAAGAAAAAGAAAAAGAAAAAGGAAATAGTTGAAGGAAACAAAAAAAAAAAAATTAGAAACAAAACATTTGAGAATGTAAGTTTTAGTGGTACGTCAGCAGAACTCAGATATCTGACTCCTCAGGTGTAATATCTAAAGAGTCTATAATGGACAACAAGGGGTTCCAGATTTTGTCAAATTTCCTCAGAGAGCCCTTGAGGGAGAACCTCAATCTTTCCAACCTTAAGTTGTGAAGAACTTCCTTAACCCATCGAGTGTAGGATGGGGGCAATTTGTGCTTCCAGTTCAACAAAATTAAGCGCCTAGCCAACAGAGTGCAAAAGGTCATGGAATGTCGTGCCTCAGCTGTTAAAATTTTGTTGTGTGGGATACCAAAGAGGGCAGAGAGGGGGTGGGGGTCGGCCACAAAATGGTAAGCAATTTGAAGGGTGTCAAATATTTTGGACCAGAAGTCAGTAAGTTTTGGACATGACCAAAACATGTGTATGAGGTCGGCATGGGACTGGCTGCATCTATTGCAGGTGTCAGTTACATTGGGATAGAATTTAGACAGTCTATGATTGGTGTAGTAAGTCCTGTGTAAGAGTTTACGTTGAATCAGCCCGTGTCGGGCACAGACGGAAGAGCTGTGGACCAGCTCAAGGATCCTGCCCCATTGATCTTCTGTAAAATTGAGTCCCAGATCCTGCTCCCACAGATGTTTTGTGTGCTGTGGGAAAACTGAAGCGATGGCGTCCATTGCATTAAAAATACGGGAGATATTCCTTTTCTGATTGGGGTTTATCATGAGAAGGGTGTCTAACAGAGTCTGAGGGGGGGTGTTCGGGAAATCAGTGTAGTTTTTCTGGGCAAAGTGTCTAATTTGAAAAAAACGGAACAGGTGAGATGAGGGGAGATTAAATTTAGACGATAGGTCACTGAAGGACATGAACGTGTCATTGTCGTAGTCCATAATGGATGGTTTAAAACTGTGATTATGGGATACTGGGGCATGAATAGAGGGACCCTGCAAGCCAAAATGTTTCCTGAATTTTAACCATATCTTAAATGACTGCTTAACTACTGTGTTATCGCTGGCTTCAGTGGCCGACACAGGAAGTGGGGAACACAGCCATGACCGCAGAGAGACCTGGGATGATGACATTTCAATGTGGACCCAGGCAGGCTGGTCGGTGGCAGATCTGCCAGTCCAGTACAAGAGCTTGTGAATATTAGCTGCCCAATAGTAATATAAAAAATTGGGAAGAGCAAGGCCCCCTGTGCTCTTAGGAAGCTGCAATAACCTTTTCTGTATACGCACAGGTTTATCTGCCCAGAGAAATGTTGATATCGCCTTATCCAGTTTAGCAAAAAACTTTTTGGAGATAAGAACAGGAATATGCTGGAAAAGGTAAAGGAATTTTGGTAGAACTGTCATTTTAATGAGGTTCACCCTACCGGCCAGTGATAGAGGCAAGGTGGACCATCTGTGAAAGTCCTCCTCAACTCTGCCAAGCAATGGGACAAAGTTTTTATTGAAGGTGTCCGACAGGGACCTTGCTATAAGTATACCCAAGTATTTAAAGCAGTTATCGACTCTTTTAAAGGGGACTATGTTTTCTGGTAAGTCACCAACTAAGTTATTAATTGCAAATAACTCACTCTTTCCAAAGTTGAGTTTGTAGCCAGAAAGTTGGCCAAATTGCTTTAGGATGTCCAAAACTATCGGGAGAGATGTGGATGGATTTGATACATAGAGAAGTAGGTCATCTGCGTAAAGCGACAGTTTGTGTACTGAACCTCGGCGGGAAACGCCCTCAAATCCATTCTCAGATCTCAGCCAGATGGCCAGGGGCTCAATGGCTATGGCAAATAATAAAGGGGATAGTGGACACCCCTGCCTTGTGCCGCGGTGGAGCTGGAAGGGGGGTGATACTGTATTGTTTGTTTGCACAGAAGCTACAGGTGTGGAGTATAGCAGTTTCACCCATGAAATAAAACCTGAACCCAGACCAAACCTCTCCATCACCTCAAATAGAAAGTCCCACTCCACCCTGTCAAAAGCCTTCTCAGCATCCAGCGACACCACTACCTCTGGGGTGCTGGAGCTGGGCATGTTCAATATGTTAAAAAGTCTTCTGGTGTTATGGAATGAGTGCCTCCCCAGCATGAAGCCAGTTTGATCCGTTGAGATGATCTGTGGCAGCACGCCCTGGAGACGAAGGGCTAAAATCTTAGCAAGAATTTTGTAATCCACATTCAGATATTCCACATTCAGATACTGAATTTTTAACAGAATTCCCTGAGTTTTTATCAAACCTAGTCCTAAAGACCGATCAAATTATAATTGTTGGTGACTTTAATATTCATGTTGACAATAATAAAGATAGTCTTAGCGTAGGGCGTAGACTGACGGTATTTAAAAAACAGCACGAGTGGTAAATGGCAGAGGGAGGGCTGCCCCGTCTGATCGACAACAAGGGTAGAAAAACTTCTCTTGTATGGAAACACTTCGGATTCAAAGAATCCGACGAGGAGCAGATAACCATAACTTGCTCAATTTTCAACCGATTTTTAAACGGTTTAGTTTGTTATAAACGTCAGAGATGTAGTTCTGACACTGCTTACTTATGAATAATGTTATTTTCTAAATAATAGAATAATGTTCTAAAATAGGTAAATGATTTCCCTTTACAAATATACATCAAAAATGATTTTATTTAATTATTTTAAAAAAGTACATGTACCACTACCAACACAATGTTATGGGTGAGCGAGTCGCCTGTAGCAAAATGGCCGCCATGTTCGGACATTCGTCTCCGCTCGCCAGCAACGTGGATGAGACATCTAACCTGTGTATATATATATATATCTATGGCTGCACCCGGCTGCTACTGCAGTAAAGTGAGCCGTCATATGGGAAGCCAGCCGCCACTCAGGGTTTTGTTGCGCGTCTACTCGTGCCTTATACGGTAAAGCGGTATAGATAGTCGGAGTGCTTTAAAAGTACAAAAACACAACTATATTTTAGTTATAGTCTCATTTGATTATTTATTTTGTTATCTTCATGGCGTATCTGTTCATTTAAATTATATATTTTTACTGCAAATTGAAGGGCAAGTCTGTCAAAAAAGACCAATGTATTCATATTGTAACCATATTTGGAAGCTGATTGAAAATATTCCTTAATAGGTTGTAAGTGACTTTGAGTATATTCCTGTTTGTGCTGTCTCTGACTATGATGAGAAAAAGTTTGAGTGTTTTTACCGCAGAATAACTGAGAAAATTAAATGGCAAGTCTGTGAAAAAGGACCAATGTATATATAATGTCGATGACACTCAGAGATGGTCTTCTATCATGTTGAGGTGGAATGAGTCTGTGAAAACAGGAGGTTTCATCTCAATTTTAATGTGGATATTGCATAGTCAGAGACTCTACGAACAGGAATCCACTGGAAATTACTCGTAACCTAGCAAGGAATATCTTTAAAATTCATCCAAACATGTATGTTGGGCCACTTTCACAGATTTGCCCTTTCATTTCCTCAGTTATTCTACAGTAAAAATATACAATAATGTATCTCAGCATAGTCAGAGACACCACTAACAGGAATACATTGGAAATGACTCATAACCTCTCAAGGAATATTTTTAATCAGCTTCCAAATATGGTTACATTATGAATACATTGTTTTGTTTTTACAGACTTGCCCTTTAATTTGCAGTCTGGATACATGATAATTGACATGAGCAAATACGCCATGAAGATTTAAAAAAAAAATTCAATGAAATATAGTTGTGTTTTTCGTAATGTTTGGGCGTTTCAACTAAACATGCTGTTTTACCGTAAAGCCACAAGGAGACTCGCAACAAAAACCCGAGGGGCGGCTGGCTTCACACATGACGGCTCACTTTACTTCACCCGGCTGCTCCACCTCTCACCTGAATAATGAGGAGGATTTGATGATGTTGTGACGAGTCTGTGCAGAAAACCTGCTGCTGTGTTGCTCATGTCTGAAACAGAAAGTCTGGACACATTTCTCTAAGTTTTAGCCACAGGTCTTGTCTGAAAGCAGCTTAACCAACTAACTAACATCCCCTCGCCCTGTTCTCCTCTGTGAGTGACCTAATTGGTTTATTATCCTCAAAATGAAAAACTTCTTTACCAGAAACCCTTTGTGTGATGCTGCTTCCTCTACGATCTGCGTCGTGTCGTTGCATTTTTGTTTTTGTTTGTCCTAAATGTGAGAACATCCGGTCTCGCTTTGGTTCAATCAAGTATTTATTAAGAAGCAATGAAAAGGTATAAAAAGTTACTGCTAAGCAATGGGCACCCAAAGCACACCCCCGGCCCTCTAGCGGCACCGGACAGTCACGAGTGGCGCCGCACGGACGGCGGTTGATATATCTTATAACAGAAGTTATAACAGAATTGGTCAACAACGAGGGGAAGTCTTCCACGGTTCTTCCTCGATGGTGCTCAGGCGTAGTACCTCCCTCTTGGTACTGGAATAAGGATATGACGAGCAGCCGCTCCCAATCTCGCTCCTCCTCTGATAGTGGCTGGGCAAAATCTTCAGTTCATGACAGTTTATAAAAAAAGGTACAAACAAGCCTTGACTCAGCTGACTCCTTGTGGGTTGATGTTGTTGTTCATTGGAGTCAGAATATTGTTCTGTTTGTGTTGACATTTGCATCCTCCAAACCAAAACAACGCCTGCCCCCAAACTCCTGCTTTATTGTTAATAGTACAGTTCCATAAATATCTTCACAGACACAAAGAAGATACAATTTAAAATACCAACAGTCTTAACACCAACTGTAAACGACCTCAACATCTCTACTTCCTGAATGTGATCGTTCAAACATCACAACAGTCGACATTAAACGACAAAACACAAGTTTTTCAAAACACTTCAGGAAACTGAAATGATAAACGTGTGTATTTGTGTATTTGTGTTTCAGTGTGTCCTGCAGACGTCCAGCAACTGATGTTGATTAAAGAAGAGGTTCCCTCTGAGCAGCAGCAGTGGAGCCCCCTTGTGGACAAGGAGGACCCAGAGCCCCCCCACATTAAAGAGGAACAGGAGGATCCAGAGCCCCCCCACATTAAAGAGGAACAGGAGGATCCAGAGCCCCCCCACATTAAAGAGGAACAGGAGGATCCAGAGCCCCCCCACATTAAAGAGGAACAGGAGGATCCAGAGCCCCCCCACATTAAAGAGGTACAGGAGGACCCAGAGCCCCCCCACATTAAAGAGGAACAGGAGGAGACAGAGCCCCCCCACATTAAAGAGGAACAGGAGGAACCGTGGACCAATCAGGATGGACAGCAGCTTCAAGGACTGGAGGAGGCTGATATCAAGTTCACATTGACTCCTGTCGCTGTGAAGAGTGAAGAAGATGAAGAGAAACTTAAATCGTCAACACTTCATCCGAGTGAGAGGAAAGAGAACAGAGAAGACTGTGGAGGACCAGAACCAGCCAGGACCTCAGGACCTGATGGACGTTTACAACCAGGTCCTGAGGACAAGGCTGAAGACTCTTCTGAGACTGAAGTCAGTGAGGATGATTGGATGGAGACCAGGGAAACTCAAACTGGTTTAAATACGAGAAATAACAAACTAAGTGAAATGGGATGTGAGACAGAAAAAAAAACGTTTAGTTGTTCTGAGTGTGGTAAAAGATTTAGCAAAAGGAGCGAACTTAACAGACATACTAGGAGTCATACAGGAGAGAAACCGTTCAGTTGCTCTGAGTGTGGTAAAAGATTTAGTGAAAGGGCGAATCTAAATATACATATGAGGATTCATACAGGAGAGAAACCGTTTAGTTGCTCTGAGTGTGGTAAAAGATTTAGCAAAGGGAGTGATCTTAACAGACATATGATGATTCATACAGGAGAGAAACCGTTCAGTTGCTCTGAGTGTGGTAAAAGATTTAGTGAAAGGGCGAGTTTAAATACACATATGAGGATTCATACAGGAGAGAAACCGTTTAGGTGCTCTGAGTGTGGTAAAAGATTTAGTCAAAGTTGCGGTCTAAATACACATAAGAAGACTCATACAGGAGAGAAACCGTTTAGTTGCTCTGAGTGTGGTAAAAGATTTAGCCGTAAGTCCCATCTAAATAGACATAAGAGGAGTCATACAGGAGAGTAACCGTTCAGTTGATCTGAGTGGTAAAAGATTTAAGATCCAGTCCTAGTGTACAAGACGTGAGGATTCATAAAGGAGAGAATTTAATCAGTTTCCACCCTTTCAACAAAATCTTGTTAGGATTTATCAGCAGTTACTTATATATATTTTTTCAATGTTCACTGTTTTAAATAGACTATTAACAGTTTTTATGTCCCTAGAAAACGTAAATCATGAATAACACGAAAGATTGTGTTTATATATCTTGTTTCTACTGATTTCTACATAATGTATCTATTTTTCATAATGTCCTTCATGTCATTTTAAGGTTAAAGTGTGTTCCTTGCACAGAATGAATGTGTTTTCTGTTGGGGAAGAGTCCAGAGCGCTGGCCGAAGTTTAGACCAAGGGTCGTAAAACGAGGCCTACACGCGATGCTGAGACCAGCTCTAGAGTTTTCCTGGTGGTTGGAGAGCCCCAGCAGGCCCAGGAGAAACCCCACTGTGTTCGTAGACGCCCACTGAGGGCTAAACCCCGCCCCCTGATCGGAACGTGTTACACACACGTTCCGATCTGCATACATTTCACGTTACATAGATAAATCTAGACTTAGAGAGCCTGAACGCATCTCGACGCCAAAACCACGCAGAGATAAGAATCTTTGTCTGAAAATTCCTTTGTGTAACTCACGTGGCTTACGGCCATTTTTTACTTCGACCTCATGTTGTCATTAACATAGGCGTCCATTTTGAGTAACGTGAATGTACCACCATCTTGATTTCGAACAGATTACGTCACCACGTGACTGCGTCATTACCTCATTGCCACTCCCCCCCTCTCTCTCTCTCACACACACACACACACTTAGAGACACACACACACACACACACACACACACACACACACACACACACACACACACACACACACACACACATAAGGACGCAGACACACACACACACACACATAGATATACAATCAGTATTACACGTGTGTTCTAAATTGTGATAAGTGCTGCTACTGCTACTGTTGTTATCTGTGAAATAGTAAAGTTTTGTTAAATGAAGAATCATTGAATAACATTAACTTTATTTCCCCTTTTTTAATAAATCCTTTTGTAATTAAAGTATCTGTATCTTGTGATTATTTGTGCATATGTATGTGAATACAGCTGGATTATGATAGCCTGTGCTTGAACTTAAAACCCTTCATTGTTGATTATATAATCATTAATATAAAATATTGAGATTATTAATTTAACTTTTATAAACTGAGACTGATCCTTACAGATTGAATGTTGGTCCCTGTAGCCAGGGTGGTGGCCCGTCTATATTATTCTTAATTTATCATTTTATTGTTTTCATTAATGATTTAACTATTCTTAATTGATAACCCTATCATTTCTAATTGATTCTTTCATTATTCTTAATTTAAAGATTTATCATTTTTTAAATATTTTTAATAAATATTTTTAATTATTTATAATAATCATATTTCATGATTATTAATAATTAGCCAACGTCAAGTCTACTACTATTGAACAAACGTTATTAACTAGTTTATATGATTTAATGTTTGTTTTAAAACAATGGTTTCTTGTTTCGTGAGATTCAATGACAGTGTGTGTTCTCCTTTATGTATTGAATGTGTTTCCAGGAATAAAAGTCTAATAAAAAGATAATGGCGTCGTCGCCCTCCTCTTTGTTTCTGTATGAACGGAGGCTGCACTGGCTACAGTTGAATTGTCTCTTCACGAGACAAATTAATCAGCTTCTCACAGTCAGACATGTTTGTTTACGTTTGACGTGAAGTCGGAACTGGGCAATTTCAGGTCAGAATATCTGACAAACGAGTCGTCTGGAACGCAGCAATTTTATCTGTATAGCCCATATTCACAAATCACAATTTGTCTCATAGGGCTTTAACATGGTGTAACATCCTCTGTCCTTAACCCTCAGCAAGAGTCAGGAAAAACTACTAAAAACCCTTTTAATAGGTTAAAATACGTAGAAACCTCAGAGAGACACATGTGAGGATCCGTCTCCCAGGACGGACAGAAGTGCAATACATGTCAAGTGTAGGAAAACATCAAGATAAAGGTTTTAGCAGCGTTGATGAGGGTTAACATTTTGAAGGATAACTTCAATCCTTAAAAATGCATCTTAATAGGTGAAATAAGTAACTGAATGAATTAATGAATCACTCTCCCTTTTTGCTATTTGCTATTCAACCTGCTGAGTCATTTAGCTTCTCCATTCTGTGACACTGGGCCTTGTTTAATATAGTTTCACACTAATTAAACAAACTCACTCAACCGGTCCAATTAAAATCCAACTGGATTTCATATCAAAACACATTTCAGCTCTTTAATTATCAGTGTGACACTCAAACCTGCTTCATGTGGGTTTTTATAAACTTTTTTAATCGCTGCAGGTGAATAAAAACTTTATTTAAGCTTCAAGATTTTCAGGAGAAAAACTCATTCGACTTTTCTCTCATCAAGCTGCTGTTTCTGCAAATTCATATTAAAGAACTAATGAATAATGTGTGTTTGGTTAAGTGTGCGTGTGTGTGTGTGTGTGTGTGTGTGTGTGTGTGTGTGTGTGTGTGTGTGTGTGTGTGTGCAACCAGCACCTGAAGCAGGAAAACATGTTGAAAACATATGTTCATGTTTAATTGTTTATTGACGTAACACTCGTACAGATACATTACTGAGCATCGTTAACAAGTTACTTCTTAAAAATCCAGAAAATATTATTTGATTATTGTTATTAGTTCTGTGTCTGTCGAGGCAACAAGATCCATAGAATCACTTCCTGTTTGTCTTCAGAGCAAAAGCATAATGTCCCTTTTGTTGTTGCTTCCTTTGAGGAAGGGACAGTTAAATCAAACTGAAAAGGATAATTTCTCAGGACTGAATATTTTTGAAACTTCGTGGATACTTTACTGGGGAAGTGGACTGAGTTGTCCAGGAGGTTGTTGGTTCAATCCCCAGCTCCTCCCACCTGAGGGCTGAAGTGTCCACGGGCAAAACAGTTGAGTTACAGGTCTGGAACATAAACAGAATTCTCCTTCACGTCTTCCTGTCAAGGTCAAAGAACAGAGAGAGACAACAAGAGGCTTCTCTGTTGAGGTTGGGTGTGTTGATGTGATCTCAACACTAGAGGTCAGTGTGTCCTCACAAATGTCCTCATGATGTCCTCATGAGTCTCTCCAGCTGCAGTGTTCAGATCCACAGAGAGTGGGGATTTCTTTTATTGATAAAATACAGATTATATGGGGAAACAAACACTGATGCCTTTACTGAACCTATTGTGTGGGAATGGATCCAACGCGTTTCCTCTTCGTCCTCCAGTCCAGCAGGGGTCGCTGCAGGCTCGGAGCTCGGAGTCTCTGCTTCCTGTCTTTGTCCCCTCAGAGCCTCAGAGAGGAGCAACATGTCCGCCATGCAGCTGCTGCGGGTGTTGGTACATGAGCGGATCCGCGCTGCCGCTGAAGACTTCCTGCTGCAGGTGGAGGAAGGAGGAGGAAAGGCTCGAGTCCCGGAGCTGAGAGCGATGCTCACCGAGCGGCTCGCGGCGGCGGGAGAGCAGATCCTCGCGGGTCTGGAGGAAACCTTGTTCGAGTCCGAGGAGCGAGTGGAGCGGACAGAGCGGTCCCAGCGGGAGGTCTGCCGCCGGAGGAGGCTGCTGGAGGCCGCGATGCAGCCCGTAGTCCGGCTGCACAGAGCAGGTCAGTCCCGGGAGCAGGGGGGGGGGATTCATGTTGTGGAGGGCCGCACCAACAGGCTGAACTCAATTCTACTCGTATTCATTTGATAAGCTTCTCCTGGTCAAAGTAAACGTTATGATTACGTCATTACGGTAAGCGTGCTGCGTCATTTCCTGTTTACCAGCCGCTGGTCGCTCTGTGAACTAGCTCCTCTGCTAACAGCTGTTTCTCTGCATCACTCCGGCTACAATCACCGGTCTGTAGTTAAACAGCCACACAGACCAGCCCCTCCTCTCTGGTGCTCCGTGACTCTGTGTTCTGTGTGAGCTCAGCCTCGTAGTCTAACAGGCTGAGACAGCAGCGATGGCTTCTCTCTCTCCCTCTTGCTCCGAGTGGCTCATGTTCACTGACTCCTCCGCCTCCATTAACAGTAGAGCTACATGTGATAAATGTGGTGTGTTGGTAGCGATGGAGGCGAGAGGCTCAGCGACCTAGAAGCTCCGTTAGCTGTAGTTAGCTTAGCCGCGGAGCCACCTAGCTTAGCTATGATGGTCGGCTGCAGAGCTGGTCGCAGATTCGTCATTTTCACAAAGCGCCTGTGTGTGAAGTGCGGTGATCTACTGAAGGTTTCGCTGACATAAAAATCATACAGAAACCCTTCACGAGTTCATGTGTCCGTGTCAGCATCACGTTGAGACAGCAATATATATTAAATGGTAAAAAAAAAAAAAAAAAAAACAGTACAAAAATCTAGACCGGTATTCGAAACAGCGACCAGGAGCACTATTAGCTTCTGGCCTGATGACGAACTCATGACGTCACCGAGCCGCTGAAATCTTTGCGCACGATAGATAAATGTCTCGTTCTTTGCTTTGTCAGCTGTATGTCACCAGATGTGCTTTCAGGTAACGCCCATGTCATCTGGTGAGAGTCCCAACACAGAATAAACGCATGTTTACTTAATACCAGGCTTCACAATCTGAGGCTCCTCTTCATAGGAGACACAGGGAGTTCTGAAGAACACACACGTGTGACCAGCTCCAAGCAAAGTGCTTGTGTTTGACGCTGGTGATCATTACAACGCGCACACACCACACAAGTGTCACATGTAAACATCCCTCACAACAACAAGAAGGAAGCTCGAGCAGTGTTTTTATGAGTAAAGTTGGTGAACGTGCTTCTAATGGACGTGTGAAGCTTCACGTGTCCTCCTGTCGCTGCTGGTTAAAGTCAGCAGACGTGATTTTAAAACACATGTGTAACGAGGCAAATCTGAAAAACGAATTTAACGTCTTCATTGTCGAACAACGTGTTGTGTATTTCTTCTCTTTAATCAGATGGCTGCGTGCTTTGTTGGTGCTGTGTCAGTCAAACGAGTAAATAAAGTTCCCTGTGTAACTATGGCAACACTGACAAATTATAATCGTGATAAATAATAATAATAAAACTATTTATATTTTGTTGTATTTTCACAAACAATGTGGTGTGTGATACAAGCCATTGTGGACTAGGGCTGCAACTCACGACTATTCTGATAGTCGATTAGTCACCGATTATTGAAACGATTAATCAACTAATCGGATTATGAATGACACAAATTCTCAATTGCTCTTATTTAGCAAACAGCTTTTAAATTTAGCTTGAGGTTGTTCGAGGCATGTGATGACTGAAAATAAAGGCAATAAAGATCGATACTTCATTAAAAAAAAATGTATTTTAATAAACTTTGTTGCATATAAGGGTACTGTTGACCCAAAGGCAAAGACAAATCAAGTTTGTGTCCATTTAAAAGCAAGGACAGGCAAAGTGCTAATAAAACAAATAAATTAAAAGTCAAGTATTCATTTTTCCTGTTAACAAAAATGACGGAAAGTAACAGCAATAAAAACATCAACAAGCAAAACTACAGTCTTCTACTGACTAAATAATTGTGATTTAAAAAAAGACGTTTGTCAGGCAATAGGATAACATAACGCTTTTAAACTTGTTAATAAAAAGTTTAAACCATATTTTTGTACTGGATTCTACAATCCTGCACACGGGTATATACGTGTATATATAACATCTGACTGAGGCGAGTCCGCATCGTCTCCGTTACGATGTCACACGTGACTCCTCCTCCTCTCATGGGCGTGTCCTGCTGCCATGGAGAGCAGGTCCTCTGCACAGATACTGCAGGTAGTTTTTTTTTCGGGCTGTTACGGGTGAAGTTCTCCCGAACTTTTTACTTTCTGGTGCGCGATGCTGCTGCAGCGGAGGACGCCATCGGACCGTGTTTTGACGCTAATGCACATGCGTGACTTTCAGAGATAGGAAGGAAGCGAGATGGCTCACTCCTCAGCTGCTTCCATCAGCACCTCCGGTAAAACGACGTTTAGTTCAACTGCACGGCACGAAAAACACGTGTTATGACCTCACCAACGAATCATCGACTAGTAAATTCGTCGGCGACTATTCCTGTCATCGATTTTTGTCGACGACGTCGACTAATCGTTGCACCCCTATTGTGGACGCTTCATGAAACATCATTAAAAATAAAGTGCATATTTTTAATGATGTTTCATTAAGCGTCCACAATTGCTTGTTTCACCACATCACATTGACTTTAACCAGCAGCGACAGGAGGACACGTGAAGCTTCACACGTCCATTAGAAGCACGTTCACCAACTTTACTCATAAAAACACAGCTGGAACTTCCTCCTTGTTGTTGTGAGGCGATGTTTACATGTGACACTTGTGTGGTGTGTGTGTGTTGTAATGATCACCAGCGTCAAACACAAGCACTTTGCGTGGAGCTGGTCACACGTGTGTGTTCTTCAGAACTCCCTGTGTCTCCTATGAAGAGGAGCATCAGATTGTAAACCTGGTATTAAGTAAACATGCGTTTATTCTGTGTTGGGACTCTCACCAGATGACATGGGCGTTACCTGAAAGCACATCTGGTGACATACAGCTGACAAAGCAAAGAACGAGACATTTATCTATCGCGCGCAAAGATTTCCGCGGCTCGGTGACGTAATGAGATCGTCATCAGGCCAGAAGCTAATAGTTCTTCGGCTCGCTGTTTCGAGTCCCGGTCAAGGTTTCTGTACTATTTTCTTTTTTTAACAATTTAATTTATATTGCTGTCTCAACGTGATGCTGACACGGACACATGAACTCGTGAAGGGTTTCTGTATGATTTTATTTTCAGAGAGACCTTCAGTAGATCACCGCACTTCACACACAGGCGCTTTGTGAAAATTATGAATCTGCGACCAGCTCTGCAGCCGACCATCAACATCTGGAAAAAGGTAAACATATCGCCAGTTGATATGGCCGCCAGTTAAACTGGAACACCGGGGCATCGAATCCAAACTGAAGCTGCTGGCTGAAACTAAACGTAAATACAGTAAAATCATAATTCATGTCAGCAGCAACGACTCCTGGCTTCGCATGTCGGAGGTCACTGAAGTTCATGTTGAGTCGGTGCTTTTGCAGAACCGATGTCGGACACAGTAGTTTCCTCTGGCCCTCTCCCTAACACAACAGGTGAGGACATGTTGAGCCGCATGATGTCTTTTACCCGCTGCCTGTCCAGGTGCTGTCCTGTAAACGGTTCCGTGCTTTGTAGATAATTGGCAAACTTTTTGGAGGAAACCTGGTCTTGTTGGGAGAGACGCGTTCATCCCACTTGGGATGGAGCAGCTCTCTTATCTAGGAATATTACCCAGTCTATCACATGACAACCCAGAGCTGGGACCAGGAAGCAGAGCTGCAGTGCTACACACTGCTCTGCTCCCTCTGGATCAGTCACCCAACCGCATAGAGATTGTGTCTGTCTACCGTCCGATTAAATTATTTAAATTAAACAAAAACAGAAAAAAACAGAGCGAGAACTCCACACAGAAATCTAATACAAATTAACACAACCTCTGAAACAACGCAGGACACTAAGACTTTTAAATGTGGTCTTTTAAACATTAGATCACTGTCATCAAAAGCTATTTTAGTTAATGAACTAGTCTCAGATTACAACATAGATTCATTGTCCCTCACTGAGACGTGGCTGCATCCTGATGAATATGTCAGTTTAAATTAATCTACTCCCCCCCAGTCATTTAAATTCACACGTTCCCAGAGAATTCGGACGAGGAGGTGGAGTTGCTGCTATTTTTAACTCCAGTCTATCAATTAATCCTAAACCTGAACTCAGCTACCACTCATTTGAATGTCTTGTTCTTAGTCTTCTACACCAATCCAGGAAACACCAACAGCCAATCATATCTGCTGTAGTTTACCGTGCTCCTGGGGCTTATACTGAATTTTTAGCAGAATTCCCTGAGTTTTTACCAAACCTGGTCCTAAAGATCGATCAAATTATTATTGTTGGTGACTTTAATAATCATGTTGACAATAATAAAGATAGCCTTAGCGTAGGGCTGTGCAATTAATCAATTTTTAATCGTGATTTCGATTTTTGGGCCAAACTTTCTCCAAACTAATATAATCGAGTCGAAACAATTTTTCTGAAATTGCATTCGCAATTCAGTCCTTCCCCCAAAGCATTCAACGCGGCCCAGCTGACTGGCACTCACTCTCAAGCAGCTGTAACGTGAAGGAGACGAGTTGTGTGTGTGGTGACCGACGGTATTTAAAAAACAGCACGAGTGGAAAATGGCAGAGGGAGGGCCGCCCCGTCTGATCCACAACAAGGGTAGAAAAACTTCTCTTGTATGGGAACACTTCGGATTCAAAGAATCCGACGAGGAGCAGATAACCATAACTTGCTCAATTTTCAACCGATTTTTAAACGGTTTAGTTTGTTATAAACATCAGAGATGTAGTTATGACACTGCATACTTATGAATAATGTTACTTTCTAAAAAATAGAATAATGTTCTAAAATAGGTACATGATTTCCCTTTACAAATATACATCAAAAATTATTTTATTTAATTATATTTAAAAAGTACATGTACCACTACCAACACAATGTTATGGGTGAGCGAGTCGCCTGTAGCAAAATGGCCGCCATGTTCGGACATTCGTCTCCGCTCGCCGGCAACGCGGACGAGACATCTAGCCTGTGTGTGTATATATATATCTATGGCTGCACCCGGCTGCTACTGCAGTAAAGTGAGCCGTCATATGGGAAGCCAGCCGCCACTCAGGGTTTTGTTGCGCGTCTACTCGTGCCTTATACGGTAAAGCGGTATAGATAGTCGGAGTGCCTAAAAAGTACAAAAACACAAATATATTTTAGCAATAGTCTCTCAATTGATTTATTTTGTTATCTTCATGGCGTATCTGTTCATTTAAATTATATATTTTTACTGCAAATTGAAGCGCAAGTCTGTAAAAAAAGACCAATGTATTCATATTGTAACCATATTTGGAAGCTGATTGAAAATATTCCTTAATAGGTTGTAAGTGACTTTGAGTATATTCCTGTTTGTGCTGTCTCTGACTATGATGAGAAAACGTTTTCGAGTGTTTTTACCGCAGAATAACTGAGAAAATTAAAGAGCAAGTCTGTGAAAAAGGACCAATGTATATATAATGTCGATGACACTCACAGGTGGTCTTCTATCATGTTGAGGTGGAATGAGTCTGTGAAAACAGGAGGTTTCTTCTCAATTTTAATGTGGATATTGCATAGTCAGAGACTCTACACACAGGAATCTACTGGAAATGACTCGTAACCTAGCAAGGAATATCTTTAAAATTCATCCAAATATGTATTTGCCCTTTAATTTTCTCAGTTATTCTACAGTAAAAATATACAATAATGTATCTCAGCATAGTCAGAGACACCACTAACAGGAATACATTGGAAATGACTCATAACCTCTCAAGGAATATTTCAGCTTCCAAATATGGTTACATTATGAATACATTGTTTTGTTTTTACAGACTTGCCCTTTAGTTTGCAGTCTGGATAAATGATAATTGACATGAGCAAATACTCCATGAAGATTTAAAAAAAAAAATTCAATAAAATATAGTTTTTTTCGTAATATTTGGGCGTTTCAACCAAACATGCTGTTTTACCGTAAAGCCACAAGTAGACTCGCAACAAAAACCCGAGGGGCGGCTGGCTTCACACATGACGGCTCACTTTACTGCAGTCGGCTGCTCCACCTCTCACCTGAATAATGAGGAGGATTTGATGATGTTGTGACGAGTCTGTGCAGAAAACCTGCTGCTGTGTTGCTCATGTCTGAAACAGAAAGTCTGGACACATTTCTGTGAGTTTTAGCCACAGGTCAAGTTTATCAATCAATCAAGTTTTATTTGTATAGCCCACATTCACAAATAACAATTCGTCTTATAGGGCTTTAACATGGTGTGACATCCTCTGTCCTTAAACCTCAACAAGAGTAAGGAAAAACTACTTAAAACCTTTTTAACAGGTAAAAATATGTAGAAACCTCAGAGAGACACATGTGAGGGATCCCTCTTCCAGGATGGACAGAAGTGCAATAGATGTCAAGTGTAAGAAAACATCATCAAGATAAAAGTTTTTAGCAGCATTGATGAGGGTAAACATTTTTCAATACTATGTGTGAACCAGTCCTGCTGCAATCACAGTCTCTGGTCAGCAGCAAGATCACGATCCAGCATCAGGATGAGATCCACTATAGTCCACATTTATTGTCCACCGCCGCCAGTTAGAATCCATTATCAGCTGCCGCCTCGGTCGTGGTCCCTCATCATCCAATGCCAACGCGACAAGGGATCCTCCATTACAACGACGATCAGCTGGCACGATACAGAATCCACCAAACTGGATCCACCATTGCGACCTACAATCATAATCCATGGTGCGGCCACAGCTGTGGTACTGCATCCGCGGGCGCTAAGGCACAGAAACTCCGGGAAAGGGGTCAAGTTAGTAACATGTACTGATCAGATGAGTTACTTTGATGTGATAAGTATGGAGAAGAGGAAGGAGAAGCAGGAAAGAGAAGCTCCGTGTGTCTTGTGTCATAAATTCCCTGTGCGTCTTAGCATCATCAGGGGTTTTTGCCTTTTCATCAGTTTTGGAACATAGGGCGAGTTACTTTCTGCCGCACTAATTAGCTCTAACTATAAGCTTTATCAAAAAGGAAGGTTTTCAGTCTACTCTTAAACAAACAGAGTGTGTCTGCTTCCGAACTGAAAGTGGCAGATTATTCCACAGGAGTGGGGCTTGATGGCTAAAAGCTCTGGCTCCTACTCTACTTTTAGAGACTTTAGGGACGACAAGTAAACCTGAGTTCTGGGATCGGAGTGCTCTAGTAGGTTGATATGGAACTAACATCTCTTTAAGGTAAAGAGGTGCCATATCATTAAGGGCCTTGAAGGTGAGGAGGAGAATTTTAAATTCTATTCTTGATTTAACAGGAAGCCAGTGTAGCGATGCTAATACTGGAGAAATGTGCTCTTTTTTCTTGGTTCTCGTCAGGACACGTGCTGCGGCATTTTGGACCAGCTGCAGAGTCTTTAACGACTTGCTGCTGGAGCCTGATAATAGTGAATTACAATAGTCCAGCCTCGATGTAACAAAGGCGTGGACTAGTTTTTCTGCATCTTTTTGCGAAAGGACATTTCTGATTTTTGAGATATTACGTAAGTGGAAAAAGGCCGTCCTAGAAATTTGTTTTAAGTGAGAATTAAAGGACAAATCAGGATCGAAGATCGCTCCCAAGTTCCTGACTGTTTCATTGGAAGCAAGGGCAATGTCGTCTTACGCAGCTATATCATTAGATAATGTTTCTCTAAGGTGTTTAGGGCCGAGTATTATAACCTCAGTTTTATCTGTGTTTAATAAGAGAAAATTGCGGGTCATCCAGGTTTTTATGTCCTTGAGACATGCTCGAAGTTTAGTTAATTGATTACTTTGATCAGGTTTTATTGACAAATATAACTGTGTGTCATCCGCATAACAGTGAAAATTTACCGAGTGTGTCCTGATAATGTTTCCTAGTGGAAGCATATATAATGAGAATAAAATCAGGCCGAGCACAGACCCCTGTGGGACACCATGGTTAACTTTGGTGCGCACCGATGACTCATCATTGATTTGAACGAATTGGTAGCGATTAGAAAAATATGATTTAAACCAGTTTAAGGCCGTTCCTTTAATGTTAATTAACTGTTCTAGTCTCTGTAATAAAATGTGATGGTCAATTGTGTCGAATGCTGCACTGAGATCTAACAGAACGAGGACAGACACAAGTCCCTGATCTGAAGCTATTAGAAGGTCATTAGTGACTTTTGTCAGGGCTGTCTCTGTGCTGTGATTGGTTCTAAACCCAGACTGAAAGTCTTCATATATATTATTTTCCTTGAGAAACTCACACAGCTGATTGGCTACAACTTTTTCTAAGATTTTAGACAGGAAGGGGAGATTAGATATTGGCCTGTAATTTGCTAAAACCTCTGGGTCTAGGGCCGTTTTTTTGAGTAGGGGTTTGATTACAGCTATTTTAAAAGACTGTGGTACATAACCTGATGATAATGACAGATTGATTGTGTTAAGTAACAAACTATCTATTAGGGGCAGAATTTCTTTAAGTATTTAGTTGGAATGGGATCTAAGATACAGGTTGTTGGTTTAGAACCTGAGACTATTTTGGTAAACTGATCACAGGTGATCAGAGAGAAGCTGTCTAAGTAATGGGAAGGATTGTCAGCCGTTTCTGAGATCTCTGTTGTTGGGGGGGGGGGGTGTATTAGTGCCAATTGAAGGCAAGAGATGGTTGATTTTATTTCTAATAGTTAGAATTTTATCATTAAAAAAGGGATATTTAGGGATCGAGGAATACTGGGTTCGGTGGAGGTGTGACTCTCTGTCAGCCTGGCTACAGTGCTGAAGAGAAACCTGGGGTTGTTTTTATTCTCTTCTATTAGTTTTGAATAATAGGCAGCTCTTGCTTTGTGGAGAGCCTTTTTATATTCTGTAACACTACTCTTCCAGTCTAGGAGATTTTCAACACTGTTGCTGGAGCGCCACTTCCTTTCTAATTTTCTTGATATTTGTTTCAACTAATGTGTCTTGGAATTATACCACGGAGCTAATTGACTATGTTTTACACATTTCTTTTTTAGAGGCGCTATTGAGTCTAATGTTAATCGTAACGAGTCTGCAGAGCTTTCTACGAGGTGGTCAATCTCAATAGAGCTCAGGTTTTTAAAGGATTTGTTGTTTATGTCGACGGATAATACGGGTTTAAATGTAATCGGAATTATTTCCTTAAATTTAGCTACAGCACTATCAGGTAAACATCTAGAAAATTAGTTTTTTATTAGGGGCATATATTCAGATAATGAAAAATCGAAAGTTATTAAATTATGGTCTGATAGTATTGGATTGCGCGGAAGTACTGTTAAATGTTCAGTTTTGACACCGTATGATAATACAAGGTCAAGTGTGTGGTTACAACAATGAGTAGGTTGATGCACACACTGACTAAAACCAATTGAGTCTAGTATTGAAATAAATGCTACGCTCAGGCTATCTTTATTATTGTCAACATGAATATTAAAGTCACCAACAATAATAATTTTATCTGTCTTTAGGACCAGGTTTGATAAAAAACTCAGGGAATTCTGTTAGAAATTCAGTATAAGCCCCAGGAGCACGATAAACTACAGCAAATATGATTGGCTGTTGGTGTTTCCTGGATTGACGTGGAAGATTAAGAACAAGACATTCAAATGAGTTGTAGCTGAGTTCAGGTTTAGGATTAATTGATAGACTGGAGTTAAAAATAGCAGCAACTCCACCTCCTCGTCCGAGTTCCATGGGAACGTGTGAATTTAAATGACTGGGGGGAGTAGATTCATTTAGACTGACATATTCATCAGGATGCAGCCACGTCTCAGTGAGGGACAATAAATCTATGTTGTAATCTGAGACTAGTTCATTAACTAAAATAGCCTTTGAGGACAGTGATCTAATGTTTAAAATACCACATTTGAAAGTCTTAGTTTCTTGTGTTGTTCCAGAGGTTGTGTTAATCTGTATAAGATTATTGTGTGGAGTTCTCGCTGTGTTATTGTTTAATTTAAATAATTTAATCTGACGGTGGACAGACACAATCTCTATGGGGTTGTGTGACTGATCCAGAGGGAGCAGAGAAGTGTGTAGCACTGCAGCTCTGCTTCCTGGTCCCAACTCTGGGTTGTCATGTGATAGACTGGGTAATATTCCTGGATAAGAGAGCTGCTCCATCCCAAGTGGGATGAATGCATCTCTCCTAACAAGACCAGGTTTCCTCCAAAAAGTTTGCCAATTATCTACAAAGCACGGAACCGTTTACAGGACAGCACCTCGACAGCCAGCGGGTAAAAGACAACATGCGACTAAACATGTCATCACCTGTTGTGTTAGGGAGAGGGCCAGAGGAAACTGGTCTTGTCTGAAAGCAGCTTAACCAACTAACTAACATCCCCTCGCCCTGTTCTCCTCTGTGACCTAATTGGTTTTTTATCCTCAAAATGAACAACTTTTTTACCAGAAACCCTTTGCGTTATGCTGCTTCCTTTACGATCTGCGTCGTGTCGTTGCATTTTTGTTTTTGTTTGTCCTAAATGTGAGAAGAGCCGGCCTTGCTTTGGTTCAATGGAGTATTTATTAAGAAGCAATGAAAAGGTATAAAAAGTTACTGCTAAGCAATGGGCACCCAAACACCCCCCCGGCTCTCTAGCGGCACCGGACAGTCACGAGTGGCGCCGCACGGACGGCGGTTGATATATCTTATAACAGAAGTTATAACAGGATTGGTCTATAACGAGGGGAAGTCTTCCTCGGTTCTTCCTCGATGGTGCTCAGGCGTAGTACCTCCCTCTTGGTACTGGAATAAGGATATGACGAGCAGCCGCTCCCAATCTCGCTCCTCCTCTGATAGTGGCTGGGCAAAATCTTCAGTTCATGACAGTTTATAAAGAAAGGTACAAACAAACCTTGACTCAGCTGACGCCTTGTGGGTTGATGTTGTTGTTCATTGGAGTCAGAATATTGTTCTGTTTGTGTTGACATTTGCATCCTCCAAACCAAAACAACGCCACTCTCTCTTCCCCCCAGAACCTGGGGCAGCTGCTTGAACTCTGTGATGTTGATTAAATCTAATGGCGTTATGCTTTAATATAAAAAGCTAGAAATGAGAACAAGTTAAAGTACAGTGTATTGTATGCCACAGATTTATCCCACAACAGGCAGCAGCTCTTATCAGACCTCTTATCAAGACAGGTGTGAGACTGACCAGTGATGTGAGGCACACATATTCTAAACAAACCTCAAGATTAACACTAAGCAGCAACGGTTATTAGAAGTCACTATGTGAAGGCAATATATCTATATCTAGGCTATATATATGTCTGGCCCAAACTGCTCCTGCCCCGAACCTCCTGCTTTATTGTTTAGAGTACAGTTCCATAAATATCTTCACAGACACAAAGAAGCTAAAATTTAAAATACCAACAGTGTTAACACCAACTGTAAACGACCTCAACATCTCTACTTCCTGAATGTGATCGTTCAAACATCACAACAGTCGACATTAAACGACAAAACACACGTTTTTCAAAACACTTCAGGAAACTCTAAAATGATAAACGTGTGTACTTGTGTTTCAGTGTGTCCTGCAGACGTCCAGCAACTGATGTTGATTAAAGAAGAGGTTCCCTCTGAGCAGCAGCAGTGGAGCCCCCTTGTGGACCAGGAGGACCCAGAGCCCCCCCACATTAAAGAGGACCAGGAGGACCCAGAGCCCCCCCACATTAAAGAGGTACAGGAGGAACCAGAGCCCCCCCACATTAAAGAGGAACAGGAGGATCCAGAGCCCCCCTACATTAAGCTTCAAGGACACATTAAGCTTCAAGGACTGGAGGAGGCTGATATCAAGTTCACATTGACTCCTGTCTCTGTGAAGAGTGAAGAAGATGAAGAGAAACTTAAATCGTCAAAGCTTCATCCGAGTGAGAGGAAGGAGAACAGAGCGGACTGTGGAGGACCAGAACCAGCCAGGAACTCAGGTCATGATGAATGTTTACAACCAGGTCCTGAGGACAAGGCTGAAGACTCTTCTGAGGCTGAAGTCAGTGAGGATGATTGGATGGAGACTTGGGAACCTCAGACTGGTTTAAATACAAGAAATAACAAACAGCCTCTAAGTGAAATGGGATGTGAGACAGAAAAAAAAACGTTTAGTTGCTCTGAGTGTGGTAAAAGATTTAGCCGTAAGTCCCTTCTAAATAGACATAAGAGGAGTCATACAGGAGAGAAACCATTTAGTTGCTCTGAGTGTGGTAAAAGATTTAGTGACAGGGCGAGTCTAAATAAACATATGAGGATTCATACAGGAGAGAAACCGTTCAGTTGCTCTGAGTGTGGTAATAGATTTAGACGTAGAGACAGTCTAAATGAACATATGAGGATTCATACAGGAGAGAAACCGTTTAGTTGCTCTGAGTGTGGTAAAAGATTTAGCCACAGGTGCGATCGAAATACACATAAGAAGACTCATACAGGAGAGAAACCGTTTAGTTGCTCTGAGTGTGGTAATAGATTTAGACGTAGGGACAGTCTAAATACACATATGAGGAGTCATACAGGAGAGAAACCGTTTAGTTGCTCTGAGTGTGGTAAACGATTTAGCCAAAGGGGCAATCTAAATGAACATATGAGGAGTCATACAGGAGAGAAACCGTTTAGTTGCTCTGTGTGTGGTAAACGATTTAGTCAAAGAAGCAATCTAAAAAGACATATGAGGATTCGTACAGGAGAGAAATCGTTCCGTTTATCTGAGTGTGGTAAAAGATTTAAAGGGAAAATTCCACTTTTGTAGTGCTTCTTCATGTTCATTTTGGTAGCTGGCATGTCTACCGTCCCAAAAACACTCCTGTGGTTTGTTGTAGTTCCTCTGTCAGAAACAGTACGCTAGAGTACGTCGAATGGGATTACGACCGTTGTGTACGTAATTTTCCAACCATGCCCATGTAGGGAGTCTCGCTACATGGCCTTGGACAACCCCCCACCATCATCTCACCGGCTCCGGGGGGAAGACTCCCCGGGGAGAGAATCTCCACGGTCTCCGCCTCTACGACCGACATGTTTATCCGCCACTTAGATGTCTGACGGGTTGTGAGCTAGCGTTAGCTCACAAGCTAACTGCGCCAGCTCCAGCTCCCACTGCTGGGGAGCTGGGGCTCTCGCAGCCAGGCTTCAGCCCACCTGACTCTGGTTCAAAACTATATGTTTGCAAGATTGTATCTTCATCTCCAGTAGCAATGTTTCTACACAGGTAATAGATAGCTACAAATCTGGGCTTGTATGTCGTGAAGTAGGGAAAAGGGGTGAGGAGGGCTAAAAATGGGTGCTGTTTTAAATGATCCTTGTGGTATTCTGACCAAAATATGTTCCAGACATTTCATGAAGACCCCAAGGAACCATATCAACTGTGGTAAAATGGGCATAATATGTCTCCTTTAAGATTCAGTCCTATTGTAAGAGACATGTGAGGATTCATAAAGGAGAGAAGTGATTCAGTTGCAACCTTTGCAACAAAGTTTTAATAGGTTTATCAGCAGATACTTATATTATACATATTCATAGTTAAGTTAAATAGACTATAAACAGTTATGTCCCTAGAAAATATAACTCACTGAATAACACGAAAGATTTGTGTTTATATATCTTGTTTCTACTGATTTCTACATAATGTATCTTTTTTTCATAATGTCCTTCATGTCATTTTAAGGTCAAAGTGTGTTCCTTGCACAGAATGAATGTGTGTTCTTAACTAGTTCATCAGATTAAATATGTTTGTTTTAAAACAATGGTTTCTTGTTTCGTGAGATTCAATGACAGTGTGTGTTCTCCTTTATGTATTGAATGTGTTTCCAGGAATAAAAGTCTAATAAAAAGATAATGGCGTCGTCGCCCTCCTCCTCTTTGTTTCTGTATGAACGGAGGCTGCACTGGCTACAGTTGAATTGTCTCATCACGAGACAAATTAATCAGCTTCTCACAGTCAGACATGTTTGTTTACGTTTGACGTGAAGTCGGAACTGGGCAATTTCAGGTCAGAATCTCTGACATACGAGTCGTCTGGAACGCAGCATTACACTCACACCCACGGACAGCGGAGCAATTTTATTTGTATAGCCCATATTCACAAATCACAATTTGTCTCAGGGCTTTAACATGGTGAGACATCCTCTGTCCTTAACCTTCAGCAAGAGTCAGGAAAAACTACTAAAAACCCTTTTAACAGGTAAAAATATGTAGAAACCTCAGAGACACATGTGAGGATCCGTCTCCCAGAACGGACAGAAGTGCAATAGATGTCAAGTGTAGGAAAACATCAAGATTAAAGTTTTTAACAGCATTGATGAGGGTAAACATTTTGAAGGATAACTTCAATCCTTCACAACATCATCTGAGGCTCAAGGTAAATCTGACTGGCTACTGGTTTGTATGGCAGTACGATGAAAACCATGTGGCCCATTCAGTAGATCAGACATCAATACCTCTATGCCTTTTTAAACTAAACGCTTCCTATTTTAGAACATAGGACACAGCTGCTTGAAAGACACAACAGTTGATAAGGTGCTAACAGCTGAATGAATGGCGGTAAATGTCAAACAGCAGGATTGTTAAATTCATAGACAGCTGTGATGTCCCCAATCTATAAAATTTGAAGATAATTATTTTTATATGTTTGTACTGGGATGGTTTGGTTCCGTCGGTCAATCTGTGTGATACTGGACTCAATAGATCACAGATCTATATAATACAACATAGATCATAGGGCAGTGATTCGAAACCAACATATTTAATCTAATGAGCAATTAGCAGGTAAGGCTCGACATCACGTGACGGACGCAGGAAGTGAAGCGTTTATCTTTGCCGCATTGTGCAAAACGCAACCATCGCTTCAAAATGCATGTGCCTGTTCAGTGCTGCTTTGCAGTCCTAGAAATTGTAATTTTTAACGTTTAATTATTTTTGTTTTCATCTCAGTTTGAAGTTGATCTGATGTAAGCCCTGGTACAAGTACCTCAAAGTTAAAATGTGGAATATAGACAAAACGGCCACTAAATGCAAAATGGCGGCCTTCCTGTTGTGTGTTTTTTTCATAACGCCCCCTGAGACGGTTTTGTTTTTCTGGTCATGATAGATCGGTCAATGTGAACGCGTTCCAGGGGTCTCGTTGTATTCGATTTTTTGTTTACAAAAGTTTGAAGTAAGTATTTCCTTGGTGCCTTCTAGTGTGTTTTGTTAGGCACAGCTTCAAGAAGAGTAAAGCTCAGCACAGTGTTCCTTTTCCAGTGCCTTTGTTGATGAAACAATTTGTTCCCTTAATTTGTAGTTGCAACTCTAGCAGATTGATAATAATGATGAAATATCTCATTTTCAAGACATCTTTGAAAGAAACTGACTAGTGGTGGTGTCTGTTTAACTGAGGATTATGTATCAGTGGTCACATCAGGGTTGATTGTCTTATTTATTTCAATATTTTTCTTTTTCTGGATTAATAAAAAACAAATTCTTCTTTTAATATGTTCTCCGAGTCAACGGAAAGCTAATGAATGAGCTGTCTAACTCCACAGTCCTACAGTGCTAAAAGGGGGGGGGGGGAGTGAGATCTAAAAATCCATTAGAAAATGCATCTTAATAGGAGAAATAAGTAACTGAATGAATTAATGACTCACTCTCCCTTTTTCCTATTTGCTATTCAACTTGCTGAGTCATTTAGCTTCTCCATTCCACCTTTCCATTCCGTGACACTGGGCCTTGTTATTGGTGCCGCCTAGTGGCCGGCACCTGTTGAAGTTTCAAATTTTTAACTATAGTCTGTGTCTGACTGAACTCTAAATGAATGAAGATAAAAGTAGTTTTAGCTAGACATAAGGCCTTGGTACAAATGATTTAATAATAACCTTTTCCTTCCTAGGGTTTAATCTACAAATTAAGAATGAATGTTTCACTTGTTCTCATTTCTCGTTCTGTATTAAAGCATAATTTTCCTTAGCTGTATTCAACATCAGACAGAGTTCATGGAGCTGTTCCTTCTGGGGCAAAGTCAGTATGACATTGTTTGGGTTCAGTTGTTGCGAATGTTTACGGTCAGGATTGTTTTGATGAAGCAGAAAACATAATAATCTTTTCTCCAACTGTAAACACCTTTTGCCCGTCATGGCATCTGCTGAGTGAAGGCCTTTCTTGAAGTAAACAGGTTGCCTAGCAACTATCAGAGTAGTAGGTGTCACAGAAATTAATAAAATCTAACTGTTCTCTTCTGAAATGTTACAATTACATGTTGTTCACATAACTATGCTCAAAGTACAGGTGGAATGACCTAAAGAACACCGCTATAAAATCTAAGTAATGTTTGCGTCAGCCTGATACCAGTAGATGTCTGTTTGTTTGGCCATGGATGAACTTGATACTATTTGATGTTCCAAATGTCTATTCCCTCAGGAGAGGAGGGTGACTGTTGCCTCTTCTCTGATAGGTTCCAACCACTGAACTTGTGATGTTCCGCGTGATATGGGAAGATGATGTTGTGACGTCAGATTGTGTATTTAAGACAGCCTTCCTCTCATCCAAATCGTCAGACCTTCAATACCTGTAGTGGTGTTGAAAGCTCTGAACCGCTTGGCCAAGTGTTCACTCAGAAACTCTGTTTGTATTCAACTCTATTCTCTGTAAATTGTTTTCTTGACCATTAATTAAAAACTTTGATATTGATCACCAGGGAATTAAAATTCCCATCACAGTAGGAACGTCATTGGGAGTGTCTTCCTGTTCACTTCCGTATTCCAAAAGCCAGGAGGATGGATTACTCCTGCGCACTTCCGAGGAGGAGGAACGAAGATCTACTGCTATAAAGTAGACAGGCGCCGGATGTTCATGGCGCTCTAATACGACTAATGTACTGGAAGCCCATTGCTTTGCTGTAACCTGTTCATTGTTTTCTAAATAAATACTTTGAGTAAACTGGGTTCGGTTCATCTTCTCTTAAAGGATAAACAAACACGTTTTAACACACCCCCTTGGCCATTGGTTCTCAAACTTTTTCTGTCATGCCCCATTTTGGGTCTAAAATATTTTTCATTCCCCACCCGCTCCCCCGCCCCAACAATATGGGCCAAGTTTAACATGTGTATTTACATAACATACACATGAACATTAAATCCACAACACTTTCATGAATTTCTGACAAAAAGTTGTTTGAAAAATCCTTTTTGTGACATTTGTCGCTTATTTAAAAAAATAGTGCCATAACTTTGCTTTAATTCAACATAATTGAAGTACTTTTGGTGACATTTATCACTACAGTCCTATCAGTCTGTACTTTTTCAATAATAGAGAAAAAATGTATTCAATTAAAATCACTTTGTTACAAAGATGATAAAGCTCAACCAAAAAGAACGCATGCATGTGACTGGGGTGTAATGTTTCTAAGTGTCTTCTTAATTTGTTTGGTTAGGTTTGTTTGGAAAATTAGTGTTTTATGAACCTTTTTTCGTCACTAAAACTGCTCTCAAATCCCCAAACGGAGGTCCTCAGACATGACTTTTAGATATTTTAGGTGGTGAGATTGTTTCCTTCGCAGACATGTCACTCTCCAATCTCTCGGACCAGAAATTATATCCGCCACGAGAAATCAAGGAACATTTTTCCAAATCTTCTCCCATTGGGGCCCATGTTAATTTTGACGATATTTCTGGAAAGGTTAAAACTGAAGAATAAAATGTAAATCGCTCCCATGGCTCCATTTCTTAGTTCTTACGAATAAAACATATATCTTGTTGTAGTGTCAAGCCTTGTGATTCTCAAAATATTTCCATTTTCCTGATAGGACTTATAGTTTTTGAGTAACAAGTATTTGTTTGATGTCGGCATTAGAGTGGAGATAATTTCTCCACTCATTGAATCCAATGATAATTTTCGGAGGAGATTTATGGAATGAGAACTACGTTTCTAAACTGCTCGCAAGGCCTAATTTTTTGACTCGAAACAATAATATAGATATGTTCTTGTTTGTCCAACTCTTGTGATTCTCACGGTGTTTTCATTTCACGGATAGGAGTTATAGATTTTTAATTAGAGCATTTCGTTCGGGACGTTCTCCTAAAGTGCAGTCTGTCCCTCGCTCTCTGTCACACCTGCAGTCATTAGTGAGGTACACAGGGGGAGGGGCCATTGGGGGAAAGGGAGACAGTGAGATGTTTAAATGAACACTTCAAAGGTACAGATCATCTTTTGAAGTGGTGTAGTGAGTAGAGCTGAGGCTCAGAGACTCAGAGGTGGAGAGTTCAGGTCCCAGTGAGGGCAGCACTTTAACATTGTTAATTTCTTTGTCTTTTCAGGAACTGTTGAACTCTTTAAATGATGTTTGAAGTCAATTTGATTGGATCAGTGGGTTGAGACGATGATTTCAACCAGTCTCTCTCTCTCTCTCTCTCTCTCTCTCTCTCTCTCTCTCTCTCTCTCTCTCTCTCTCTCTCTCTCTCTCTCTCTCTCTCTCTCTCTCTCTCTCTCATCAAGCATCTGTTTCTGCACATTCATAGAAGTAATGAATAATGTGTATTTGGTTAAGAGTGTGTGTGTCTGTGTGTGCAACCGGCACCTGAAGCAGGAAAACACGTTGAAAACATACGTTCATGTTCATTTACGTAACACTCGTACAGATACATTACTGAGCATCGTTCACAAGTTACTTCTTCAAAATCCAGAAAATATGATTTGATTATTGTTATTAGTTCTGTGTCTGTCGAGGCAACAAGATCCATAGAATCACTTCCTGTTTGTCTTCAGAGTAAAAGCACAATGTCCCTTTTGTTGTTGCTTCCTTTGAGGAAGGGACAGTTAAATCAAACTGAAAAGGATAATTTCTCAGGACTTAATATTTTAGAAACTTCGTGGATACTTTATTGTGGAAGTGGACTGAGTTGTCCAGGAGGTTGTCGGTTCAAACCCCAGCTCCTCCCACCTGAGGGCTGAAGTGTCCACGGGCAAAACAGTTGAGTTACAGGTCTGGAACATAAACAGAATTCTCCTTCACGTCTTCCTGTCGAGGTCAAAGAACAGAGAGAGACAACAAGAGGCTTCTCTGTTGAGGTTGGGTGTGTTGATGTGATCTCAACACTAGAGGTCAGTGTGTCCTCACAAATGTCCTCATGATGTCCTCATGAGTCTCTCCAGCTGCAGTGTTCAGATCCACAGAGAGTGGGGATTTCTTTTATTGTTAAAATACAGATTATATGGGGAAATAAACACTGATGCCTTTACTGAATCTATTGTGTGTGAATGGATCCAACGCGTGAAAAAATGTGATTTACATCAGATCAACTTCAAATTGAGATGAGTGTCATCTCAACAAGATGGAGATACAAACTCACTCAAAGATCGATATTTCGTCACACGCTGTGACCGTGACGTGGCGTCAAAGTTTAATTACACGCCATTAAAACACAATGTTCTGTATCGCGGACATACAACATGAATCCTTTGATGCTGTGATGTAAACCAACTCCACTGCACAACTCCACTGTGCATTGTTCATAAAGTTCACAGTGTGATGTGCTATTTGTGTGTTGACTGTAATGAGCAATGAGCAGGCAAGGATCAACGTCACGTGACGGACGCAGGAAGTGAGGCGTTTATCTTTGCCGCAGTTTGCAAAACGCAACCAACAATTCAAAGTGCATGTGCTCGGCCCGTTCAGTGCTGCTTTGCAGTCCTAGAAATTGTTGTTCATTTTTGGTTTTACTGTCAGAGTTTGTTTAATTTAATTATTGAGTATTTCTACTTCACTGTCTTAGTACTTTTACTTGAAATGGAATATTACTTTACTGTCCTGGTACTTTTACCACAGTGAATGAACCGATTTATTCTTCCACCATTGGTTAAGTTCATTTTGTTGCTTATACTTTACTACTTGTTTAACAAGTACTTGTAACAGAGTATTTCTTCTTCCTCTTCGTCCTCTAGTCCAGCAGGGGTCGCTGCAGGCTCGGAGCTCGGAGTCTCTGCTTCCTGTCTTTGTCCCCTCAGAGCCTCAGAGAGGAGCAACATGGCCGCCATGCAGCAGCTGCGGGTGTTGGTACATGAGCGGATCCGCGCTGCCGCTGAAGACTTCCTGCTGCAGGTGGAGGAAGGAGGAGGAAAGGCTCGAGTCCCGGAGCTGAGAGCGATGCTCACCGAGCGGCTCGCGGCGGCGGGAGAGCAGATCCTCGCGGGTCTGGAGGAAACCTTGTTCGAGTCCGAGGAGCGAGTGGAGCGGACAGAGCGGTCCCAGCGGGAGGTCTGCCGCCGGAGGAGGCTGCTGGAGGCCGCGATGCAGCCCGTAGTCCGGCTGCACAGAGCAGGTCAGTCCCGGGAGCAGGGGGGGGGGATTCATGTTGTGGAGGGCCGCACCAACAGGCTGAACTCAATTCTACTCGTATTCATTTGATAAGCTTCTCCTGGTCAAAGTGAATATTATGATTACGTCATTACGGTAAGCGTTCTGCGTCATTTCCTGTTTACCAGCCGCTGGTCGCTCTGTGAACTAGCTCCTCTGCTAACAGCTGTTTCTCTGCATCACTCCGGCTACAATCACCGGTCTGTAGTTAAACAGCCACACAGACCAGCCCCTCCTCTCTGGTGCTCCGTGACTCTGTGTTCTGTGTGAGCTCAGCCTCGTAGTCTAACAGGCTGAGACAGCAGCGATGGCTTCTCTCTCTCCCTCTTGCTCCGAGTGGCTCATGTTCACTGACTCCTCCGCCTCCATTAACAGTAGAGCTACATGTGATAAATGTGGTGTGTTGGTAGCTATGGAGGCGAGAGGCTCAGCGACTTAGAAGCTCGTCTCCGCAGCTTAGAAGCTCCGTTAGCTGTAGTTAGCTTAGCCGCGGAGCCTCCTAGCTTAGCACGTAGCTTAGCTAGCAGTCCCTCGACCTGTCCCGTGCAGCCGGGAGCCCAGGGCGGTGGGTGACGTTCCGGAGGGGGCACAGTGCTCCCCTTAAAGAGCCCACGATTAAAGAGCCACCAGCTCACGGTTCAAACAGATTCTCCAGCGACCACAGTCAGCTGCATCCCAGGGACCAGAGCCGGTGTTCCACTTTAACTGGCGGCCATATCAACTGGCGATATGTTTACCTTTTTCCAGATGTTGATGGTCGGCTGCAGAGCTGGTCGCAGATTCGTCATTTTCACAAAGCGCCTGTGTGTGAAGTGCGGTGATCTACTGAAGGTCTCGCTGAAATTAAAATCCTACAGAAACCCTTCACGAGTTCATGTGTCCGTGTCAGCATCACGTTGAGACAGCAATATAAATTACGACGAAATTCTTTATGATCAATTAATCAATCGTCGATTAATTATGCCCATCCCTACAACTCATACATGAACAAGTGCAATTGGAAGTGATGAAACTTAAAATAAATATTAAATAACATTTTCTTACTTTCTAACAAAGAACTTTAACCACTTTAAACAAAAAATGTCGGGTTGTATTGTTACCGTGCCATGACAACCATGCCATATAACAGGACTTAAAGCAACACTTTTAGAACATGAACTGACAATGCATAAAATTACGAAACCCAACAGTGCTTTTTTCCTTTTTGTTTATATTTACAGTGATTGATAAGGTCTGATTTTGAGACCCGTTTCACCATGCAACTACACAACCCAAACCTATACCAAAGTTTACAATTTTGAAATAAGCAGACCTAAAAACTCAATGCAGTGGTTAAACTTTGGTAGAGGTTTGGGTTGTGTAGTTGCATGGTTAAACGCCTATAATGACTCTAATTTGTCATAGTGCTTTATTAAAAGTCAACAAACTTGTGGTTCATCTTCAGCAGAAGTTGATTCTCAAAATTGCGCGAATCCAGCCGA
Source organism: Limanda limanda (assembly GCF_963576545.1). Classification (NCBI taxonomy): domain Eukaryota; kingdom Metazoa; phylum Chordata; class Actinopteri; order Pleuronectiformes; family Pleuronectidae; genus Limanda; species Limanda limanda. The sequence goes on along the minus strand of NC_083647.1, from coordinate 26,250,053 downwards.
GCTCTTCGAGGGCTGAAGACAAGTCCTGCATAGCTAAACAGTCGTTCACAGGCTGCAGAGGCAGGCAGAGGTGTGTTCAGCTTAACAGACAACTTGCAGACAGCAGGGAACGTCTTCAGTACATCCATCTGATCTGCTGTAAGGGCCAGGTATCCATCTAGTTGCTTGGAGCTGTCTTGAGTAACGTGAGAGCTCTTCAGCGAAGAGAAGAAGTCTCCCTCATCAGATGAGCTGGATCTGGTGGCTTCTCCTGACAAGGAAGGATCCGCAATCTGCTCCTTGATGTAGTCCATTCCTGAAATACAGGGAGGGTCAAAATAGAATTAGTACAGCTGAAATACCATTAACCCTGATTTCATGTACATTCACATATTATTTTCGTTTACAAATGTCAACATTTATCATCTTCATTTGACTTACCCATTCTGATTGTAGCAATATCTTTTGTCCATGCAGTTCTAAATTTAGGGAGGAGAATAGCAGCGGCAACCAATTCAGGGTCTGTTGACATGTGGCCAAAGCGGTTGTTTACTCCCACTTGTAAGGCTTCAACCAACGGCTTGCAGTACTTTAGATGGAGCTTGGCTTTCTCCAGTTTTGAACTCAACAGGGTAATAGTCGGAAGCAGCCATCCCATCTGGACATTCGTTTCGGCCTGGAGAATGTTGATGGCCTGGGCGACTGGGCTCATGGTGGTGACACACTCAGTTAGGAAAGAGAGTTCAACTGGGTTGAACCTGTTCGGAAAAAACAAAACATCAGTGTTTTACCACGGTGTATAAATATTTTATCCAAATAATCAATAGCTTATTAATCTATAAGGTTTTAGGCTAAGGTTTTAAAGTAAATCATGTAGCCAATTCTGGGGTTGTCTACCGGTTCCTATTGTGGTTCAGTTTATTGGGGCGATAAAATATTTTTACCACTACTGGAGTGCAGTAGTAGAAAGGTTGTTGAAAGCTGAACAGGATTTGTAATGATGGGTCAAAAGTGGATAAGTAATTTCCCCTTAGGGATCACTACATATGCTGGATTTTTTCTAAAGGGTCAAGAACGATATATAAATGTAGGTGTTGCTGTAATAGGTAACAAACCAGGGACATTCACCAAAGCCATGACATAAGTATTACTATAAATTCAAATTCACACAACACATAATCCCAACTTACATTGGAACCTTCAATTCTGTGCAGACAGCTCTCAAAGCTGTCTCTCCCTTGTCTTTCAGAATCTTGAGCAGCCTTTCCACAGCCATAAACAGTGAGTTCCACCGGATGGCATTTGGACCTAGCAGCTGGATGGAGCAGAGGTCTTCCACTGCTTCAGCTGCTAGAGTGGATCGCCCACATTTATTCCACAGTCCATGACACTTGCTGAATGCTGAGCGATGCAGTTTTTTGTATGCATCGTTGGCAGTTGCTTTTTCAGCATCGACTGTAGAGACCAAATTGAGCAGATGACAGACACAGCGTTGATGCTTTGGGAGCTCAACTTCCAAGCCATCATTCTGATTTAGGATCTCTGACACTTCAGCAAACTCCACTCCTTCCTCACCCTCATTCTCTTCTTCCTCCCCTGGTTCTGCATTACCACAGACTTCATTGTTGTTTGTCTCCTCCCCGAAAACTTTGAAAGCCTTTAGGAAGTTGGAACCGTTGTCGGTGGTTGTTCTCACAATTTTGTTCCTGATTCCATATTCTGAATGGATGTCATTGAGTGCAGTGGCAAAAACATCAAAGGTATGGGAACCTCTCAAATGTCTACAGGCCAGGGCTGCTGATTGTCTGGTTAGGCCCGTTTTCTTTTCAGTGCTGTCAGCTCCTCGTATTTGGTTTTATGATTTGCATGCTTTCTCTACATCAAAAAAAGAAGAGAAAAATATCAGTTTGATGCTCAAGACATCACACAGCAGTTATTACAATGACAGGCAGCCTACAGTTTGTTTAAACATGAATGTTATTGTTAATACATTTTAATATCCCTTTCACAGCAGAAATTTTGACACTAAACTAGTAGGGTAGGGTAAACAGTTATTACCAATGATATCAGCCAATGAATATATGACATTGTATATAAATAGAATTGCATCTTTCCTAAGTTACTGAGGTAGGATATGCAAATATATGTTGCAGCCAGAGAATATAAATGGGAGAATAAATTACCAACTGCACTCAGACAATGGACATACAGAATATACATAGATTCAGCAGAAAGAATATACTCTACAAATAGCTGTAAATGTGGTGAACTATAACAATTATGAGCTACATGCAATCCAAACAACAATTTGTGAATGCACGCCTACACTTGGACCATACATGGACCCGCATGCACGTGTCTACTTTGTAGACACGCATGTTAAGCATGTTAAGTAAAATGCTCAGCTGTATCTGTTCTGTTGGCAAACAATATTTTACCAGCGAGACTTTTGCACTTATTCCTGGCAGTGTTAATTTTGGCAGCTATTTTTGATTTAGTCTTAGTCTTAGTCTTTTGACGAAAATGCATATTAGTTTTAGTCTAGTTTTAGTCATTTTTATCCTTCTTAGTTTTAGTCTAGTTTTAGTCGACGAAAACAAATTACATTTTAGTCTAGTTTTAGTCGACAAAAACAAATTACATTTTAGTCTAGTTTTAGTCACATTTAATAGCCACATTAAACTCCTTATCTTCCCTTCTCAGGTCCAGGGACCCCCCTGTGTTGTGTCTACAATACTGCATACTAGTCTAGCTTGCAGTACTTAGGTTGTCCATTAGATGTCCCTCCTAAAGGTCTATAGCAGGGGTCGGCAACCTTTACTATCAAAAGAGCCATTTTGCCCCCTCTTCCCCCAAATAAAATTTGTCTGGAGCCGCAAAACTTATTTGATAACAAAGCTGATAAAATTTTATATAAAGTTATACTATACTAATCTGTAGATTATTGCATTTATGATATTATAGAACAACAATAAAGAAAACTGTTGACATTTTATTTATTTTTACCTGTTACAACAAAGGGAAAAACCAAATGCTTATGAAGAGGAGAAGAAAATACACAGGCGTAGTGTAGGCCTACTTTGAAATAAATTAAACGCAGAACTATGTATGTATGTATTTGAGTCATCCCCATATTTGTGGGAAATGTATGAAATAAGAAGTACCCTATTTTGAAATAAATAAAACATATAGCTGCAGCCTATATATTTTAGTTGGCGTTGGCGAAATGTGAAAACAAAAATTGAAAGCAGATCAGCGCTGATCTCAGAGCAGCTGACACCAGAGAAACTCTGTGTTTTCACTGTTTCCATAGTTAAGAAGCAGCCGGGGAGTCAGTGACCGGCCTGCTCCATGTGAACGAGCTCTTATCTACTGTGTCTCTCTGAGCGAGTGCGCGGGGGCGGAGCCTCGGGACCGGTGCACACACACACGCAGACACACACACTCGCCGCTCCGGGTACTTCATGACGGCCTGATACGATTATTTTTTTTAATTGTTGTGACTTAGTCAACCGCCAACATTTTCGTTTCGTCTCGTTAACGAAAATTAAAATAGATTTCGTCATAGTTTTTATTTTCAAAGATCCATTTCGTTACGTCTTCGTCTCGTCTTAGTCATGGGAAAAGGGGCGTTAACGTATATTTATCGTTATCGTCAACGAAATTAACACTGATTCCTGGCACAATACATAACCTGAGAATGTGTTTTTTGAGGTTCGACAGAGAGTTTTGAAAGGCCATTATTTCCGTTTCCCTCGGTAGACACAAGAGGCACTTCATTCGATAGGATGTATCTTGCATCCCCACGAAGGCAAACATGTTCGCGAGATACGGCCACGGGTGTGGTTGATTTGGTTCTTCGGCGGTGTCTTCAGCATCAGCGATAGATGAGGTGGATGATGTAGCCATTGTGATTTACTCCGGTGTAGTCGGGTTGACGGCTAATGGCTTATCTCCCGTGCCGCCCTCAGGTTCTTGCGCAAACACGCACAGTCCGGATAATCCAATCGCGATGACAGACAATTATAATTATATTCAGATTTTAATTTGTAACGAGTAACGAGGTGTTCAATGAAAATGTAACGGACTAAAAGTATATATTTTGTCTTTTAAATGTAGTGGAGTAAAAGTAGAAGTCTTGATGAATAAAAATACTCAAGGAAAGTATAGATCCTCAAAAAAACTACTTAAGTACTGTAACAAAGTACTTCTACTCCGTTACTATACACCAATGCATTATGGTACACCAGCATTGTTGGCAGTGAAAGCAAACTAATCTGTCCACGCAGAATTAAACTCTCTACTTCCCTCCCAGACTTTTATTTTTGGGATTTATCCCTGCTTAGTTTACAGAGGCCGGAGTCGGAAACTCTAGATTAGCGACCTGCAGGGACGAGCACCGGGACGTAATAGGATGTGACGCATATTTTAGTTGATGAAATTTGAAAACAAAACGTGAGAGCAGGTCAGACCGGAGGCGGACACAGAAACCGAAGCTCGGTACAAACCAAATGCAGCTTCTGCTCTGATCCAGAAGCTGCGGCGCTGATTCTCTGTCACCAGAGAAACTCTGTGTTTTCACTGTTTCCATTGTTAAGAAGCAGCCGGTGAGTCAGTGACCGGTTGCTTCACGTGAACGAGCTCTGATCTCACTGTCTCTCTGACGCTGGGACCTGGAAGCGACGCCGTGCAGCGATCGTTTTGGCGTCGAGTATTTTTTCCGCTTATCGCCCCAGGAAACACACTGAAAAATGATTTTAAACGATATTGATGACATATTTTATATGATATAAATTATCAAATATGCATCCCATAGTGTGTATTCCCCTTCTGTTGTCCTGGAGTTTTAATTTGACCAATCACATTATTAAATGCCCCCCTCTGCCCATCCACTACAGCCACACAAGCAGTCATATAGTTAAAAAGAGGGTGGGGGGCGGGGGGGCTACGTATTCTCCACATAGGCTTTTGGAGAATACGTAATTTGAACGGAGCAAACAGCGGAGAAGTTCTTCAACATGGATGACATTAAATTAATAATTGGAGTGGAGAAGTACAGTGAGTTGTATGATCCTCAGCACATGATGGCTGCTGTTGCAGTTAATGAGGGAGCAACAAGTAAGTATATGCTTGAAAAAAATGATTTAATGCCGTTTTTACTGTAGGCTGATAACAGCAAAAGTATGTGATATTATTAACGCTGAACCCGGCGTGAGACAGTGAGCGGAGCGGGGAGGCGGAGCCCCTGGGCCGGTGTGTGTCTGCTATCTGGGAGCTCGCACACACACACAGGCACACACATTCATCCGCTCCTGGTATTTCAGGACGGCCTGATACAACGATGTTTTAAAAAATGAACATGAACGTGACGTTGACTCACATTCATATGAAAACTGATTTGTTAAGTTCACCGTTCACGAAAAAAATGCGCAACGTGCACTGTACAGGGAGCGACTGCAGAGGGGCTGAAGAGCTGCATGTGGCTCCGGAGCCGCAGGTTGCCGACCCCTACCCTAACACAACAGGTGAGGACATGTTGAGCCGCATGTTGTCTTTTACCTGCTGCCTGTCCAGGTGCTGTCCTGTAAACGGTTCCGTGCTTTGTAGATAACTGGCAAACTTTTTGTAGGAAACCTGGTCTTGTTAGGAGAGACGCGTTCATCCCACTTGGGATGGAGCAGCTCTCTTATCCAGGAATATTACCCAGTCTATCACATGACAACCCAGAGCTGGGACCAGGAAGCAGAGCTGCAGTGCTACACACTTCTCTGCTCCCTCTGGATCAGTCACACAACCCCATAGAGACTGTGTCTGTCCACCGTCAGATTAAATTATTTAAATTAAACAATAACACAGCGAGAACTCAACACAATAATCTAATACAAATGAACACAACCTCTGAAACAACGCAGGACACTAAGACTTTTAAATGTGGTCTTTTAAACATTAGATCACTGTCATCAAAGGCTATTTTAGTTAATGAACTAGTCTCAGATTACAACATAGATTCATTGTCCCTCACTGAGACGTGGCTGCATCCTGATGAATATGTCAGTTTAAATTAATCTACTCCCCCCCCCCCAGTCATTTAAATTCACACGTTCCCAGAGAATTCGGACGAGGAGGTGGAGTTGCTGCTATTTTTAACTCCAGTCTATCAATTAATCCTAAACCTGAACTCAGCTACAACTCATTTGAATGTCTTGTTCTTAGTCTTCTACACCAATCCAGGAAACACCAACAGCCAATCATATCTGCTGTAGTTTACCGTGCTCCTGAGGCTTATACTGAATTTTTAACAGAATTCCCTGAGTTTTTACCAAACCTAGTCCTAAAGACCGATCAAATTATTATTGTTGGTGACTTTAATATTCATGTTGACAATAATAAAGATAGCCTTAGCGTAGGGCTGTGCAATTAATCAATTTTTAATCGTGATTTCGATTTTTGGGCCAAACGATCTCCAAACTAATATAATCGAGTTGAAACAATTTTTCTGAAATTGCATTCGCAATTCAGTCCTTCCCCCAAAGCATTCAACGCGGCCCAGCTGACTGGCACTCACTCTCAAGCAGCTGTAACGTGAAGGAGACGAGTTGTGTGTGTGGTGACCGACGGTATTTAAAAAACAGCACGAGTGGAAAATGGCAGGGGGAGGGCAGCCCCGTCTGATCCACAACAAGGGCAGAAAAACTTCTCTTGTATGGAAACACTTCAGATTAAAAGAATCCGACGAGGAGCAGATAACCATAACTTGCTCAATTTTCAACCGATTTTTAAACGGTTTAGTTTGTTATAAACATCAGAGATGTAGTTCTGACACTGCATACTTATGAATAATTATGTTATTTTCTAAAAAATAGAATAATGTTCTAAATTAGTACATGATTTCCCTTTACAAATATACATCAAAAATTATTTTATTTAATTATATTTAAAAAGTACATGTACCACTACCAACACAATGTTATCGGTGAGCGAGTCGCCTGTGGCAAGATGGCCGCCATGTGCGGACGTTCGTCTCAGTTCACCGGCAACGCGGATGAGACATCTAGCCTGTGTGTGTATATATATATCTATGGCTGCACCCGGCTGCTACTGCAGTAAAGTGAGCCGTCATATGGGAAGCCAGCCGCCACTCAGGGTTTTGTTGCGCGTCTACTCGTGCCTTATACGGTAAAGCGGTATAGATAGTCGGAGTGCCTAAAAAGTACAAAAACACAAATATATTTTAGTAATAGTCTCTCAATTGATTTATTTTGTTATCTTCATGGCGTTTCGTTCATTTAAATTATATATTTTTACTGCAAATTGAAGGGCAAGTCTGTAAAAAAGGACCAATGTATTCATATTGTAACCATATTTGGAAGCATATTGAAAATATTCCTTAATAGGTTTTAAGTGACTTTGAGTATATGCTTGTTCCCGCGGTCTTTGACTATAATGAGAAAACGTTTTCGAGTGTTTTTACCGCAGAATAACTGAGAAAATTAAAGAGCAAGTCTGTGAAAAAGGACCAATGTATATATAATGTCGATGACACTCACAGGTGGTCTTCTATCATGTTGAGGTGGAATGAGTCTGTGAAAACAGGAGGTTTCATCTCAATTTTAATGTGGATATTGCATAGTCAGAGACTCTACGAACAGGAATCCACTGGAAATTACTCGTAACCTAGCAAGGAATATCTTTAAAATTCATCCAAACATGTATATTGGGCCACTTTCACAGATTTGCCCTTTCATTTCCTCAGTTATTCTACAGTAAAAATATACAATAATGTATCTCAGCATAGTCAGAGACACCACTAACAGGAATACATTGGAAATGACTCATAACCTCTCAAGGAATATTTTTAATCAGCTTCCAAATATGGTTACATTATGAATACATTGTTTTGTTTTTACAGACTTGCCCTTTAATTTGCAGTCTGGATACATGATAATTGACATGAGCAAATACGCCATGAAGATTTAAAAAAAAATTCAATAAAATATAGTTGTGTTTTTCGTAATTTTTGGGCGTTTCAACCAAACATGCTGTTTTACCGTAAAGCCACAAGGAGACTCGCAACAAACACCCGAGGGGCGGCTGGCTTCACACATGACGGCTCACTTTACTTCACCCGGCTGCTCCACCGCTCACCTGAATAATGAGGAGGATTTGATGATGTTGTGACGAGTCTGTGCAGAAAACCTGCTGCTGTGTTGCTCATGTCTGAAACAGAAAGTCTGGACACATTTCTCTAAGTTTTAGCCACAGGTCTTGTCTGAAAGCAGCTTAACCAACTAACTAACGTCCCCTCGCCCTGTTCTCCTCTGTGACCTAATTGGTTTATTATCCTCAAAATGAAAAACTTTTTTACCAGAAACCCTTTGTGTGATGCTGCTTCCTTTACGATCTGCGTCGTGTCGTTGCATTTTTGTTTTTGTTTGTCCTAAATGTGAGAACATCCGGTCTCGCTTTGGTTCAATCAAGTATTTATTAAGAAGCAATGAAAAGGTATAAAAAGTTACTGCTAAGCAATGGGCACCCAAAGCACACCCCCGGCCCTCTAGCGGCACCGGACAGTCACGAGTGGCGCCGCACGGACGGCGGTTGATATATCTTATAACAGAAGTTATAACAGAATTGGTCAACAACGAGGGGAAGTCTTCCACGGTTCTTCCTCGATGGTGCTCAGGCGTAGTACCTCCCTCTTGGTACTGGAATAAGGATATGACGAGCAGCCGCTCCCAATCTCGCTCCTCCTCTGATAGTGGCTGGGCAAAATCTTCAGTTCATGACAGTTTATAAAAAAAGGTACAAACAAGCCTTGACTCAGCTGACTCCTTGTGGGTTGATGTTGTTGTTCATTGGAGTCAGAATATTGTTCTGTTTGTGTTGACATTTGCATCCTCCAAACCAAAACAACGCCTGCCCCCAAACTCCTGCTTTATTGTTAAGAGTACAGTTCCATAAATATCTTCACAGACACAAAGAAGCTACAATTTAAAATACCAACAGTCTTAACACCAACTGTAAACGACCTCAACATCTCTACTTCCTTAATGTGATCGTTCAAACATCACAACAGTCGACATTAAACTCTGAAATGAAAGACGTGTGTATTTGTGTTTCAGTGTGTCCTGCAGACGTCCAGCAACTGATGGTGATTAAGGAAGAGGTTCCCTCTGAGCAGCAGCAGTGGAGCCCCCTTGTGGACCAGGAGGACCCAGAGCCCTCCCACATTAAAGAGGAACAGGAGGATCCAGAGCCCCCCCACATTAAAGAGGAACAGGAGGATCCAGAGCCCCCCCACATTAAAGAGGAACAGGAGGACCCAGAGCCCTCCCACATTAAAGAGGAACAGGAGGATCCAGAGCCCCCCCACATTAAAGAGGTACAGGAGGACCCAGAGCCCCCCCACATTAAAGAGGAACAGGAGGAGACAGAGCCCCCCCACATTAAAGAGGAACAGGAGGAACCGTGGACCAATCAGGATGGACAGCAGCTTCAAGGACTGGAGGAGGCTGATATCAAGTTCACATTGACTCCTGTCGCTGTGAAGAGTGAAGAAGATGAAGAGAAACTTATATCGTCAACGCTTCATCCGAGTGAGAGGAAGGAGAACAGAGAAGACTGTGGAGGACCAGAACCAGCCAGGAACTCAGGACCTGATGGACGTTTACAACCAGGTCCTGAGGACAAGGCTGAAGACTCTTCTGAGACTGAAGTCAGTGAGGATGATTGGATGGAGACCAGGGAAACTCAGACTGGTTTAAATACAAGAAATAACAAACAGCCTCTAAGTGAAATGGGATGTGAGACAGAAAAAAAAACGTTTAGTTGTTCTGAGTGTGGTAACAGATTTAGCAAAAGGAGCGATCTTAACAGACATACTAGGAGTCATACAGGAGAGAAACCGTTCAGTTGCTCTGAGTGTGGTAAAAGATTTAACCAAGGGGGCAATCTAAATACACATATGAGGCTTCATACAGGAGAGAAACCGTTTAGTTGCTCTGAGTGTGGTAAAAGATTTAGCAAAAGGAGCAATCTAAATACACATATGAGGCTTCATACAGGAGAGAAACCGTTTAGTTGCTCTGAGTGTGGTAACAGATTTAGCCGTAAGGACAGTCTAAATGCACATATGACGATTCATACAGGAGAGAAACCGTTAAGTTGCCCAGAGTGTGGTAAAAGATTTATCCAAAGCGGTACTCTAAATATACATATGAGGATTCATACAGGAGAGAAACCGTTTAGTTGCCCAGAGTGTGGTAAAAGATTTATTGAAAGGGCGAATCTAAATATACATATGAGGATTCATACAGGAGAGAAACCGTTTAGTTGCTCTGAGTGTGGTAAAAGATTTAGCCGAAGAGGCAGTCTAAATACACATAAGAAGACTCATACAGGAGAGAAACCGTTTAGTTGCTCTGAGTGTGGTAAAAGATTTAGCAAAAGGAGCGATCTTAACAGACATATGATGATTCATACACGCATCTGAACGCATCTCGACGCCAAAACCACGCAGAGATAAGAATCTTTGTCTGAAAATTCCTTTGTGTAACTCACGTGGCTTACGGCCATTTTTTACTTCGACCTCATGTTGTCATTAACAAAGGCGTCCATTTTGAGTAACGTGAATGTACCACCATCTTGATTTCGAACAGATTACGTCACCACGTGACTGTGTCATTACCTCATTGCCACTCCCCCTCTCTCTCTCTCTCACACACACACACACACTTAGAGACACTCACACACACACACACACACACAAGGACGCAGACACACACACACACACACACATAGATATACAATCAGTATTACACGTGTGTTCTAAATTGTGATAAGTGCTGCTACTGCTACTGTTGTTATCTGTGAAATAGTAAAGTTTTGTTAAATTAAGAATCATTGAATAACATTAACTTTATTTCCCCTTTTTTAATAAATCCTTTTGTAATTAAAGTATCTGTATCTTGTGATTATTTGTGCATATGTATGTGAATACAGCTGGATTATGATAGCCTGTGCTTGAACTTAAAACCCTTCATTGTTGATTATATAATCATTAATATAAAATATTGAGATTATTAATTTAACTTTTATAAACTGAGACTGATCCTTACAGATTGAATGTTGGTCCCTGTAGCCAGGGTGGTGGCCCGTCTATATTATTCTTAATTTATCATTTTATTGTTTTCATTAATGATTTAACTATTCTTAATTGATAACCCTATCATTTCTAATTGATTCTTTTATTATTCTTAATTTAAAGATTTACCATTTTTTAAATATTTTTAATACATATTTTTAATTATTTATAATAATCATATTTCATGATTATTAATAATTAGCCAACGTCAAGTCTACTACTATTGAACAAACGTTATTAACTAGTTTATATGATTTAATGTTTGTTTTAAAACAATGGTTTCTTGTTACGTGAGATTCAATGACAGTGTGTGTTCTCCTTTATGTATTGAATGTGTTTCCAGGAATAAAAGTCTAATAAAAAGATATTGGCGTCGTCGCCCTCCTTTTTGTTTCTGTATGAACGGAGGCTGCACTGGCTACAGTTGAATTGTCTCTTCACGAGACAAATTAATCAGCTTCTCACAGTCAGACATGTTTGTTTACGTTTGACGTGAAGTCGGAACTGGGCAATTTCAGGTCAGAATATCTGACAAACGAGTCGTCTGGAACGCAGCAATTTTATCTGTATAGCCCATATTCACAAATCACAATTTGTCTCATAGGGCTTTAACATGGTGTAACATCGTCTGTCCTTAACCCTCAGCAAGAGTCAGGAAAAACTACTAAAAACCCTTTTAATAGGTTAAAATACGTAGAAACCTCAGAGAGACACATGTGAGGATCCGTCTCCCAGGACGGACAGAAGTGCAATACATGTCAAGTGTAGGAAAACATCAAGATAAAGGTTTTAGCAGCGTTGATGAGGGTTAACATTTTGAAGGATAACTTCAATCCTTAAAAATGCATCTTAATAGGTGAAATAAGTAACTGAATGAATGAATGAATCACTCTCCCTTTTTGCTATTTGCTATTCAACCTGCTGAGTCATTTAGTTTCTCCATTCTGTGACACTGGGCCTTGTTTAATATAGTATCACACTAATTAAACAAACTCACTCAACCGGTCCAATTAAAATCAAACTGGATTTCATATCAAAACACATTTCAGCTCTTTAATTATCAGTGTGACACTCAAACCTGCTTCATGTGGGTTTTTATAAACTTTTTTAATATCGCTGCAGGTGAATAAAAACTTTATTTAAGCTTCAAGATTTTCAGGAGAAAAACTCATTCGACTTTTCTCTCATCAAGCTGCTGTTTCTGCAAATTCATATTAAAGAACTAATGAATAATGTGTGTTTGGTTAAGTGTGCGTGTGTGTGTGTGTGTGTGTGTGTGTGTGTGTGTGTGTGTGTGTGTGTGTGTGTGTGTGTGTGTGCAACCGGCACCTGAAGCAGGAAAACACGTTGAAAACATACGTACATGTTTATTTGTTTGTTTACGTAACACTCTTACAGATACATTACTGAGCATCGCTTACAAATTACTTCTTCAAAATCCAGAAAATATGATTTGATTATTGGTATTGGTTCTGATATCTGTCAAGGCAACAAGATCCATAGAATCACTTCCTGTTTGCACAATGTCCCTTTTGTTGTTGCTTAATTTGAGGAAGTGACAGTTAAATCAAACTGAAAAGGATCATTTCTCAGGACTGTATATTTTGGAAACTTCGTGGATACTTTATTATGTAAGTTGATGTTGAAGTTTATTCTGGTCAGCCAAGATGTCAATGTTGTTGTAAAAGTTGATGATGAAGGAAAGGAACGCGGACCCAGTACTTACAAGTATAATAATGTTTATTTCACAGGTCAGGACGAGCTCTAGAACTCAGAGAAATCACCCAGGCCAAATAGTGAAATCTGACCAGCCGTGGTCTCACACACATTATATAGAGAGGTTAGTTCCGCCCACGACTTCGGGTAACATGTCATCCCACCTAGGGCCTTCTGCCTAATAAGGACGTTTGTACACGAAGATGAAAACACAGCGGTCAAGGATCTTCCCTTTACCCCCATCCATTTGCTGGTCAGAGGTCATTCCCTAGGTCAAAGGTCCTTCCAAAGAGGGAGAGACCTCCTTGAATAAACACCTGAAGGACTCTCTGGGAATGTCCGAGAGTCACGAAAATAAGCATCATAAATATAAACCTGTCATTATAGTTAAACACATGCTAAAATCATTAACTCTAGTGAATAGACGACAACGTCTTCCTGTCAAGTTCAAAGAACAGAGAGAGAGACAACAAGAGGCTTCTCTGTTGAGGTTGGGTGTGTTGATGTGATCTCAACACTAGAGGTCAGTGTGTCAGATCAGAGTCCAAGCCTGAACAGCTCTATGTGTCAATATTTCCTCAGGGTCATAGCGCCACCTACTGATCAGTGTGAAAATTAAGTTGTTGTAACATTGTCCAATTGACCCAAAGTTGCTCACGCTACATCAGAGCCCCTACTTGAACAGATATTTTAGTCTGTATCTAATAATACTAATGGCGCCACCTACTGGTAACCAGAAATAAGCTTTGTTTAAGAACTATCATTCAATTTACATAAAGTTCACAGTGTGATGTGCTATTTGATAGTGTTGACTGTAATGAGCAATGAGCAGGCAAGGATCAACGTCACGTGATGGACGCAGGAAGTGAAGCGTTTATCTTTGCCGCAGTTCGCAAAACGCAACCATTCCCGTTCAGTGCTGCCTTGCAGGGCTAGAAATTGTTGTTCATTTTTGGTTTTACTGTCGGAGTTTGTTTAATTTAATTATTGAGTATTTCTACTTCACTGTCTTAGTACTTTTACTTGTAATGGAATATTACTTTAGTCTCATGGTACTTTTACCTCAGTGAATGATCCGAATTCTATTTCCACCATTGGTTAAGTTTATTTTGTTGCTTACACTTAAGTACTTAACCAGTACTTGTAACAGAGTATTTCTACTGTGCAGTATTAGTACTTTTGTTTCCTCTTCGTCCTCCAGTCCAGCAGGGGTCGCTGCAGGCTCGGAGCTCGGAATCTCTACTTCCTGTCTTTGTCCCCTCAGAGACTCAGAGACGAGCAACATGGCCGCCATGCAGCAGCTGCGGGTGTCGGTACATGAGCGGATCCGCGCTGCCGCTGAAGACTTCCTGCTGCAGGTGGAGGAAGGAGGAGGAAAGGCTCGAGTCCCGGAGCTGAGAGCGATGCTCACCGAGCGGCTCGCGGCGGCGGGAGAGCAGATCCTCGCGGGGCTGGAGGAAACCTTGTTCGAGTCCGAGGAGCGAGTGGAGCGGACCGAGCTGGAGATCTGCCGCCAGAGGAGGCTGCTCGATGCCGTGATGCAGCCCGAAGTCCGGCTGCACAGAGCAGGTCAGTCCCGGGAGTGGGGGGGGGGATCCATGTTCCCAAGGGCCACATGAGAACAGGGACAGTTGTGGAGGGCCACACCAACAACCCAGAGCTGGGACCAGGAAGCAGAGCTGCAGTGCTACACACTTCTCTGCTCCCTCTGGATCAGTCACACAACCACATAGAGATTGTGTCTGTCCACCATTAGATTAAATTATTTAAATTAAACAAAAACAGAGCGAGAACTCCACACAGAAATCTAATACAAATTAACACAACCTCTGAAACAACGCAGGAAACTAAGACTTTTAAATGTGGTCTTTTAAACATTAGATCACTGTCATCAAAGGCTATTTTAGTTAATGAACTAGTCTCAGATTACAACATAGATTCATTGTCCCTCACTGAGACGTGGCTGCATCCTGATGAATATGTCAGTCTAAATTAATCTACTCCCCCCCCCCCACCCCCCCCAGTCATTTAAATTCACACGTTCCCAGAGAACTCGGACGAGGAGGTGGAGTTGCTGCTATTTTTAACTCCAGTCTATCAATTAATCCTAAACCTGAACTCAGCTACAACTCATTTGAATGTCTTGTTCTTAGTCTTCTACACCAATCCAGGAAACACCAACAGCCAATCATATCTGCTGTAGTTTACCGTGCTCCTGAGGCTTATACTGAATTTTTAACAGAATTCCCTGAGTTTTTATCAAACCTAGTCCTAAAGGCCGATCAAATTATTATTGTTGGTGACTTTAATATTCATGTTGACAATAATAAAGATAGCCTTAGCGTAGGGGATGTGCAATTAATCAAATCACGTTTGAAACATTTTTTCAAACTAAAAAATAATCGTTTGAATAATCGTGATTTCAATATTGTCCAAAATAATCGTGATGATTTTTTCCCGTAATCGAGGAGGAACCGCTCAAACACTAACGTTAATACGTCACTTCCTGTCTCTGTCTGCTGCACCTCTGAGAATAATGAGGAGGATTTGATGATGTTGTGACGAGTCTGTGCAGAAAACCTGCTGCTGTGTTGCTCATGTCTGAAACAGAAAGTCTGGACACATTTCTGTGAGTTTTAGCCACAGGTCTTGTCTGAAAGCAGCTTAACCAACTAACTAACATCCCCTCGCCCTGTTCTCCTCTGTGAGTGACCTAATTGGTTTATTATCCTCAAAATGAAAAACTTTTTACCAGAAACCCTTTGTGTGATGCTGCTTCCTCTACGATCTGCGTCGAGTCGTTGCGTTTTCGTTTATCCTAAATGTGAGAAGAGCCGGTCTCGCTTTGGTTCAATCAAGTATTTATTAAGAAGCAATTAAAAGGTATAAAAAGTTACTGCTAAGCAATGGGCACCCAAAGCACACCCCCGGTCCTCTAGCGGCACCGGACAGTCACGAGTCGGCCGCACGGACGGCGGTTGTAATATTTTAGAACAGAAGTTATAACAGGATTGGTCAATAACGAGGGGAAGTCTTCCTCGGTTCTTCCTCGATGGTGCTCAGGCGTAGTACCTCCCTCTTGGTACTGGAATAAGGATATGACGAGCAGCCGCTCCCAATCTCGCTCCTCCTCTGATAGTGGCTGGGCAAAATCTTCAGTTCATGACAGTTTATAAAAAAAGGTACAAACAAGCCTTGACTCAGCTGACTCCTTGTGGGTTGATGTTGTTGTTCATTGGAGTCAGAATATTGTTCTGTTTGTGTTAACATTTGCATCCTCCAAACCAAAACAACGCCACTCTCTCTTCCCCCCAGAACCTGGGGCAGCTGCTTGAACTCTGTGTGATGTTGATTAAATCTAATGGAGTTATGCTTTAATATAAAAAGCTAGAAATGAGAACAAGTTAAAGTACAGTGTATTGTATGCCACAGATTCACAATCTCACAACAGGCAGCAGCTCTTATCAGACCTTTTATCAAGACAGGTGTGAGACTGACCAGTGATGTGAGGCACACACATTCTAAACGAACCTCAAGATTAACACTAAGCAGCAACGGTTATTAGAAGTCACTATGTGAAGGCCATGTATCTATATCTAGGCTATATATATGTCTGGCCCAAACTGCTCCTGCCCCGAACCTCCTGCTTTATTGTTTAGAGTACAGTTCCATAAATATCTTCACAGACACAAAGAAGCTAAAATTTTAAATACCAACAGTCTTAACACCAACAGTAAACGACCTCAACATCTCTACTTCCTGAATGTGAATGTTCAAACATCACAACAGTCGACATTAAACGACAAAACACAAGCTTTTCAAAACACTTCAGGAAACTCTGAAATGATAAACGTGTGTATTTGTGTATTTGTGTTTCAGTGTGTCCTGCAGACGTCCAGCAACTGATGTTGATTAAAGAAGAGGTTCCCTCTGAGCAGCAGCAGTGGAGCCCCCTTGTGGACCAGGAGGACCCAGAGCCCCCCCACATTAAAGAGGAACAGGAGGATCCAGAGCCCCCCCACATTAAAGAGGAGGAACCGTGGACCAATCAGGATAGACAGCAGCTTCAAGGACTGGAGGAGGCTGATATCAAGTTCACATTGACTCCTGTCGCTGTGAAGAGTGAAGAAGATGAAGAGAAACTTAAATCTTCAATGCGTCATCCAAGTGAGCGGAAGGAGAACAGAGCGGACTGCGGAGGACCAGAACCAGCCAGGAACTCAGGACCTGATGGACTTTTACAACCAGGTCCTGAGGACAAGGCTGAAGACTCTTCTGAGACTGAAGTCAGTGAGGATGATTGGATGGAGACCAGGAAAACTCAGACTGGTTTAAATACAACAAATAATAAACAGCCTCTAAGTGAAATGGGATGTGAGACAGAAAAAAAACCGTTTAGTTGCTCTGAGTGTCGTAAAAGATTTAGTCAAAGACACCATCTAAATACACATATGAGGATTCATACAGGAGAGAAACCGTTTAGTTGCTCTGAGTGTGGTAAAAGATTTAGCCTAAGATGCAATCTAAATTCACATATGAGGATTCATACAGGAGAGAAACCGTTTAGTTGCTCTGAGTGTGGTAAAAGATTTAGCCTAAGATGCAATCTAAATTCACATATGAGGATTCATACAGGAGAGAAACCGTTTAGTTGCTCTGAGTGTGGTAAAAAATTTATCCGAAGGAGCACTCTAAATGAACATATGATGATTCATACAGAAGAGAAACCGTTTAGTTGCTCTAAGTGTGGTAAACGATTTAACAATAGGAGCATTCTAAATAGACATAAGAGGCTTCATACAAGAGAGAAACAGTTTAGTTGCTCTGAGTGTGGGAAAAGATTTAGTCGAAGGGACTGTCTAAATATACATATGAGGAGTCATACAGGACAGAACCCGTTTAGTTGCTCTGAGTGTGGTACCAGATTTAGCCGTAAGTCCGTTCTAAATAGACATAAGATGAGTCATACAGGAGAGTAACCGTTCAGTTGATCTGAGTGGTAAAAGATTTAAGATCCAGTCCTAGTGTACGAGACGTAATGATTCATAAAGGAGAGAAGTGATTCAGTTTCCACCCTTGCAACAAAATTTTGTAAGGACATATCAGCAGTTACTTGTATTATATTTTTTCAATGTTCACTGTTTTAAATAGACTAACAGTTTTTATGTCCCTAGAAAACATAACTCATTGAATAACACAAAAGATTGTGTTTATATATCTTGTTTCTACTGATTTCTATATAATGTATCTATTTTTCATAATGTCCTTCATGTCATTTTAAGGTTAAAGTGTGTTCCTTGCACAGAATGAATGTGTTTTCTGTTGGGGAAGAGTCCAGAGCGCTGGCCGAAGTTTAGACCAAGGGTCGTAAAACGAGGCCTACACGCGATGCTGAGACCAGCTCTAGAGTTTTCCTGGTGGTTGGAGAGCCCCAGCCGGCCCAGGAGAAACCCCATTGTGTTCGTAGACGCCCACTGAGGGCTAAACCCCGCCCCCTGAGAGTTGAACACTGACATTCCATTGGCTGAACCCCATAGCCCACTCCTCGAGGAGGCTGGAACCTCTCAGGTCGATAAAACTGCTGAACCGCTGCTTTTTCCCTGCTCTGACGACTTCAACAAGACCTGTCCAGGTCCCTCCATACGACCCAGTAGCTAACGGGAGCAATTATACAGACGTTTTTTTTTTTTCATCTTTCTTTTCTGTTTCTATTTTAAGTCAACGTTTATTTTTTGTAACTTTAACTTGAAAAGATCGGCACAGGAAGTTCACTCGCAGGCCGAGCTCAGAGACTTTCTTTTCCACACGATCTACAAACGGCTCCAAACAGCCGTTCATCCCTGCAGAAGAACGACGTTCATTCTGTTGAGGAGCAAGAAGAATCCGCTCTTGTTCGGCCCAGCGCTGATCTCCATTGTCCACAGACGAACCAGCGAAACAGAGCTTGAGAGGCCACGCATCATTCACTGGACTTCCGGGAAAATCCCGCCAAACGAGAATGCAACGCTGCGAGGGTTACAGTAAGAGGCTTTATTGTCTGGGGAGAGACTAGTTTTAATACCTAGTGTGTATTTATTTGAGTGTATGTTTATTTAAGACCTCAGCGCCTATTTTTAGCCCGTGTAAGCGCGCGGTAAGAAACTGTCACTTCCTGTTTCTCTGTCACGACCCTGTCGACTGTCTTGACGTACCTTCGCACCGCGACGAAGCGTCTCCGGCCGCATTGTTATCGACGACCAAGTTTGCAGAGACTTTAACGATCAAAAGATCAGTACACAACGTCCGCTTGGGTACTGAGAGGTAAAGTCGAGGTAAAATTGTCTCTAGCGTGTTTTCTGATAATTCCTTGCATGTTTCTATCTCTCTCACTCTCTCTCTCTCTTTTCTCCTAAACCTGCTTACACACACGTTCCAATCTGCATTCACACATTTCACGTTACATAGATAAATCTAGACTTATCGAAGCCATTCGGCGCCAAAACCACGCAGAGATAAGAATGTCTTTGTCTGAAAATTCCTTTGTGTAACTCACGTGGCCTACGGCCATTTTGACTTTGGCCTCATGTTGTCATTAACATAGGCCTCCATTTTGAATAACGTGAATGTACAACCATCTTGATTTCGACCAGATTACGTCACCACGTGACTGCGTCATTACCTCATTGCCGCTCCCCCCCTCTCACACACACACACACACACACACATAGACACACACACACACACATAGACACACACACACACAAATAGATATACAATCACTATTACATGTGTGTTCTAAATTGTAATAAGTGCTGCTACTGCTACTGTTGTTATCTGTGAAATAGTAAAGAATTTTGTTAAATGAAGAATCATTGAATAACATTAACTTTATTTCCCTTTTTAATAAATCCTTTTGTAATTAAAGTATCTGTATCTTGTGATTATTTGTGCATATGTATGTGAATACAGCTGGATTATGATAGCCTGTGCTTGAACTTAAAACCCTTCATTGTTTATTATTTAATCATTAATACTAAATATTGAGATTATTAATTTAACTTTTATAAACTGAGACTGATCCTTACAGATTGAATGTTGGTCCCTGTAGCCAGGGTGGTCACCCGTCGATAAATAATAATTACAGCTTATATTATTCTTAATTGATAATTTTATTGTTTTCATTAATGATTTAACTATTCTTAATTGATAACCCTATCATTTCTAATTGATTATTTTCATTATTCTTAATTCATTGATTTATCATTTTCAAAATTAGTAATAAATAAGTTTCATTATTTTTAATAATCATATTTCTTGATTATTCATAATTAGAAAGGCTGTTAACGCCTGGAAACCTTAACGCGTTAATTTTTTTTAAACGCAAATTAATCACATCACCAAGTTTGATAACAGTGTCCTACGCTAGTCCTCCAGGGCGGATGTTTACCTGCCTGTGGGTGAAGAAGTAGCGAAGTGATGAGTAAGGAGACGGACCCCGGTGGGCTTAACGACTAAGCTAACTACTGCTATCGCTAAATGGGTCGCAACAGACTGCAGACCCATCAACATCGTTGAAGACAAGGGGCTTCGAGACATTATCCAGATCGCCTCCGGGGACTCATCCTACAAAACGCCTTTGAGGGGAACTATTGTCACAAGAATCCATGAACTCTATGGAAGTGAAAAGGAAACGAAAGTGGAGCAGCTGGCACGAGCTTCATTTATTGCACTGACAGGAGACCACAGGACATCAGTAAGCAACCATAACTACCTCGGCATAACAGCTCATCTATTAGATGATAATTGGCAGCTGCACTCGTTTGCGTTAGGTGTAGTGAAAACAGAGGAGAGGCATTTCGCCGAAACATGCGCTCGCCAGTTTCTTGACGTTGCTTAAGAGTGGGGGATAACGGACAGGGTCATCACTATTGGAACAGATAGTGCTCGTAATATGGTAGCGGCAGCCAGGAGTCTACCAGTCGAGCATATGCCTTGTGTAGCGCACATTATACAGCGGACGATCACAGTGTCTCTCCGTGACAGCGGGTTTGATGGTGCATTAGCCAAGTGCCGTAAAATAGTCTGACATTTTAAACACAGTCCTGCAAACACAGCAGAGCTGAAAGTTCAGCCAGCTTCCCATGGACAGACAGAGGAGTGACTCATCCAGGATGTAGAATTCATCCAGAATTCAACACTGGAGATGATAAAGCGTATCCAGCACAACAAAGCGCCACTGAAGGCAACACTTGCCCAGCAGAAGCACAACTTGGCCACGCTAACCTCAGCTGAATATGACAGGCTAGCAAATTTGGAAACACTGCTGGAGCCATGCAGGTAAAGTGATTTTCCTAGTCTCAACTCATTTATTTTCTCCAATATATTTTCTTTTAGAAATAATTTTAGGCCTGTCCACCATATGGGTGTTATGAAGGAAAAAAGTAGTCTATAATTCTGTCTTGTTTGTGTGTTTGAAGGTATGTTACTGAGCTCTTGGGGGGGGGTGACAAATATGTGTCCTGCTCTGTGGTCCTGCCTGCACTCTGCCCCCTTCTGCGTACAATGGAGATTTCAGATGTTGACCCTGCCTACATGGTGCGCTTCAGGGCTGCATTCAAAGGGGACCTGAACACACGAAAGGAGAACACAAACCTGTCATGGTTAAAGCTAGCAACAGCTCTAGATCCCAGATTCAAGGACCTCAGGTGCCTGCCCAAAGCAGAGAGGGAAGAGGTGTGGCAAAAGCTGAGTCAGATGCTGAAGGACAGAGAGACTGAATCACAGCCCTGCAGCGATGAAATGGAACCAGAACCACCAGAGAAGAAAGTGGCTCTCCTACTGTTGGGGTCAGATTCAGAGTCTGATGAGGATGCAAATTTTAATGACAAAACTCTGGACAGGTATAGGGCAGAGCCCAGTGTCAGCATAGACACATGTCCACTTCAGTGGTGGTCAGCGCACACTGGTGCCCATGGTAGGCTGGCACATCTTGCAGTAAAGTACTTGGCCACACCTGCCTCAACAGTGCCATGTGAGAGACTGTTTTCTTTGGCAGGCCACAGAACAGAAGAAGAGGTCAGCTTTGTCATCTGAGAATGTCAACAAGCTAGTTTGCCTGAGTAACTGGTTAAAAGAAAAGTAGACGATGAATTGGTTGACTGAAGTCATGTCACACAACACCTTTGCACACAGTTATTGTTATTGAATTAAGTGTGTGAAAAGGACTGTTCACTTTGTTTCTTTTAAGACACTCATGACATTCAGTTTATAATTCAGCTTTCAGCCCACTCAATGTAATGTTGACTTTATTTGGGTGAAATGTTACCTCACAGTTTACAGACAAGCTGTTTATATTTACTTTGTAGCAGAAGATAACAGTTTCTCATATGCTTGTCTTCTATTTAAGTTGGCAGCTCGTTATGGATGTTGTTGGCAATGCCAAGCACTCCATGAGACTTTGTATTCATTCTAATGATGAGGCACTTCAATCAGTTAAACCTCTGTGCAGTCATAGAGTAGAGCCCAATTTCAGAGGCGTGTTTACTACAGTGGCACACAGGTGCCCGTGATGAGCAGGTTAAAAAAAAGACTGTTTGCATTTTATGGGTGTTGCTGCTCTGTGAATTAAGATATATTCTAATTGGCTGAGATGTAAAATAAAGTTTTAAAAAGCCCTAACCACTTTGTCATACATTTCTTTATTTAAACACCGTAATTGTAAATAGTAGTATTTTAATTGTGTGATTAATCATGATTAATCACAATCTATTGACGTGATTAACTTGATTCATTTTATTAATCGATTGACAGCACTAATAATTAGCCAACGTCAAGTCTACTACTATTGCACACAGTTCTTAACTAGTTTATATGATTTAATGTTTGTTTTAAAACAATGGTTTCTTGGTTCGTGAGATTCAATGACAGTGTGTTTTCTCCTTTATGTGTTGAATGTGTTTCCAAGAATAAAAGTCTAATAAAAACATAATGGCGTCTTCGCCCTCCTCCTCTTTGTTTCTGTATGAACGGAGGCTGCACTGGCTACAGTTGAATTGTCTCTTCACGAGACAAATTAATCAGCTTCTCACAGTCAGACATGTTTGTTTACGTTTGACGTGAAGTCAGAACTGGGCAATTTCAGGTCAGAATCTCTGACATACGAGTCGTCTGGAACGCAGCATTACACTCACACCCATGGACAGCGGAGCAATTTTATTTGTATAGCCCATATTCACAAATCACAATTTGTCTCATAGGGCTTTAACATGGTGAGACATCCTCTGTCCTTAACCCTCAGCAAGTTAGGAAAAACTACTAAAAACCCTTAAAATACGTAGAAACCTCAGAGAGACACATGTGAGGATCCGTCTCCCAGGACGGACAGAAGTGCAATAGATGTCAAGTGTAGGAAAACATCATCAAGATAAAGGTTTTAGCAGCATTGATGAGGGTTAACATTTTGAAGGATAACTTCAATCCTTAAAAATGAATCTTAATAGGAGAAATAAGTCACTGAATGAATTAATGAATCACTCTCCCTTTTTCCTATTTGCTATTCAACCTGCTGAGTCATTTAGCTTCTCCATTCTGTGACACTGGGCCTTGTTTAATATAGTATCACACTAATTAAACAAACTCACTCAACCAGTCCAATTAAAATCCAACTGGATTTCATATCAAAACACTTTTCAGCGCTTTAATTATCAGTGTGACACTCAAACCTGCTTCATGTGGGTTTTTATAAACTTTTTTAATATCGCTGCTTCAAGATTCAGGAGAAAAACTCATTAGACTTTTCTCTCATCAAGCTGCTGTTTCTGCAAATTCATATTAAAGAAGTAATGAATAATGTGTGTTTGGTTTAGAGTGTCTGTGTGTGTGTTTGGTTAAGTGTGTGTGTGTGTGTGTGTGTCTGTGTGTGTGTGTGTGTGTGTGTGTGTGTGTGTGTGTGTGTGTGTGTGTGTGTGTGTGTGTGTGTGTGTGTGTGTGTGTGCAACCAGCACCTGAAGCAGGAAAACATGTTGAAAACATTTGTTCATGTTTATTTGTTTATTGACGTAACACTCGTACAGATACATTACTGAGCATCGTTAACAAGTTACTTCTTAAAAATCCAGAAAATATTATTTGATTATTGTTATTAGTTCTGTGTCTGTCAAGGCAACAAGATCCATAGAATCACTTCCTGTTTGTCTTCAGAGCAAAAGCATAATGTCCCTTTTGTTGTTGCTTCCTTTGAGGAAGGGACAGTTAAATCAAACTGAAAAGGATAATTTCTCAGGACTGAATATTTTTGAAACTTCGTGGATACTTTACTGTGGAAGTGGACTGAGTTGTCCAGGAGGTTGTTGGTTCAATCCCCAGCTCCTCCCACCTGAGGGCTGAAGTGTCCACGGGCAAAACAGTTGAGTTAAAGGTCTGGAACATGAACAGAATTCTTCTTCACGTCTTCCTGTCGAGGTCAAAGAACAGAGAGAGACAACAAGAGGCTTCTCTGTTGAGGTTGGGTGTGTTGATGTGATCTCAACACTAGAGGTCAGTGTGTCCTCACAAATGTCCTCATGATGTCCTCATGAGTCTCTCCAGCTGCAGTGTTCAGATCCACAGAGAGTGGGGATTTCTTTTATTGATAAAATACAGATTATATGGGGAAACAAACACTGATGCCTTTACTGAACCTATTGTGTGGGAATGGATCCAACGCGTGAAAAAATGTGATTTACATCAGATCAACTTCAAATTGAGATGAGTGTCATCTCAACAAGATGGAGATACAAACTAACTCATAGATCGATATTTCGTCACATGCTGTGACCGTGACGTGGCGTCAAAGTTTGATTACACGCCATTAAAACACGATGTTCTGTATCGCGGACATACACCATGAATCCTTTGATGCTGTGATGTAAACAAACAACTCCACTCCACTGTGCATTGTCCATAAAGTTCACAGTGTGATGTGCTATTTGTGTGTTGACTGTAATGAGCAATGAGCAGGCAAGGATCAACGTCACGTGACGGACGCAGGAAGTGAGGCGTTTATCTTTGCCGCAGTTCGCAAAACGCAACAAACAATTCAAAGTGCATGTGCTCGGCCCGTTCAGTGCTGCTTTGCAGTCCTTTAAATTGTTGTTCATTTTTGGTTTTACTGTCAGAGTTTGTTTAATTTAATTATTGAGTATTTCTACTTCACTGTCTTAGTACTTTTACTTCAAATGGAATTTTACTTTACTGTCTTGGTACTTTTACCTCAGTGAATGATCCGAATTATTCTTCCACCATTGGTTAAGTTCATTTTGTTGCTTATACTTTACTACTTGTTTAACAAGTACTTGTAACAGAGTATTTCTTCTTCCTCTTCGTCCTCCAGTCCAGCAGGGGTCGCTGCAGGCTCGGAGCTCGGAGTCTCTGCTTCCTGTCTTTGTCCCCTCAGAGCCTCAGAGAGGAGCAACATGGCCGCCATGCAGCTGCTGCGGGTGTTGGTACATGAGCGGATCCGCGCTGCCGCTGAAGACTTCCTGCTGCAGGTGGAGGAAGGAGGAGGAAAGGCTCGAGTCCCGGAGCTGAGAGCGATGCTCACCGAGCGGCTCGCGGCGGCGGGAGAGCAGATCCTCGCGGGGCTGGAGGAAACCTTGTTCGAGTCCGAGGAGCGAGTGGAGCGGACAGAGCGGTCCCAGCGGGAGGTCTGCCGCCGGAGGAGGCTGCTGGAGGCCGCGATGCAGCCCGTAGTCCGGCTGCACAGAGCAGGTCAGTCCCGGGAGCAGGGGGGGGGGGATTCATGTTGTGGAGGGCCGCACCAACAGGCTGAACTCAATTCTACTCGTATTCATTTGATAAGCTTCCACTGGTCAGAGTAAACGTGATGATTACGTCATTACGGTAAGCGTGCTGCGTCATTTCCTGTTTACCAGCCGCTGCCCGCTCTGTGAACTAGCTCCTCTGCTAACAGCTGTTTCTCTGCATCACTCCGGCTACAATCACCGGTCTGTAGTTAAACAGCCACACAGACCAGCCCCTCCTCTCTGGTGCTCCGTGACTCTGTGTTCTGTGTGAGCTCAGCCTCGTAGTCTAACAGGCTGAGACAGCAGCGATGGCTTCTCTCTCTCCCTCTTGCTCCGAGTGGCTCATGTTCACTGACTCCTCCGCCTCCATTAACAGTAGAGCTACATGTGATAAATGTGGTGTGTTGGTAGCGATGGAGGCGAGAGGCTCAGCGACCTAGAAGCTCCGTTAGCTGTAGTTAGCTTAGCCGCGGAGCCACCTAGCTTAGCACGTAGCTTAGCTAGCAGTCCCTCGACCTGTCCCGTGCAGCCGGGAGCCCAGGGCGGTGGGTGACGGTCCGGAGGGGGCACAGTCCTCCCCTTAAAGAGCCCACGATTAAAGAGCCACCAGCTCACGGTTCAGACAGATTCTCCAGCGACCACAGTCAGCTGCATCCCAGGAACCAGAGCCGGTGTTCCAGTTTAACTGGCGGCCATATCAACTGGCGATATGTTTACCTTTTTCCAGATGTTGATGGTCGGCTGCAGAGCTGGTCGCAGATTCGTCATTTTCACAAAGCGCCTGTGTGTGAAGTGCTGTGATCTACTGAAGGTCTCGCTGAAATTAAATCCTACAGAAACCCTTCACGAGTTCATGTGTCCGTGTCAGCATCACGTTGAGACAGCAATATAAATTAAATGGTTAAAAAAAAAGAAATTAGTACAGAAACCTTGACCGGGACTCGAAACAGCGAGCCGAAGAACTATTAGCTTCTGGTCTAATGAAGAACTCATTACGTCACCGAGCCGCTGAAATCTTCGTCACGCGATAGATAAATGTCTCGTTCTTTGCTTTGTCAGCTGTATGTCACCAGATGTGCTTTCAGGTAACACCCATGTCATCTGGTGAGAGTCCCAACACAGAATAAACACATGTTTACTTAATACCAGGCTTCACAATCTGATGCTCCTCTTCATAGGAGACACAGGGAGTTCTGAAGAACACACACGTGTGACCAGCTCCACGCAAAGTGCTTGTGTTTGACGCTGGTGATCATTACAACGCACACACCACACAAGTGTCACATGTAAACATCCCTCACAACAACAAGGAGGAAGCTTGAGCAGTGTTGTTGTGACTAAAGTTGGTGAACGTGCTTCTAATGGACGTGTGAAGCTTCACGTGTCCTCCTGTCGCTGCTGGTTAAAGTCAGCAGACGTGATTTTAAAAGATGTTCTCGATGATCAGGTTCAATCATCGGAGAATGAAAACAACTCAAACGCTCATCATGTGTTTTTCGTAGTTTCTGTAATGCAAGTGAAGTTTATCTGTTTGGAATCAACCGATCTGTCGAGTGTGTTGTCAACATGACACATGTGTGACGCGGCAAATCTGGAAAATGAACTTAACGTCTTCATTGTTGAACAACGTGTTGTGTATTTCTTCTCTTCTGTCAGATGGCTGCGTGCTTTGTTGGTGCTGTGTCGGTCGAACGAGTAAATAAAGTTCCCAGTGTAATTGTGACAATTCTGCCAAATTATAATGGTGAAACATCATCATTAAAAATAAAGTGCCTTTTGTGTCAGTATCATCTTCAGACTAAATATAAATGTGATAAATATACCACCACGGGAATCGATGCTCTCGGTTCCACATTCAAATTAACGTAGTGACTTTGGCACTGCCCACTGCTCGGGACATTTGCTGAGTCACCTTTATGTTGCACAATTTCCCCGAAAACTCTGAGTAATCATTCATACTTCACACATTTGGACGCCGCTGCGCCCGTGTGCCGACCACACGCACGCCATCATGAAAAACTGCTACATCCTGCACACAGACAAAGAAAAAGCCACAAATAGTTCGCCTGCTTACTATGAGTGGGCGCTTCATGTGCTCGTTGATATCATGGTTGGTGTGGACTAGGGATGGGCATTCGATTAAATTGTCTTCATCGATCGTCGGGAGAGTTAATGACGAATTTTCGATTAATCATTAATATTTTTATATTAAAATTCACTATTTATGGGCTGTTAAAATGCAGTGAAAATAGAAAAAACACAGCGTGTTTCCTCATTAAGATCTTTATTACAAGATGAACAACTCTTGTGGCAGTTAAACGGGATCGTTCAATGGTTACACTTGAAAATATGCGCTGCTGTCCTCTTCAGCCCCGCTGAGAGAGCAGCTAGCCGCTGAGAGCTAGCTCGATCTGACGGTTCTCGACCTCCTACTCGCGTCCTCACTCCCGGAACCCCTTTACCAGACCCGGCCCTGTCCGGGTCCGAAGGGGCTAGCTTTCGAGCTAGCCTCCGCTAGCTCCGGACGATAGCTGCGGAGCTCGGCTGAATGTCCGCACACGGACCCTCAGTCTACGGGGAAGGGAACCCGGAGAGACCCGGGTCTGGGTGAGGTTCCGGGATTGATGACTTGACAACAACCGGACTGAGAGGTCGAGAACCGTCAAATCCATCTAGCTCCCAGCGGCCAGCCACCGGTTCCCCAGCGGGGCTTGTCGAGTCCTCCGGACTCCGGACTGCTTCCTACAGCTGCTAACGTCGTCACTGTGCTGCGTTCAGGCAAATCGGATATTCTGCCCTCCTACTCATGCGCTCATGGATACGTATAGCTTCGCAGTGTTGGCAGTGAACGCAACAGAATTTCCTCGACGAAATTCTTTATGATCAATTAATCGATCGTCGATTAATTATGCCCATCCCTAGTGTGGACCACAGATATGATGATACTGACACAAAAGGCAGTTTATTTTTAATGATGTTTCATGAAGCGTCCTCAATTGCTTGTATCACGACACCACATTGTTTGTGAAAATACAACAAAAAATAAATAGTTTTATTATTATTATTATTTATCACTATAATAATTTGCCAGAGTTGTCACAATTACACTGGGAACTTTATTTACTCCTTCGACTGACACAGCACCAACAAAGCACGCAGCCATCTGACAGAAGAGAAGAAATACACAACACGTTGTTCAACAATGAAGACGTTAAGTTCATTTTCCAGATTTGCCGCGTCACACATGTGTCATGTTGACAACACACTCGACACACTTCGGACAGATCTGTTAATTCCAAACAGATAAACAACACTTGCATAACAGAAACTACGAAAAACAAACACACCCGTTCTCTGATGAGTGTTTGAGTTGTTTTCATTCTCCGATGATTGAACCTGATCATCGAGAACATCTTTTAAAACCACGTCTGCTGACTTTAACCAGCAGCGACAGGAGGACACGTGAAGCTTCACACGTCCATTAGAAGCACGTTCACCAACTTTACTCATAAAAACACTGCTGGAGCTTCGTCCTTGTTGTTGTGAGGCGATGTTTACATGTGACACTTGTGTGGTGTGTGTGTGTTGTAATGATCACCAGCGTCAAACACAAGCACTTTGCGTGGAGCTGGTCACGCGTGTGTGTTCTTCAGAACTCCCTGTGTCTCCTATGAAGAGGAGCATCAGATTGTAAACCTGGTATTAAGTAAACATGTGTTTATTCTGTGTTGGGACTCTCACCAGATGACATGGGCGTTACCTGAAAGCACATCTGGTGACATACAGCTGACAAAGCAAAGAACGAGACATTTATCTATCGCGCGCAAAGATTTCCGCGGCTCGGTGACGTAATGAGTTCATCATCAGGCCAGAAGCTAATAGTTCTTCAGCTCGCTGTTTCGAATCCCGTTCAAGGTTTCTGTACTAATTTCTTTTTTTTAACCATTTAATTTATATTGATGTCTCAACGTGATGCTGACACGGACACATGAACTCGTGAAGGGTTTCTGTATGATTTTTATTTCAGCGAGACCTTCAGTAGATCACCGCACTTCACACACAGGCGCTTTGTGAAAATGACAAATCTGCGACCAGCTCTGCAGCCGACCATCAACATCTGGAAAAAGGAAAACATATCGCCAGTTAAACTGGAACACCGGGGCATCGAATCCAAACTGAAGCTGCTGGCTGAAACTAAACGTAAATACAGTAAAATCATAATTCATGTCAGCAGCAACGACTCCCGGCTTCGCATGTCGGAGGTCACTGAAGTTCATGTTGAGTCGGTGCTTTTGCAGAACCGATGTCGGACACAGTAGTTTCCTCTGGCCCTCTCCCTAACACAACAGGTGAGGACATGTTGAGCCTGTAAACGGTTCCGTGCTTTGTAGATAATTGGCAAACTTTTTGGAGGAAACCTGGTCTTGTTGGGAGAGACGCGTTCATCCCACTTGGGATGGAGCAGCTCTCTTATCTAGGAATATTACCCAGTCTATCACATGACAACCCAGAGCTGGGACCAGGAAGCAGAGCTGCAGTGCTACACACTTCTCTGCTCCCTCTGGATCAGTCACACAACCACATAGAGATTGTGTCTGTCCACCGTCAGATTCAATTATTTAAATTAAACAAAAACAGAGCGAGAACTCCACACAGAAATCTAATACAAATTAACACAACCTCTGAAACAACGCAGGACACTAAGACTTTTAAATGTGGTCTTTTAAAAATTAGATCACTGTCATCAAAAGCTATTTTAGTTAATGAACTAGTCTCAGATTACAACATAGATTCATTGTCCCTCACTGAGACGTGGCTGCATCCTGATGAATATGTCAGTTTAAATTAATCTACTCCCCCCCCCCCAGTCATATAAACTCACACGTTCCCAGAGAATTCGGCCGAGGAGGTGGAGTTGCTGCTATTTTTAACTCCAGTCTATCAATTAATCCTAAACCTGAACTCAGCTACAACTCATTTGAATGTCTTGTTCTTAGTCTTCTACACCAATCCAGGAAACACCAACAGCCAATCATATCTGCTGTAGTTTACCGTGCTCCTGAGGCTTGTACTGAATTTTTAACAGAATTCCCTGAGTTTTTATCAAACCTAGTCCGGGGGTTTCCGGTTTGGTCTCATTTGATTATTTATTTTGTTATCTTCATGGCGTATTTGTTCATTTAAATTATATGTTTTATTGCAAATTGAAGCGCAAGTCTGTCAAAAAAGACCAATGTATTCATATTGTAACCATATTTGGAAGCTGATTGAAAATATTCCTTAATAGGTTGTAAGTGACTTTGAGTATATTCCTGTTCCCGCTGTCTCTGACTATGATGAGAAAAAGTTTGAGTGTTTTTACCGCAGAATTACTGAGAAAATTAAAGAGCAAGTCTGTGAAAAAGGACCAATGTATATATAATGTCGATGACACTCACAGGTGGTCTTCTATCATGTTGAGGTGGAATGAGTGTGAAAACAGGAGGTTTCATCTCAATTTTAATGTGGATATTGCATAGTCAGAGACTCTACGAACAGGAATCCACTGGAAATTACTCGTAACCTAGCAAGGAATATCTATAAAATTCATCCAAACATGTATATTGGGCCACTTTCACAGATTTGCCCTTTCATTTCCTCAGTTATTCTACAGTAAAAATATACAATAATGTATCTCAGCATAGTCAGAGACACCACTAACAGGAATACATTGGAAATGACTCATAACCTCTCAAGGAATATTTTTAATCAGCTTCCAAATATGGTTACATTATGAATACATTGTTTTGTTTTTACAGACTTGCCCTTTAATTTGCAGTCTGGATACATGATAATTGACATGAGCAAATACGCCATGAAGATTTTAAAAAAAAATTCAATGAAATATAGTTGTGTTTTTCGTAATTTTTGGGCGTTTCAACTAAACATGCTGTTTTACCATAAAGCCACAAGGAGACTCGCAACAAACACCCGAGGGGCGGCTGGCTTCACACATGACAGCTCACTTTACTTCACCCGGCTGCTCCACCTCTCACCTGAATAATGAGGAGGATTTGATGATGTTGTGACCGAGTCTGTGCAGAAAACCTGCTGCTGTGTTGCTCATGTCTGAAACAGAAAGTCTGGACACATTTCTCTAAGTTTTAGCCACAGGTCTTGTCTGAAAGCAGCTTAACCAACTAACTAACATCCCCTCGCCTGTTCTCCTCTGTGACCTAATTGGTTTATTATCCTCAAAATGAAAAACTTTTTTACCAGAAACCCTTTGTGTTATGCTGCTTCCTCTACGATCTGCGTCATGTCGTTGCATTTTTGTTTTTGTTTGTCCTAAATGTGAGAACATCCGGTCTCGCTTTGGTTCAATCAAGTATTTATTAAGAAGCAATGAAAAGGTATAAAAAGTTACTGCTAAGCAATGGGCACCCAAAGCACACCCCCGGCCCTCTAGCGGCACTGGACGGTCACGAGTGGCGCCGCACGGACGGCGGTTGATATATCTTATAACAGAAGTTATAACAGAATTGGTCAACAACGAGGGGAAGTCTTCCACGGTTCTTCCTCGATGGTGCTCAGGCGTAGTACCTCCCTCTTGGTACTGGAATAAGGATATGACGAGCAGCCGCTCCCAATCTCGCTCCTCCTCTGATAGTGGCTGGGCAAAATCTTCAGTTCATGACAGTTTATAAAAAAAGGTACAAACAAGCCTTGACTCAGCTGACTCCTTGTGGGTTGATGTTGTTGTTCATTGGAGTCAGAATATTGTTCTGTTTGTGTTGACATTTGCATCCTCCAAACCAAAACAACGCCTGCCCCCAAACTCCTGCTTTATTGTTAAGAGTACAGTTCCATAAATATCTTCACAGACACAAAGAAGATACAATTTAAAATACCAACAGTCTTAACACCAACTGTAAACGACCTCAACATCTCTACTTCCTGAATGTGATCGTTCAAACATCACAACAGTCGACATTAAACGACAAAACACAAGTTTTTCAAAACACTTCAGGAAACTGAAATGATAAACGTGTGTATTTGTGTTTCAGTGTGTCCTGCAGACGTCCAGCAACTGATGTTGATTAAAGAAGAGGTTCCCTCTGAGCAGCAGCAGTGGAGCCCCCTTGTGGACAAGGAGGACCCAGAGCCCCCCCACATTAAAGAGGAACAGGAGGATCCAGAGCCCCCCCACATTAAAGAGGAACAGGAGGATCCAGAGCCCCCCCACATTAAAGAGGAACAGGAGGATCCAGAGCCCCCCCACATTAAAGAGGAACAGGAGGATCCAGAGCCCCCCCACATTAAAGAGGTACAGGAGGACCCAGAGCCCCCCCACATTAAAGAGGAACAGGAGGAGACAGAGCCCCCCCACATTAAAGAGGAACAGGAGGAACCGTGGACCAATCAGGATGGACAGCAGCTTCAAGGACTGGAGGAGGCTGATATCAAGTTCACATTGACTCCTGTTGCTGTGAAGAGTGAAGAAGATGAAGAGAAACTTAAATCGTCAACGCTTCATCCGAGTGAGAGGAAAGAGAACAGAGAAGACTGTGGAGGACCAGAACCAGCCAGGACCTCAGGACCTGATGGACGTTTACAACCAGGTCCTGAGGACAAGGCTGAAGACTCTTCTGAGACTGAAGTCAGTGAGGATGATTGGATGGAGACCAGGGAAACTCAAACTGGTTTAAATACGAGAAATAACAAACAGCCTCTAAGTGAAATGGGATGTGAGACAGAAAAAAAAACGTTTAGTTGTTCTGAGTGTGGTAAAAGATTTAGCAAAAGGAGCGAACTTAACAGACATACTAGGAGTCATACAGGAGAGAAACCGTTCAGTTGCTCTGAGTGTGGTAAAAGATTTAGTGAAAGGGCGAATCTAAATATACATATGAGGATTCATACAGGAGAGAAACCGTTTAGTTGCTCTGAGTGTGGTAAAAGATTTAGCAAAGGGAGCGATCTTAACAGACATATGATGATTCATACAGGAGAGAAACCGTTCAGTTGCTCTGAGTGTGGTAAAAGATTTAGTGAAAGGGCGAATCTAGATATGCATACGAGGATTCATACAGGAGAGAAACCGTTTAGTTGCTCTGAGTGTGGCAAAAGATTTAGTCGAATGGGCAGTCTAAATACACATAAGAAGACTCATACAGGAGAGAAACCGTTTAGTTGCTCTGAGTGTGGTAAAAGATTTAGCAAAAGGAGTGATCTTAACAGACATATGATGATTCATACAGGAGAGAAACCGTTCA
Organism: Limanda limanda; assembly: GCF_963576545.1. Classification (NCBI taxonomy): domain Eukaryota; kingdom Metazoa; phylum Chordata; class Actinopteri; order Pleuronectiformes; family Pleuronectidae; genus Limanda; species Limanda limanda. Next base: position 26,216,199 of record NC_083647.1, on the reverse strand, counting down.
GTTGCTCTGAGTGTGGTAAAAGATTTATTGAAAGGGCGAGTTTAAATACACATATGAGGATTCATACAGGAGAGAAACCGTTTAGTTGCTCTGAGTGTGGGAAAAGATTTTGTCAAAGTTGCGGTCTAAATAGACATAAGAAGACTCATACAGGAGAGAAACCGTTTAGTTGCTCTGAGTGTGGTAACAGATTTAGCCGTAAGTCCCATCTAAATACACATATGAGGAGTCATACAGGAGAGTAACCGTTCAGTTGATCTGAGTGGTAGAAGATTTAAGATCCAGTCCTAGTGTACAAGACGTGAGGATTCATAAAGGAGAGAAGTGAATCAGTTTCCACCCTTGCAACAAAGTTTTGTAAGGACATATCAGCAGTTACTTATATATATTTTTTCAATGTTCACTGTTTTAAATAGACTATTAACAGTTTTTATGTCCCTAGAAAACATAACTCATGAATAACACGAAAGATTGTGTTTATATATCTTGTTTCTACTGATTTCTACATAATGTATCTATTTTTCATAATGTCCTTCATGTCATTTTAAGGTTAAAGTGTGTTCCTTGCACAGAATGAATGTGTTTTCTGTTGGGGAAGAGTCCAGAGCGCTGGCCGAAGTTTAGACCAAGGGTCGTAAAACGAGGCCTACACGCGATGCTGAGACCAGCTCTAGAGTTTTCCTGGTGGTTGGAGAGCCCCAGCAGGCCCAGGAGAAACCCCACTGTGTTCGTAGACGCCCACTGAGGGCTAAACCCCGCCCCCTGATCGGAACGTGTTACACACACGTTCCGATCTACATACATTTCACGTTACATAGATAAATCTAGACTTAGAGAGCCTGAACGCATCTCGACGCCAAAACCACGCAGAGATAAGAATCTTTGTCTGAAAATTCCTTTGTGTAACTCACGTGGCTTACGGCCATTTTTTACTTCGACCTCATGTTGTCATTAACAAAGGCCTCCATTTTGAGTAACGTGAATGTACCACCATCTTGATTTCAAACAGATTACGTCACCACGTGACTGCATCATTACCTCATTGCCACTCCCCCTCTCTCTCTCTCTCTCACACACACACACACACTTAGAGACACTCACACACACACACACACACACACACACACACACACACACACAAGGACGCAGACACACACACACACACACATAGATATACAATCAGTATTACACGTGTGTACTAAATTGTGATAAGTGCTGCTACTGCTACTGTTGTTATCTGTGAAATAGTAAAGTTTTGTTAAATTAAGAATCATTGAATAACATTAACTTTATTTCCCCTTTTTTAATAAATCCTTTTGTAATTAAAGTATCTGTATCTTGTGATTATTTGTGCATATGTATGTGAATACAGCTGGATTATGATAGCCTGTGCTTGAACTTAAAACCCTTCATTGTTGATTATATAATCATTAATATAAAATATTGAGATTATTAATTTAACTTTTATAAACTGAGACTGATCCTTACAGATTGAATGTTGGTCCCTGTAGCCAGGGTGGTGGCCCGTCTATATTATTCTTAATTTATCATTTTATTGTTTTAATTAATGATTTAACTATTCTTAATTGATAACCCTATCATTTCTAATTGATTCTTTTATTATTCTTAATTTAAAGATTTACCATTTTTTAAATATTTTTAATACATATTTTTAATTATTTATAATAATCATATTTCATGATTATTAATAATTAGCCAACGTCAAGTCTACTACTATTGAACAAACGTTATTAACTAGTTTATATGATTTAATGTTTGTTTTAAAACAATGGTTTCTTGGTTCGTGAGATTCAATGACAGTGTGTGTTCTCCTTTATGTATTGAATGTGTTTCCAGGAATAAAAGTCTAATAAAAAGATATTGGCGTCTTCGCCCTCCTCTTTGTTTCTGTACGAACGGAGGCTGCACTGGCTACAGTTGAATTGTCTCTTCACGAGACAAATTAATCAGCTTCTCACAGTCAGACATGTTTGTTTACGTTTGACGTGAAGTCGGAACTGGGCAATTTCAGGTCAGAATATCTGACAAACGAGTCGTCTGGAACGCAGCAATTTTATTTGTATAGCCCATATTCACAAATCACAATTTGTCTCATAGGGCTTTAACATGGTGTAACATCCTCTGTCCTTAACCCTCAGCAAGAGTCAGGAAAAACTACTAAAACCCCTTTTAATAGGTTAAAATACGTAGAAACCTCAGAGAGACACATGTGAGGATCCGTCTCCCAGGACGGACAGAAGTGCAATACATGTCAAGTGTAGGAAAACATCAAGATAAAGGTTTTAGCAGCGTTGATGAGGGTTAACATTTTGAAGGATAACTTCAATCCTTAAAAATGCATCTTAATAGGTGAAATAAGTAACTGAATGAATGAATGAATCACTCTCCCTTTTTGCTATTTGCTATTCAACCTGCTGAGTCATTTAGCTTCTCCATTCTGTGACACTGGGCCTTGTTTAATATAGTTTCACACTAATTAAACAAACTCACTCAACCGGTCCAATTAAAATCCAACTGGATTTCATATCAAAACACATTTCAGCTCTTTAATTATCAGTGTGACACTCAAACCTGCTTCATGTGGGTTTTAATAAACTTTTTTAATATCGCTGCAGGTGAATAAAAACTTTATTTAAGCTTCAAGATTTTCAGGAGAAAAACTCATTCGACTTTTCTCTCATCAAGCTGCTGTTTCTGCAAATTCATATTAAAGAACTAATGAATAATGTGTGTTTGGTTAAGAGTGTGTGTGTGCAACCGGCACCTGAAGCAGGAAAACACATTGAAAACATATGTTCATGTTTATTTGTTTGTTTACGTAACACTCTTACAGATACATTACTGAGCATCGCTAACAAATTACTTCTTCAAAATCCAGAATATATGATTTGATTATTGGTATTGGTTCTGATATCTGTCAAGGCAACAAGATCCATAGAATCACTTCCTGTTTGCACAATGTCCCTTTTGTTGTTGCTTAATTTGAGGAAGTGACAGTTAAATCAAACTGAAAAGGATCATTTCTCAGGACTGTATATTTTGGAAACTTCGTGGATACTTTATTATGTAAGTTGATGTTGAAGTTTATTCTGGTCAGCCAAGATGTCAATGTTGTTGTAGAAGTTGATGATGAAGGAAAGGAACGCGGACCCAGTACTTACAAGTATAATAATGTTTATTTCACAGGTCAGGACGAGCTCTAGAACTCAGAGAAATCACCCAGGCCAAATAGTGAAATCTGACCAGCCGTGGTCTCACACACATTATATAGAGAGGTTAGCTCCGCCCACGACTTCGGGTAACATGTCATCCCACCTAGGGCCTTCTGCCTAATAAGGACGTTTGTACACGAAGATGAAAACACAGCGGTCAAGGATCTTCCCTTTACCCCCATCCATTTGCTGGTCAGAGGTCATTCCCTAGGTCAAAGGTCCTTCCAAAGAGGGAGAGACCTCCTTGAATAAACACCTGAAGGACTCTCTGGGAATGTCCGAGAGTCACGAAAATAAGCATCATAAATATAAACCTGTCATTATAGTTAAACACATGCTAAAATCATTAACTCTAGTGAATAGATGACAACGTCTTCCTGTCAAGTTCAAAGAACAGAGAGAGAGACAACAAGAGGCTTCTCTGTTGAGGTTGGGTGTGTTGATGTGATCTCAACACTAGAGGTCAGTGTGTCAGATCAGAGTCCAAGCCTGAACAGCTCTATGTGTCAATATTTCCTCAGGGTCATAGCGCCACCTACTGATCAGTGTGAAAATGAAGTTGTTGTAACATTGTCCAATTGACCCAAAGTTGCTCACGCTACATCAGAGCCCCTACTTGAACAGATATTTTAGTCTGTATCTAATAATACCGATGGCGCCACCTACTGGTAACCAGAAATAAGCTTTGTTCAAGAACTATCATTCAATTTAAATAAAGATTTGACAGTGTGATGTGCTATTTGATAGTGTTGACCGTAATGAGCAATGAGCAGGCAAGGATCAACGTCACGTGATGGACGCAGGAAGTGAAGCGTTTATCCCGTTCAGTGCTGCCTTGCAGGGCTAGAAATTGTTGTTCATTTTTGGTTTTACTGTCGGAGTTTGTTTGATTTAATTATTGAGTATTTCTACTTCACTGTCTTAGTACTTTTACTTGTAATGGAATATTACTTTAGTCTCATGGTACTTTTACTTTAGTGAATGATCCGAATTCTATTTCCACCATTGGTTAAGTTTGTTTTGTTGCTTACACTTTAGTACTTAACCAGTACTTGTAACAGAGTATTTCTACTGTGCAGTATTAGTACTCTCGTTTCCTCTTCGTCCTCCAGTCCAACAGGGGTCGCTGCAGGCTCGGAGCTCGGAGTCTCTGCTTCCTGTCCTTGTCCCCTCAGAGCCTCAGAGAGGAGCAACATGGCCGCCATGCAGCTGCTGCGGGTGTTGGTACATGAGCGGATCCGCGCTGCCGCTGAAGACTTCCTGCTGCAGGTGGAGGAAGGAGGAGGAAAGGCTCGAGTCCCGGAGCTGAGAGCGATGCTCACCGAGCGGCTCGCGGCGGCGGGAGAGCAGATCCTCGCGGGTCTGGAGGAAACCTTGTTCGAGTCCGAGGAGCGAGTGGAGCGGACAGAGCGGTCCCAGCGGGAGGTCTGCCGCCGGAGGAGGCTGCTGGAGGCCGTGATGCAGCCCGTAGTCCGGCTGCACAGAGCAGGTCAGTCCCGGGAGCAGGGGGGGGGATCCATGTTCCCAAGGGCCACATGAGAACAGGGACAGTTGTGGAGGGCCGCACCAACAACCCAGAGCTGGGACCAGGAGGCAGAGCTGCAGTGCTACACACTTCTCTGCTCCCTCTGGATCAGTCACACAACCACATAGAGATTGTGTCTGTCCACCGTCAGATTCAATTATTTAAATTAAACAAAAACAGAGCGAGAACTCAACACAGAAATCTAATACAAATTAACACAACCTCTGGAACAACGCAGGAAACTAAGACTTTTAAATGTGGTCTTTTAAACATTAGATCACTGTCATCAAAGGCTATTTTAGTTAATGAACTAGTCTCAGATTACAACATAGATTCATTGTCCCTCACTGAGACGTGGCTGCATCCTGATGAATATGTCAGTCTAAATGAATCTACTCCCCCCAGTCATATAAATTCACACGTTCCCAGAGAATTCGGACGAGGAGGTGGAGTTGCTGCTATTTTTAACTCCAGTCTATCAATTAATCCTAAACCTGAACTCAGCTACAACTCATTTGAATGTCTTGTTCTTAATCTTCCACGTCAATCCAGGAAACACCAACAGCCAATCATATCTGCTGTAGTTTACCGTGCTCCTGAGGCTTATACTGAATTTTTAACAGAATTCCCTGAGTTTTTATCAAACCTAGTCCTAAAGACCGATCAAATTATTATTGTTGGTCATATTCATGTTGACAATAATAAAGATAGCCTTAGCGTAGGGCTGTGCAATTAATCAAATCACGTTTGAATCATTTTTTCAAACTAAAAAATAATCGTGATTTCAATATTGTCCAAAATAATCGTGATGATTTTTTCCCGTAATCGAGGAGGAACCGCTCAAACACTAACGTTAATACGTCACTTCCTGTCTCTGTCTGCTGCACCTCTGAGAATAATGAGGAGGATTTGATGATGTTGTGACGAGTCTGTGCAGAAAACCTGCTGCTGTGTTGCTCATGTCTGAAACAGAAAGTCTGGACACATTTCTCTAAGTTTTAGCCACAGGTCTTGTCTGAAAGCAGCTTAACCAACTAACTAACATCCCCTCGCCCTGTTCTCCTCTGTGAGTGACCTAATTGGTTTATTATCCTCAAAATGAAAAACTTTTTACCAGAAACCCTTTGTGTTATGCTGCTTCCTTTACGATCTGCGTCGTGTCGTTGCGTTTTTGTTTTCGTTTATCCTAAATGTGAGAAGAGCCGGTCTCGCTTTGGTTCAATCAAGTATTTATTAAGAAGCAATGAAAAGGTATAAAAAGTTTCTGCTAAGCAATGGGCACCCAAACACCCCCCCGGCCCTCTGGCGGCACCGGACGGTCACGAGTGGCGCCGCACGGACGGCGGTTGTAATATTTTAGAACAGAAGTTATAACAGGATTAGTCAACAACGAGGGGAAGTCTTCCTCGGTTCTTCCTCGATGGTGCTCAGGCGTAGTACCTCCCTCTTGGTACTGGAATAAGGATATGACGAGCAGCCGCTCCCAATCTCCTCCTCCTCTGATAGTGGCTGGGCAAAATCTTCAGTTCATGACAGTTTATAAAAAAAGGTACAAACAAGCCTTGACTCAGCTGACTCCTTGTGGGTTGATGTTGTTGTTCATTGGAGTCAGAATATTGTTCTGTTTGTGTTAACATTTGCATCCTCCAAACCAAAACAACGCCACTCTCTCTTCCCCCCAGAACCTGGGGCAGCTGCTTGAACTCTGTGTGATGTTGATTAAATCTAATGGAGTTATGCTTTAATATAAAAAGCTAGAAATGAGAACAAGTTAAAGTACAGTGTATTGTATGCCACAGATTTATCCCACAACAGGCAGCAGCTCTTATCAGACCTCTTATCAAAACAGGTGTGAGACTGACCAGGGATGTGAGGCACACACATTCTAAACGAACCTCAAGATTAACACTAAGCAGCAACGGTTATTAGAAGTCACTATGTGAAGGCCATGTATCTATATCTAGGCTATATATTATAAACGTTTTATATACCGCTGCAGGTGAATGAAAACTTTATTTAAGCTTCGAGATTTTCAGGAGAAAAACTCATTCGACTTTTCTCTCATCAAGCTGCTGTTTCTGCAAATTGATATTAAAGAAGTAATGAATACAGTGTGTTTGGTTAAGAGTGTGTGTGTGTGTGTGTGTGTGTGTGTGTGTGTGTGTGTGTGTGTGTGTGTGTGTGTGTGTGTGTGTGTGTGTGTGTGTGTGTGTGTGTGTGTGCAACCAGCACCTGAAGCAGGAAAACATGTTGAAAACATATGTTCATGTTTATTTGTTTATTGACGTAACACTCGTACAGATACATTACTGAGCATCGTTAACAAGTTACTTCTTAAAAATCCAGAAATATTATTTGATTATTGTTATTAGTTCTGTGTCTGTCAAGGCAACAAGATCCATAGAATCACTTCCTGTTTGTCTTCAGAGTAAAAGCACAATGTCCCTTTTGTTGTTGCTTCCTTTGAGGAAGGGACAGTTAAATCAAACTGAAAAGGATAATTTCTCAGGACTGAATATTTTGGAAACTTCGTGGATACTTTACTGTGGAAGTGGACTGAGTTGTCCAGGAGGTTGTTGGTTCAATCCCCAGCTCCTCCCACCTGAGGGCTGAAGTGTCCACGGGCAAAACAGTTGAGTTAAAGGTCTGGAACATAAACAGAATTCTCCTTCACGTCTTCCTGTCGAGGTCAAAGAACAGAGAGAGACAACAAGAGGCTTCTCTGTTGAGGTTGGGTGTGTTGATGTGATCTCAACACTAGAGGTCAGTGTGTCCTCACAAATGTCCTCATGATGTCCTCATGAGTCTCTCCAGCTGCAGGGTTCAGATCCACAGAGAGTTGGGATTTCTTTTATTGATAAAATACAGATTATATGGGGAAACAAACACTGATGCCTTTACTGAATCTATTGTGTGGGAATGGATCCAACGCGTGAAAAAATGTGATTTACATCAGATCAACTCCAAATTGAGATGAGTGTCATCTCAACAAGATGGAGATACAAACTCACTCAAAGATCGATATTTCGTCACATGCTGTGACCGTGACGTGGCGTCAAAGTTTGATTACACGCCATTAAAACACAATGTTCTGTATCGCGGACATACACCATGAATCCTTTGATGCTGTGATGTAAACAAACAACTCCACTCCACTGTGCATTGTCCATAAAGTTCACAGTGTGATGTGCTATTTGTGTGTTGACTGTAATGAGCAATTAGCAGGCAAGGATCAACGTCACGTGACGGACGCAGGAAGTGAAGCGTTTATCTTTGCCGCAGTTCGCAAAACGCAACCAACAATTCAAAGTGCATGTGCTCGGCCCGTTCAGTGCTGCTTTGCAGTCCTTGAAATTGTTGTTCATTTTTGGTTTTACTGTCAGAGTTTGTTTAATTTAATTATTGAGTATTTCTACTTCACTGTCTTAGTACTTTTACTTGAAATGGAATATTACTTTACTGTCCTGGTACTTTTACCACAGTGAATGATCCGATTTCTGCATTCACCATTGGTTAAGTTTATTTTGTTGCTTACACTTTACTACTTGTTTATCAAGTACTTGTAACAGAGTATTTCTACTATGCAGTATTAGTACTTTCGTTTCCTCTTCGTCCTCTAGTCCAGCAGGGGTCGCTGCAGGCTCGGAGCTCGGAGTCTCTGCTTCCTGTCTTTGTCCCCTCAGAGCCTCAGAGAGGAGCAACATGGCCGCCATGCAGCAGCTGCGGGTGTTGGTACATGAGCGGATCCGCGCTGCCGCTGAAGACTTCCTGCTGCAGGTGGAGGAAGGAGGAGGAAAGGCTCGAGTCCCGGAGCTGAGAGCGATGCTCACCGAGCGGCTCGCGGCGGCGGGAGAGCAGATCCTCGCGGGTCTGGAGGAAACCTTGTTCGAGTCCGAGGAGCGAGTGGAGCGGACAGAGCGGTCCCAGCGGGAGGTCTGCCGCCGGAGGAGGCTGCTGGAGGCCGCGATGCAGCCCGTAGTCCGGCTGCACAGAGCAGGTCAGTCCCGGGAGCAGGGGGGGGGGGATTCATGTTGTGGAGGGCCGCACCAACAGGCTGAACTCAATTCTACTCGTATTCATTTGATAAGCTTCTCCTGGTCAAAGTGAATGTTATGATTACGTCATTACGGTAAGCGTTCTGCGTCATTTCCTGTTTACCTGCCGCTGGTCGCTCTGTGAACTAGCTCCTCTGCTAACAGCTGTTTCTCTGCATCACTCCGGCTACAATCACCGGTCTGTAGTTAAACAGCCACACAGACCAGCCCCTCCTCTCTGGTGCTCCGTGACTCTGTGTTCTGTGTGAGCTCAGCCTCGTAGTCTAACAGGCTGAGACAGCAGCGATGGCTTCTCTCTCTCCCTCTTGCTCCGAGTGGCTCATGTTCACTGACTCCTCCGCCTCCATTAACAGTAGAGCTACATGTGATAAATGTGGTGTGTTGGTAGCGATGGAGGCGAGAGGCTCAGCGACCTAGAAGCTCCGTTAGCTGTGGTTAGCTTAGCCGCGGAGCCACCTAGCTTAGCACGTAGCTTAGCCTCAGATAGTTGTCCCGAGCAGCCGGGAGCCCAGGGCGGTGGTTGACGGTCCGGAGGGGGCACAGTCCTCCCCTTAAAGAGCCCACGATTAAAGAGCCACCAGCTCACGGTTCAAACAGATTCTCCAGCGACCACAGTCAGCTGCATCCCAGGGACCAGAGCCGGGGCATCGAACCCAAACTGAAGCTGCTGGCTGGAGCTAAACGTAAATACAGTAAAATCATAATTCACGTCAGCAGCAACGACTCCTGGCTTCGCGTGTCGGAGGTCACTGAAGGTCATGTTAAGTCCTTGTGTGCTTTTGCAGAAACGATGTCGGACACAGTAGTTTCCTCTGGCCCTCTCCCTAACACAGGGGTAGGAAACCTTTACTATTGAAGGAGCCATTTTGGCTCCTCTTCCCCCAAATTAAATCTGTCTGGAGCCGCAAAACATATTTGATATCACAGGTTATAAAGTTATATATATATAGTTATACAATATTTATAAAAACTATAGTTTGTTGCATTTATAAAATTATAGAACGACAATAAAAAAAAAAACTGTTGACATTAAACTGCTATTTTAACCTGTTACAAAAAAGGAAAACACCAAACTTTTATGAAGAGAACAAATGACATGTGTAGGCCTACTTATAAATAAATGAAACACAGAACTATGCTTTTTTTGCTCATCTCCAGCTTGGTACTTTACAGCAGATGCTGTGTGCTTGCTCTGGAACTGTCTTTAAACATTACTTTTTTTTTGTTTGAACACCAGCATCGTTGGCAGTGAAAGCAAATGAATCTGTCCACGCAGAATTAAACTCCCTACTTCCCTCCCAGACTTTTCTTTTTGGGGATTTATCCCTGCTTAGTTTACAGAGGCCGGGGTCGGAAACTCTAGATTAGCGACCTGCAGGGACAAGCGCCGGGACACAGAAACCGAAGCTCGGTACAAACCAAATGCAGCTTCTGCTCTGATCCAGAAGCTGCGGCGCTGATTCTCTGTCACCAGAGAAACTCTGTGTTTTCACTGTTTCCAATGTTAAGAAGCAGCCGGTGAGTCAGTGACCGGTTGCTTCACGTGAACGAGCTCTGATCTCACTGTCTCTCTGACGCCGGGACCTGGAAGCGACGCCGTGCAGCGATCGTTTCGGCGTCGAGTATTTTTTCCGCTTATCGCCCCAGGAAACACACTGAAAAATGATTTTAAACGATATTGATGACATATTTTATACGATATAAATTATCAAATATGCATCCCATAGTGTGTATTCCCCTTCTGTTGTCCTGGAGTTTTAATTTTACCAATCACATTATTAAATGCCCCCCTCTGCCCATCCACTACAGCCACACAAGCAGTCATATAGTTAAAAAGAGGGTGGGGGGGGGGCTACGTTTTCTCCACATAGGCTTTTGGAGAATACGTAATTTGAACGGAGCAAACAGCGGAGAAGTTCTTCAACATGGATGACATTAAATTAATAATTGGAGTGGAGAAGTACAGTGAGTTGTATGATCCTCAGCACATGATGGCTGCTGTTGCAGTTAATGAGGGAGCAACAAGTAAGTATATGCTTGAAAAAAATGATTTAATGCCGTTTTTACTGTAGGCTGATAACAGCAAAAGTATGTGCTATTATTAGCACTGGCGGCGCTTCATCGCGCTTCAGCGTCCGCTGTGAACCCGGCGTGAGCGAGTGAGCGGAGCGGGGAGGCGGAGCCCCTGGGTCGGTGTGTGTGTCCGCTATCTGGGAGCTCGCACACACACACAGGCACACACATTCATCCGCTCCTGGTATTTCAGAACGGCCTGATACAACAATGTTTTAAAAAATGAACATGAACGTGACGTTCGCTCACGTTCATCATATGAAAACTGATTTGTTAAGTTCACCGTTCACGAAAAAAATGCGCAACATGCACTGTACAGGGAGCCACTGCAGAGGGGCTGAAGAGCTGCATGTGGCTCCGGAGCCGCAGGTTGCCGACCCCTACCCTAACACAACAGGTGAGGACATGTTGAGCCGCATGTTGTCTTTTACCCGCTGGCTGTCCAGGTGCTGTCCTGTAAACGGTTCCGTGCTTTGTAGATAATTGGCAAACTTTTTGTAGGAAACCTGGTCTTGTTAGGAGAGACGCGTTCATCCCACTTGGGATGGAGCAGCTCTCTTATCCAGGAATATTACCCAGTCTATCACATGACAACCCAGAGCTGGGACCAGGAAGCAGAGCTGCAGTGCTACACACTTCTCTGCTCCCTCTGGATCAGTCACACAACCCCATAGAGACTGTGTCTGTCCACCATTAGATTAAATTATTCAAATTAAACAATAACAGAGCGAGAACTCAACACAATAATCTTATACAAATTAACACAACCTCTGATACAACGCAGGAAACTAAGACTTTTAAATGTGGTCTTTTAAACATTAGATCACTGTCATCAAAGGCTATTTTAGTTAATGAACTAGTCTCAGATTACAACATAGATTCATTGTCCCTCACTGAGACGTGGCTGCATCCTGATGAATATGTCAGTCTAAATTAATCTACTCCCCCCCCCCAGTCATTTAAATTCACACGTTCCCAGAGAATTTGGACGAGGAGGTGGAGTTGCTGCTATTTTTAACTCCAGTTTATCAATTAATCCTAAACCTGAACTCAGCTACAACTCATTTGAATGTCTTGTTCTTAGTCTTCTACACCAATCCAGGAAACACCAACAGCCAATCATATCTGCTGTAGTTTACCGTGCTCCTGAGGCTTATACTGAATTTTTAACAGAATTCCCTGAGTTTTTACCAAACCTAGTCCTAAAGACAGATCAAATTATTATTGTTGGTGACTTTAATATTCATGTTGACAATAATAAAGATAGCCTTAGCGTAGGGCTGTGCAATTAATCAATTTTTAATCGTGATTTCGATTTTTGGGCCAAACGATCTCCAAACTAATATAATCGAGTTGAAACAATTTTTCTGAAATTGCATTCGCAATTCAGTCCTTCCCCCAAAGCATTCAACGCGGCCCAGCTGACTGGCACTCACTCTCAAGCAGCTGTAACGTGAAGGAGACGAGTTGTGTGTGTGGTGACCGACGGTATTTAAAAAACAGCACGAGTGGTAAATGGCAGAGGGAGGGCCGCCCCGTCTGATCCACAACAAGGGCAGAAAAACTTCTCTTGTATGGGAACACTTCGGATTCAAAGAATCCGACGAGGAGCAGATAACCATAACTTGCTCAATTTTCAACCGATTTTTAAACGGTTTAGTTTGTTATAAACATCAGAGATGTAGTTCTGACACTGCATACTTATGAATAATTATGTTATTTTCTAAAAAATAGAATAATGTTCTAAATTAGTACACGATTTCCCTTTACAATTATACATAAAAAATTATTTTATTTAATTATATTTAAAAAGTACATGTACCACTACCAACACAATGTTATCGGTGAGCGAGTCGCCTGTGGCAAGATGGCCGCCATGTGCGGACGTTCGTCTCAGTTCACCGGCAACGCGGATGAGACATCTAGCCTGTGTGTGTATATATATATCTATGGCTGCACCCGGCTGCTACTGCAGTAAAGTGAGCCGTCATATGGGAAGCCAGCCGCCACTCAGGGTTTTGTTGCGCGTCTACTCGTGCCTTATACGGTAAAGTGGTATAGATAGTCGGAGTGCCTAAAAAGTACAAAAACACAACAATATTTTAGTTATAGTCTCTCATTTGATTATTTATTTTGTTATCTTCATGGCGTATCTGTTCATTTAAATTATATATTTTTACTGCAAATTGAAGGGCAAGTCTGTAAAAAAGGACCATGTATTCATATTAGGGGTGTAACGATTCATTTTAACTTTGATTCGAATCACGATTCATGGTTGCTAATTCGATTCAAGGACGATATTGGTTAATTTAGAACGATTCAATTCAGTGACTTGAAATCGATTCAGTAACTTTACTGGACAGTGCAAAGTTTCCGGGATCCCTTTTGTTTCTTGTAAGGAAATCAGGTTTAAATTAACTATGGATATTATAAACAGGCAAACAACAATTAATGGCAAATGTATTAACCATTTATTTGAATCAAGTGCAACCATTTTCAATGTAAACATTACACAATAAAGTGCAACCACCTGCTACTTCTGCTGTTGTTTTCAACATAAAAAGAGTACAATAGTAACGCCAAAAATAAAGTGCAACCAACATTCTTCAGGTTTAATTAACAGTAGGTTTACCTGCTACTTCTGCTGTTGCAGAGGTTTTCAACATAAAAAGAGTACAATAATAAAGTGCAACCAACTTCTTTTCAGGTTAAATGAGCAGTGGTTGAACCTGCTACTACTCTGATTTTAATAAACAAACAGCAGTGCACTAATATTTAACAAAAGATCAGGTGTAACTAACTACTCTTCAATGACTCTACAGATTTTTTTTCAAAAATATCAGCTGATCCACATGATCTGGTCGCAGAACACTTCTCTGTGCTTTTACTATATCCCCAGCAGTACTAAAAACTCGCTCTGCTGGCACACTGGTTCACTTTCGTACAGTTCAGGGATGATCTTTTCGGAGAAGTGTGGTCGGCTCGGTATCTGGTACCGTGGCTCCAATATTTGGATCAATTCACAGAACCCCGGATTTTCAACCACATTGTAGGGTCGCATGTCTTTACAGATAAACTTGGCAATTGTTACTGTGATGTTTTTCGCCCGCGCAGAGTTTCGTCCAAGTTTCTGACAAAACATGCTGGCGAGGCCTGAGGTTCCTGCAGAGCTGGAGTTACCTTCTGCTGCTGCTGCAGCGGTTAGGCTGCTGGAGGTGCCGGGACTGTCGGCGTTTTGTTTAATCCCATGGCGCCTTAGTAGATGGCTGGAAAGATTTGTCGTTTTTCCGTGGTTCTTTATTTGGCGTCTACATATTCTACAAACAGCGACCGACTTATTTAGAACACCTCCGTGTTTGCAAAGCCGAAATGTTTCCACACACTGGATTTATAAGTTGGCTTGTAAATTTCTTGCTCGCCGTCTCCTCCGCCATCCGCAATGCTGTGTTTTGTTGTTGTTCTGAGATTCGCTCGGCTGCCGGTGCGTACCGATGACGTCACAGACAGGCAGACTGAATCGAGTAACGTTTAACGTGTCTAAAGTGCTATAAAACAAACAAACAAACACACGTCCATACAGTTTTTGCGCTTATATCCAATGTGCAGTTTCCAAGTATCGATACAAATCGATTATGTACCATTTCAATTGATTTTTAATCGATATATGTCGTCTGGTATGCCGATTTTCTGAGCACAGATCGATTCAGTTGGATCGCGGGAATATGAATAGATTAATCGATTTAGTGGATGAATCGTTCCACCCCTATTCATATTGTAACCATATTTGGAAATATTGTCCATCCTGATTGAATATTGAAAATATTCCTTAATAGGTTGTCAGTGACTTTGATTATATTCCGGTTCCGCTGTCTTTGACTATGATGAGAAAAAGTTTTCGACTGTTTTTACCGCAGAATAACTGAGAAAATTAAAGAGCAAGTCTGTGAAAAAGGACCAATGTACCGTATTTTCCGCACTATAAGGCGCACTTAAAAGCCTTTAATTTTCTCAAAAGACGACAGGGCGCCTTATATATGGATTAATTCTAGTTGTGCTTACTGACCTCGAAGCGATTTTGTGTGGTACACGGTGCTCTGTCAAAATGTTTTAGTACGACTTTCGTAAACTACAAAGCCGCACCGCTTGCAGCATTACAGCTACCGTAGTCAGGAGCGTCGCGGAGTAATACATACTGTGCTTCAAAAAAAAACCTTTAACGGGGTGGATGGCTCTTCCTCTGGTGCGGCGGGTGCGGGGCTAAGTCGCCCCCATGGCCGCTGTGTTCTCTGGGGGCCTGTTCAGTGCTGGCTTGTCCTGCTCGTGGTTCTCCCTGGGCGCTATGTCCGGCGGTGAGGCCGTGGTGGCCTTGGGTTTCTGGCAGTTGACGGTTGCGTGGGTGAGCTTTGGGGCGGATGTGGACGTGGTGGTGCTCGGCGACCGCACTGCGTGGGCGAGCTTCCCGGTGGGGGCACCCGGACGGAGGCTGTTGTTTCCCAGCGGGACCTGGGTGGTAGTGGCGGCAGGGGACTGACTGACTGTTTGGTTTCGCTTAATGCGCCTTATAGTCTGGTGCGCTTTATATATGAAAATAGATCGAAAATAGACCATTCATTGACAGTGCGCCTTATAATCCAGTGCGCCCTATAGTGCAGAAAATACGGTATATATAATGTCGATGACACTCAGAGGTGGTCTACTATCATGTTGAGATGGAATATGTCTGTGAAAACAGGAGGTTTCTTCTCAATTTTAATGTGGATATTGCATAGTCAGAGACTCTACAAACAGGAATCCACTGGAAATTACTCGTAACCTAGCAAGGAATATCTTTAAAATTCATCAAAATATGTATATTGGGCCACTTTCACAGATTTCCCTTTAATTCTCAGTTATTCAGTAAAAATATACAATAATGTATCTCAGCATAGTCAGAGACACCACTAACAGGAATGCATTGGAAATGACTCATAACCTCTCAATGAATATTTTTAATCAGCTTCCAAATATGGTTACATTATGAATACATCGTTTTGTTTTTACAGACTTGCCCTTTCATTTGCAGTCTGGATACATGATAATTGACATGAGCAAATACGCCATGAAGATTTAAAAAAAATAAAAATAAAATATAGTTGTGTTTTTCGTAATTTTTGGGCGTTTCAACCAAACATGCTGTTTTACCGTAAAGCCACAAGTAGACTCGCAACAAAAACCCGAGGAGTGGCTGGCTTCACACATGACGGCTCACTTTACTTCACCCGGCTGCTCCACCTCTCACCTGAATAATGAGGAGGATTTGATGATGTTGTGACGAGTCTGTGCAGAAAACCTGCTGCTGTGTTGCTCATGTCTGAAACAGAAAGTCTGGACACATTTCTCTGAGTTTTATCCACAGGTCTTGTCTGAAAGCAGCTTAACCAACTAACTAACATCCCCTCGCCCTGTTCTCCTCTGTGAGTGACCTAATTGGTTTATTATCCTCAAAATGAAAAACTTTTTTACCAGAAACCCTTTGTGTGATGCTGCTTCCTTTACGATCTGCGTCGTGTCGTTGCATTTTCGTTTATCCTAAATGTGAGAAGAGCTGGTCTTGCTTTGGTTCAATTAAGTATTTATTAAGAAGCAATGAAACGGTATAAAAAGTTACTGCTAAGCAATGGGCACCCAAAGCACACCCCCGGCCATCTGGCGGCACCGGACAGTCACGAGTCGGCCGCACGGACGGCGGATGATATATCTTATAACAGAAGTTATAACAGGATTGGTCAATAACGAGGGGAAGTCTTCCTCGGTTCTTCCTCGATGGTGCTCAGGCGTAGTACCTCCCTCTTGGTACTGGAATAAGGATATGACGAGCAGCCGCTCCCAATCTCGCTCCTCCTCTGATAGTGGCTGGGCAAAATCTTCAGTTCATGACAGTTTATAAAAAAAGGTACAAACAAACCTTGACTCAGCTGACTCCTTGTGGGTTGATGTTGTTGTTCATTGGAGTCAGAATATTGTTCTGTTTGTGTTGACATTTGCATCCTCCAAACCAAAACAACGCCACTCTCTCTTCCCCCCAGAACCTGGGGCAGCTGCTTGAACTCTGTGTGATGTTGATTAAATCTAATGGAGTTATGCTTTAATATAAAAAGCTAAAAATGAGAACAAGTTAAAGTACAGTGTATTGTATGCCACAGATTCACAATCCCACAACAGGCAGCGGCTCTTATCAGACCTTTTATCAAGACAGGTGTGAGACTGACCAGTGATGTGAGGCACACATATTCTAAACGAACCTCAAGATTAACACTAAGCAGCAACGGTTATTAGAAGTCACTATGTGAAGGCAATATATCTATATCTAGGCTATATATATGTCTGGCCCAAACTGCTCCTGCCCCGAACCTCCTGCTTTATTGTTAAGAGTACAGTTCCATAAATATCTTCACAGACACAAAGAAGCTAAAATTTAAAATACCAACAGTCTTAACACCAACTGTAAACGACCTCAACATCTCTACTTCCTGAATGTGATCGTTCAAACATCACAACAGTCGACATTAAACGACAAAACACAAGCTTTTCAAAACACTTCAGGAAACTCTGAAATGATAAACGTGTGTATTTGTGTATTTGTGTTTCAGTGTGTCCTGCAGACGTCCAGCAACTGATGTTGATTAAAGAAGAGGTTCCCTCTGAGCAGCAGCAGTGGAGCCCCCTTGTGGAACAGGAGGATCCAGAGCCCCCCCACATTAGAGAGGAACATGAGGAACCATGGACCAATCAGGATGGACAGCAGCTTCAAGGACTGGAGGAGGCTGATATCAAGTTCACATTGACGCCTGTCGCTGTGAAGAGTGAAGAAGATGAAGAGAAACTTAAATCTTCAATGCGTGATCCAAGTGAGCGGAAGGAGAACAGAGCGGACTGTGGAGGACCAGAACCAGCCAGGAACTCAGGACCTGATGGACTTTTACAACCAGGTCCTGAGGACAAGGCTGAAGACTCTTCTGAGACTGAAGTCAGTGAGGATGATTGGATGGAGACCAGGGAAACTCAGACTGGTTTAAATACTTCAAATAATAAACAGCCTCTAAGTGATATGGGATGTGAGACAGAAAAAAAACCGTTTAGTTGCTCTGAGTGTGGTAAAAGATTTAGTCAAAGACACCATCTAAATACACATATGAGGATTCATACAGGAGAGAAACCGTTTAGTTGCTCTGAGTGTGGTAGTAGATTTAGACGTAGGGACAGTCTTACTAGACATAAGAAGACTCATACTAGAGAGAAACTGTTTAGTTGCTCTGAGTGTGGTAAAGGAGTTAGCAATAGGCGCCATCTAAATGCACACATGAGGATTCATACAGGAGAGAAACCGTTTAGTTGCTCTGAGTGTGGTAAAAGATTTAGCCTAAGATGCAATCTAAATTCACATATGAGGATTCATACAGGAGAGAAACCGTTTAGTTGCTCTCAGTGTGGTAATAGATTTAGACGTAAGGACAGTCTAGATGCACATATGACGATTCATACAGGAGAGAAACCGTTTAGTTGCTCTGAGTGTGGTAAAAAATTTATCCGAAGGAGCACTCTAAATGAACATATGATGATTCATACAGAAGAGAAACCGTTTAGTTGCTCTAAGTGTGGTAAACGATTTAACAATAGGAGCGTTCTAAATAGACATAAGAGGCTTCATACAAGAGAGAAACAGTTTAGTTGCTCTGAGTGTGGGAAAAGATTTAGTCGAAGGGACTGTCTAAATATACATATGAGGAGTCATACAGGACAGAACCCGTTTAGTTGCTCTGAGTGTGGTACCAGATTTAGCCGTAAGTCCGTTCTAAATAGACATAAGATGAGTCATACAGGAGAGAAACCGTTTAAATGCTCTGAGTGTGGTAAAAGATTTAGCCGTAAGTCCCATCTGAATAGACATGAGAGGAGTCATAACGGAGAGTAACCGTTCAGTTGATCTGAGTGGTAAAAGATTTAAGATCCAGTCCTAGTGTACGAGACGTAATGATTCATAAAGGAGAGAAGTGATTCAGTTTCCACCCTTGCAACAAAATTTTGTAAGGACATATCAGCAGTTACTTGTATTATATTTTTTCAATGTTCACTGTTTTAAATAGACTAACAGTTTTTATGTCCCTAGAAAACATAACTCATTGAATAACACAAAAGATTGTGTTTATATATCTTGTTTCTACTGATTTCTATATAATGTATCTATTTTTCATAATGTCCTTCATGTCATTTTAAGGTTAAAGTGTGTTCCTTGCACAGAATGAATGTGTTTTCTGTTGGGGAAGAGTCCAGAGCGCTGGCCGAAGTTTAGACCAAGGGTCGTAAAACGAGGCCTACACGCGATGCTGAGACCAGCTCTAGAGTTTTCCTGGTGGTTGGAGAGCCCCAGCAGGCCCAGGAGAAACCCCACTGTGTTCGTAGACGCCCACTGAGGGCTAAACCCCACCCCCTGAGAGTTGAACACTGACATTCCATTGGCTGAACCCCATAGCCCACTCCTCGAGGAGGCTGGAACCTCTCAGGTCGATAAAACTGCTGAACTCAAAGAAATCTCAGCTTTATCCCTGCTCTGACGACTTCATCAAGACCTGTCCAGGTCCCTCCATACGACCCAGTAGCTAACGGGAGCAATTACACAGACGTTTGTTTTTTTTCAACTTTCTTTACTGTTTCTATTTTAAGTCGACGTTTTATTTTGGTATAGACCATTTTTTTTGTAACTTTAACTTGAAAAGATCGGCACAGGAAGTTCACTCGCAGGCCGAGCTCACAGACTTTCTTTTCCACACGATCTACAAACGGCTCCAAACAGCCGTTCATCCCTGCAGAAGAACGAAGTTCATTCCGTTGAGGAGCAAGAAGAATCCGCTCTTGTTCGGCCCAGCGCTGATCTCCGTTGTCCACAGACGAACCAGCGAAACAGAGCTTGAGAGGCCACGCATCATTCACTGGACTTCCGGGAAAATCCCGCCAAACGAGAATGCAACGCTGCGAGGGTTACAGTAAGAGGCTTTATTGTCTGGGGAGAGACTAGTTTTAATACCTAGTGTGTATTTATTTGAGTGTATGTTTATTTAAGACCTCAGCGCCTATTTTTAGCCCGTGTAAGCGCGCGGTAAGAAACCGTCACTTCCTGTTTCTCTGTCACGACCCTGTCGACTGTCTTGACGTACCTTCGCACCGCGACGAAGCGTCACCGGCCGCATTGTTATCGACGACCAAGTTTGCAGAGACTTTAACGATCAAAAGATCAGTACACAACGTCCGCTTGGGTACTGAGAGGTAAAGTCAATGTAAAATTGTCTCTGGCGTGTTTTCTGATAATTCCTTGCATGTTTCTATCTCTCTCACTCTCTCTCTCTCTTTTCTCCTTAACCTGCTTACACACACGTTCCAATCTGCATTCACACATTTCACGTTACATAGATAAATCTAGACTTATCGAAGCCATTCGGCGCCAAAACCACGCAGAGATAAGAATGTCTTTGTCTGAAAATTCCTTTGTGTAACTCACGTGGCCTACGGCCATTTTGACTTTGGCCTCATGTTGTCATTAACATAGGCCTCCATTTTGAATAACGTGAATGTACCACCATCTTGATTTCGACCAGATTACGTCACCACGTGACTGCGTCATTACCTCATTGCCGCTCCCCCTCTCTCACACACACACACACACACACACACACACATAGACACACACACACACACATAGACACACACACACACAAATAGATATACAATCACTATTACATGTGTGTTCTAAATTGTGATAAGTGCTGCTACTGCTACTGTTGTTATCTGTGAAATAGTAAAGAATTTTGTTAAATGAAGAATCATTGAATAACATTAACTTTATTTCCCTTTTTAATAAATCCTTTTGTAATTAAAGTATCTGTATCTTGTGATTATTTGTGCATATGTATGTGAATACAGCTGGATTATGATAGCCTGTGCTTGAACTTAAAACCCTCCATTGTTTATTATTTAATCATTAATACTAAATATTGAGATTATTAATTTAACTTTTATAAACTGAGACTGATCCTTACAGATTGAATGTTGGTCCCTGTAGCCAGGGTGGTCACCCGTCGATAAATAATAATTACAGCTTATATTATTCTTAATTGATAATTTTATTGTTTTCATTAATGATTTAACTATTCTTAATTGATAACCCTATCATTTCTAATTGATTATTTTCATTATTCTTAATTCATTGATTTATCATTTTCAAAATTAGTAATAAATAAGTTTCATTATTTTAAATAATCATATTTCTTGATTATTCATAATTAGAAAGGTTGTTAACGCCTGGAAACCTTAACGCGTTAATTTTTTTTAAACGCAAATTAATCACATCACCAAGTTTGATAACAGTGTCCTACGCTAGTCCTCCAGGGCGGATGTTTACCTGCCTGTGGGTGAAGAAGTAGCGAAGTGATGAGTAAGGAGACGGACCCCGGTGGGCTTAACGACTAAGCTAACTACTGCTATGGCTAAATGGGTCGCAACAGACTGCAGACCCATCAACATCGTTGAAGACAAGGGGCTTCGAGACATTATCCAGATCGCCTCCGGGGACTCATCCTACAAAACGCCTTTGAGGGGAACTATTGTCACAAGAATCCATGAACTCTATGGAGGTGAATAGGAAACGAAAGTGGAGCAGCTGGCACGAGCTTCATTTATTGCACTGACAGGAGACCACTGGACATCAGTAAGCAACCATAACTACCTCGGCATAACAGCTCATCTAATAGAGGATAATTGGCAGCTGCACTCGTTTGCGTTAGGTGTAGTGAAAACAGAGGAGAGGCATTTCGCCGAAACATGCGCTCGCCAGTTTCTTGACGTTGCTTAAGAGTGGGGGATAACGGACAGGGTCATCTCTATAGGAACAGATAGTGCTCGTAATATGGTAGCGGCAGCCAGGAGTCTACCAGTCGAGCATATGCCTTGTGTAGCGCACATTATACAGCGGACGATCACAGTGTCTCTCCGTGACAGCGGGTTTGATGGTGCATTAGCCAAGTGCCGTAAAATAGTCTGACATTTTAAACACAGTCCTGCAAACACAGCAGAGCTGAAAGTTCAGCAAGCTTCCCATGGACAGACAGAGGATTGACTCATCCAGGATGTAGAATTCATCCAGAATTCAACACTGGAGATGATAAAGCGTATCCAGCACAACAAAGCGCCACTGAAGGCAACACTTGCCCAGCAGAAGCACAACTTGGCCACGCTAACCTCAGCTGAATATGACAGGCTAGCAAATTTGGAAACACTGCTGGAGCCATGCAGGTAAAGTGATTTTCCTAGTCTCAACTCATATATTTTCTCCAATATATTTTCTTTTAGAAATAATTTTAGGCCTGTCCACCATATGGGTGTTATGAATGAAAAAAGTAGTTTATAATTCTGTCTTGTTTGTGTGTTTGAAGGTATGTTACTGAGCTCTTGGGGGGGTGACAAATATGTGTCCTGCTCTGTGGTCCTGCCTGCACTCTGCCCCCTTCTGCGTACAATGGAGATTTCAGATGTTGACCCTGCCTACATGGTGCGCTTCAAGGCTGCATTCAAAGGGGACCTGAACACACGAAAGGAGAACACAAACCTGTCATGGTTAAAGCTAGCAACCGCTCTAGATCCCAGATTCAAGGACCTCAGGTGCCTGCCCAAAGCAGAGAGGGGAGAGGTGTGGCAAAAGCTGAGTCAGATGCTGAAGGACAGAGAGACTGAATCACAGCCCTGCAGCGATGAAATGGAACCAGAACCACCAGAGAAGAAAGTGGCTCTCCTACTGTTGGGGTCAGATTCAGAGTCTGATGAGGATGCAAATTTTAATGACAAAACTCTGGACAGGTATAGGGCAGAGCCCAGTGTCAGCATAGACACATGTCCACTTCAGTGGTGGTCAGCGCACACTGGTGCCCATGGTAGGCTGGCACATCTTGCAGTAAAGTACTTGGCCACACCTGCCTCAACAGTGCCATGTGAGAGACTATTTTCTTTGGCAGGCCACATTGTACAGAAGAAGAGGTCAGCTTTGTCATCTGAAAATGTCAACAAGCTAGTTTGCCTGAGTAACTGGTTAAAAGAAAAGTAGACGATGAATTGGTTGACTGAAGTCATGTCACACAACACCTTTGCACACAGTTATTGTTATTGAATTAAGTGTGTGAAAAGGACTGTTCACTTTGTTTCTTTTAAGACACTCATGACATTCAGTTTATAATTCAGCTTTCAGCCCACTCAATGTAATGTTGACTTTATTTGGGTGAAATGTTACCTCACAGTTTACAGACAAGCTGTTTATATTTACTTTGTAGCAGAAGATAACAGTTTCTCATATGCTTGTCTTCTATTTAAGTTGGCAGCTCGTTATGGATGTTGTTGGCAATGCCAAGCACTCCATGAGACTTTGTATTCATTCTAATGATGAGGCACTTCAATCAGTTAAACCTCTGTGCAGTCATAGAGTAGAGCCCAATTTCAGAGGCGTGTTTACTACAGTGGCACACAGGTGCCCGTGATGAGCAGGTTAAAAAAAAGACTGTTTGCATTTTATGGGTGTTGCTGCTCTGTGAATTAAGATATATTCTAATTGGCTGAAATGTAAAATAAAGTTTTAAAAAGCCCTAACCACTTTGTCATACATTTCTTTATTTAAACACCGTAATTGTAAATAGTAGTATTTTAATTGTGTGATTAATCATGATTAATCACAATCTATTGACGTGATTAACTTGATTCATTTTATTAATCGATTGACAGCACTAATAATTAGCCAACGTCAAGTCTACTACTATTGCACAACAGTTCTTAACTAGTTTATATGATTTAATGTTTGTTTTAAAACAATGGTTTCTTGGTTCGTGAGATTCAATGACAGTGTGTTTTCTCCTTTATGTGTTGAATGTGTTTCCAAGAATAAAAGTCTAATAAAAACATAATGGCGTCTTCGCCCTCCTCCTCTTTGTTTCTGTACGAACGGAGGCTGCACTGGCTACAGTTGAATTGTCTCTTCACGAGACAAATTAATCAGCTTCTCACAGTCAGACATGTTTGTTTACGTTTGACGTGAAGTCAGAACTGGGCAATTTCAGGTCAGAATCTCTGACATACGAGTCGTCTGGAACGCAGCATTACACTCACACCCACGGACAGCGGAGCAATTTTATTTGTATAGCCCATATTCACAAATCACAATTTGTCTCATAGGGCTTTAACATGGTGAGACATCCTCTGTCCTTAACCCTCAGCAAGTTAGGAAAAACTACTAAAAACCCTTAAAATACGTAGAAACCTCAGAGAGACACATGTGAGGATCCGTCTCCCAGGACGGACAGAAGTGCAATAGATGTCAAGTGTAGGAAAACATCATCAAGATAAAGGTTTTAGCAGCATTGATGAGGGTTAACATTTTGAA
The DNA here is from genome assembly GCF_963576545.1 of Limanda limanda. Lineage (NCBI taxonomy): Eukaryota > Metazoa > Chordata > Actinopteri > Pleuronectiformes > Pleuronectidae > Limanda > Limanda limanda. Next base: position 26,191,863 of record NC_083647.1, on the reverse strand, counting down.
GGATAACTTCAATCCTTAAAAATGAATCTTAATAGGAGAAATAAGTCACTGAATGAATTAATGAATCACTCTCCCTTTTTCCTATTTGCTATTCAACCTGCTGAGTCATTTAGCTTCTCCATTCCGTGACACTGGGCCTTTTTTAATATAGTATCACACTAATTAAACAAACTCACTCAACCGGTCCAATTAAAATCCAACTGGATTTCATATCAAAACACATTTCAGCTCTTTAATTATCAGTGTGACACTCAAACCTGCTTCATGTGGGTTTTAATAAACTTTTTTAATATCGCTGCTTCAAGATTCAGGAGAAAAACTCATTAGACTTTTCTCTCATCAAGCTGCTGTTTCTGCAAATTCATATTAAAGAAGTAATGAATAATGTGTGTTTGGTTTAGAGTGTCTGTGTGTGTGTTTGGTTAAGTGTGTGTGTGTGTGTGTGTGTGTGTGTGTGTGTGTGTGTGTGTGTGTGTGTGTGTGTGTGTGTGTGTGTGTGTGTGTGTGTGTGTGTGTGTGTGCAACCAGCACCTGAAGCAGGAAAACATGTTGAAAACATATGTTCATGTTTATTTGTTTATTGACGTAACACTCGTACAGATACATTACTGAGCATCGTTAACAAGTTACTTCTTAAAAATCCAGAAAATATTATTTGATTATTGTTATTGGTTCTGTGTCTGTCGAGGCAACAAGATCCATAGAATCACTTCCTGTTTGTCTTCAGAGCAAAAGCACAATGTCCCTTTTGTTGTTGCTTCCTTTGAGGAAGGGACAGTTAAATCAAACTGAAAAGGATAATTTCTCAGGACTGAATATTTTTGAAACTTCGTGGATACTTTACTGTGGAAGTGGACTGAGTTGTCCAGGAGGTTGTTGGTTCAATCCCCAGCTCCTCCCACCTGAGGGCTGAAGTGTCCACGGGCAAAACAGTTGAGTTAAAGGTCTGGAACATAAACAGAATTCTTCTTCACGTCTTCCTGTCAAGGTCAAAGAACAGAGAAAGACAACAAGAGGCTTCTCTGTTGAGGTTGGGTGTGTTGATGTGATCTCAACACTAGAGGTCAGTGTGTCCTCACAAATGTCCTCATGATGTCCTCATGAGTCTCTCCAGCTGCAGGGTTCAGATCCACAGAGAGTTGGGATTTCTTTTATTGATAAAATACAGATTATATGGGGAAACAAACACTGATGCCTTTACTGAATCTATTGTGTGGGAATGGATCCAACGCGTGAAAAAAATGTGATTTACATCCGATCAACTTCAAATTGAGATGAGTGTCATCTCAACAAGATGGAGATACAAACTCACTCAAAGATCGATATTTCGTCACATGCTGTGACCGTAACGTGGCGTCAAAGTTTGATTACACGCCATTAAAACACAATGTTCTGTATCGCGGACATACACCATGAATCCTTTGATGCTGTGATGTAAACCAACTCCACTCCACTGTTCATTGTCCATAAAGTTCACAGTGTGATGTGCTATTTGTGTGTTGACTGTAATGAGCAATGAGCAGGCAAGGATCAACGTCACGTGACGGACGCAGGAAGTGAAGCGTTTATCTTTGCCGCAGTTTGCAAAACGCAACCAACAATTCAAAGTGCATGTGCTCGGCCCGTTCAGTGCTGCTTTGCAGTCCTAGAAATTGTTGTTCATTTTTGGTTTTACTGTCAGAGTTTGTTTAATTTAATTGTCGAGTATTTCTACTTCACTGTCTTAGTACTTTTACTTGAAATGGAATATTACTTTACTGTCCTGGTACTTTTACCTCAGTGAATGATCCGAATTATTCTTCCACCATTGGTTAAGTTCATTTTGTTGCTTATACTTTACTACTTGTTTAACAAGTACTTGTAACAGAGTATTTCTTCTTCCTCTTCGTCCTCCAGTCCAGCAGGGGTCGCTGCAGGCTCGGAGCTCGGAGTCTCTGCTTCCTGTCTTTGTCCCCTCAGAGCCTCAGAGAGGAGCAACATGGCCGCCATGCAGCCGCTGCGGGTGTTGGTACATGAGCGGATCCGCGCTGCCGCTGAAGACTTCCTGCTGCATGTGGAGGAAGGAGGAGGAAAGGCTCGAGTCCCGGAGCTGAGAGCGATGCTCACCGAGCGGCTCGCGGCGGCGGGAGAGCAGATCCTCGCGGGGCTGGAGGAAACCTTGTTCGAGTCCGAGGAGCGAGTGGAGCGGACAGAGCGGTCCCAGCGGGAGGTCTGCCGCCGGAGGAGGCTGCTGGAGGCCGCGATGCAGCCCGTAGTCCGGCTGCACAGAGCAGGTCAGTCCCGGGAGCAGGGGGGGGGGATTCATGTTGTGGAGGGCCGCACCAACAGGCTGAACTCAATTCTACTCGTATTCATTTGATAAGCTTCTCCTGGTCAAAGTAAACGTTATGATTACGTCATTACGGTAAGCGTGCTGCGTCATTTCCTGTTTACCAGCCGCTGGTCGCTCTGTGAACTAGCTCCTCTGCTAACAGCTGTTTCTCTGCATCACTCCGGCTACAATCACCGGTCTGTAGTTAAACAGCCACACAGACCAGCCCCTCCTCTCTGGTGCTCCGTGACTCTGTGTTCTGTGTGAGCTCAGCCTCGTAGTCTAACAGGCTGAGACAGCAGCGATGGCTTCTCTCTCTCCCTCTTGCTCCGAGTGGCTCATGTTCACTGACTCCTCCGCCTCCATTAACAGTAGAGCTACATGTGATAAATGTGGTGTGTTGGTAGCGATGGAGGCGAGAGGCTCAGCGACCTAGAAGCTCCGTTAGCTGTAGTTAGCTTAGCCGCGGAGCCACCTAGCTTAGCACGTAGCTTAGCTAGCAGTCCCTCGACCTGTCCCGTGCAGCCGGGAGCCCAGGGCGGTGGGTGACGGTCCGGAGGGGGCACAGTCCTCCCCTTAAAGAGCCCACGATTAAAGAGCCACCAGCTCACGGTTCAAACAGATTCTCCAGCGACCACAGTCAGCTGCATCCCAGGAACCAGAGCCGGTGTTCCAGTTTAACTGACGATATGTTTACCTTTTTCCAGATGTTGATGGTCGGCTGCAGAGCTGGTCGCAGATTCGTCATTTTCACAAAGCGCCTGTGTGTGAAGTGCGGTGATCTACTGAAGGTCTCGCTGAAATTAAAATCATACAGAAACCCTTCACGAGTTCATGTGTCCGTGTCAGCATCACGTTGAGACAGCAATATAAATTAAATGGTTAAAAAAAAAAAAAACAGTACAAAAATCTAGACCAGTATTCGAAACAGCGAGCCGAAGCACTATTAGCTTCTGGCCTGATGATGATCTCGTTACGCCACTGAGCCGCTGAAATCTTCGTCGCACGATAGATAAATGTCTCGTTCTTTGCTTTGTCAGCTGTATGTCACCAGATGTGCTTTCAGGTAACGCCCATGTCATCTGGTGAGAGTCCCAACACAGAATAAACGCATGTTTACTTAATACCAGGCTTCACAATCTGATGCTCCTCTTCATAGGAGACACAGGGAGTTCTGAAGAACACACACGCGTGACCAGCTCCACGCAAAGTGCTTGTGTTTGACGCTGGTGATCATTACAACGCGCACACACCAAAGCAGTGTCACATGTAAACATCGCCTCACAACAACAAGGAGGAAGTTCCAGCGGTGTTTTTATGAGTAAAGTTGGTGAACCTGCTTCTAATGGACGGGTGAAGCTTCACGTGTCCTCCTGTCGCTGCTGGTTAAAGTCAGCAGACGTGATTTTAAAACATGTGTGACGCGGGAAGTCTGAAAAACGAACTTAACGTCTTCATTGTTGAACAACGTGTTGTGTATTACTTCTCTTCTGTCAGATGGCTGCGTGCTTTGTTGGTGCTGTGTCAGTCAAACGAGTAAATAAAGTTCCCTGTGTAACTATGGCAACACTGACAAATTATAATAGTGATAAATAATAATAATAAAACTATTTATATTTTGTTGTATTTTCACAAACAATGTGGTGTGTGATACAAGCCATTGTGGACGCTTCATGAAACATCATTAAAAATAAAGTGCATATTTTTAATGATGATGTTTCATTAAGCGTCCACAATTGCTTGTATCACCACATCACATTGACTTTAACCAGCAGCGACAGGAGGACACGTGAAGCTTCACACGTCCATTAGAAGCAGGTTCACCAACTTTACTCATAAAAACACTGCTGGAGCTTCCTCCTTGTTGTTGTGAGGGGATGTTTACATGTGACACTTGTGTGGTGTGTGCGCGTTGTAATGATCACCAGCGTCAAACACATGCACTTTGCTTGGAGCTGGTCACGCGTGTGTGTTCTTCAGAACTCCCTGTGTCTCCTATGAAGAGGAGCATCAGATTGTGAAGCCTGGTATTAAGTAAACATGCGTTTATTCTGTGTTGGGACTCTCACCAGATGACATGGGCGTTACCTGAAAGCACATCTGGTGACATACAGCTGACAAAGCAAAGAACGAGACATTTATCTATCGCGCGATGGAAGTTTCAGCGGCTCAGTGACGTAGTGAGATCGTCATCAGGCCAGAACTTATTAGTTCTTCGGCTCGCTGTTTCGAGTCCCGGTCAAGATTTTTGTACTATTTTCTTTTTTTTTAACCATTTAATTTATATTGCTGTCTCAACGTGATGCTGACACGGACACATGAACTCGTGAAGGGTTTCTGTAGGATTTTTATTTCAGCGAGACCTTCAGTAGATCACCGCACTTCACACACAGGCGCTTTGTGAAAATGACGAATCTGCGACCAGCTCTGCAGCCGACCATCAACATCTGGAAAAAGGTAAACAAATCGCCAGTTAAACTGGAACACCGGGGCATCGAATCTAAACTGAAGCTGCTGGCTGAAACTAAACGTAAATACAGTAAAATCATAATTCACGTCAGCAGCAACGACTCCTGGCTTCGCGTGTCGGAGGTCACTGAAGGTCATGTTAAGTCCTTGTGTGCTTTTGCAGAAAGGATGTTGGACACAGTAGTTTCCTCTGGCCCTCTCCCTAACACAGGGGTAGGAAACCTTTACTATCGAAGGAGCCATTTTGGCTCCTCTTCCCCCAAATTAAATCTGTCTGGAGCCGCAAAACATATTTGATATCACAGGTTTTAAAGTTATATATATAGTTATACAATATTTATAAAAACTATAGTTTGTTGCATTTATAAAATTATAGAACGACAATAAAAAAAAACTGTTGACATTAAACTGCTATTTTAACCTGTTACAAAAAAGGAAAACACCAAACTTTTATGAAGAGAACAAATTACATGTGTAGGCCTACTTATAAATAGATGAAACACAGAACTATGCTTTTTTTGCTCATCTCCAGCTTGGTACTTTACAGCAGATGCTGTGTGCTTGCTCTGGAACTGACTTTAAACGTTTCCTTTTTTTTGTTTGAACACCAGCATCGTTGGCAGTGAAAGCAAATGAATCTGTCCACGCAGAATTAAACTCCCACTTCCCTCCCAGACTTTTCTTTTTGGGGATTTATCCCTGCTTAGTTTACAGAGGCCGGGGTCGGAATCTCTAGATTAGCGATCATCGTTTAGCGGTCGCTTCGGCGTCGAGTATTTTTTCCGCTTATCGCCCCAGGAAACACACTGAAAAATGATTTTAAACGATATTGATGACATATTTTATACGATATAAATTATCAAATATGCATCCCATAGTGTGTATTCCCCTTCTGTTGTCCTGGAGTTTTAATTTTACCAATCACATTATTAAATGTCCCCCTCTGCCCATCCACTACAGCCACACAAGCAGTCATATAGTTAAAAAGAGGGTTGGGGGGGGGGGGGCTACGTATTCTCCACATAGGCTTTTGGAGAATACGTAATTTGAACGAAGCAAACAGCGGAGAAGTTCTTCAACATGGATGACATTAAATTAATAATTGGAGTGGAGAAGTACAGTGAGTTGTATGATCCTCAGCACATGATGGCTGCTGTTGCAGTTAATGAGGGAGCAACAAGTAAGTATATGCTTGAAAAAAATGATTTAATGCCGTTTTTACTGTAGGCTGATAACAGCAAAAGTATGTGATATTATTAACGCTGAACCCGGCGTGAGACAGTGAGCGGAGCGGGGAGGCGGAGCCCCTAGGCCGGTGTGTGTGTCCGCTATCTGGGAGCTCGCACACACACACAGGCACACACATTCATCCGCTCCTGGTATTTCAGGACGGCCTGATACAACGATGTTTTAAAAAATGAACATGAACGTGACGTTGACTCACATTCATATGAAAACTGATTTGTTAAGTTCACCGTTCGCGAAAAAAATGCGCAACATGCACTGTACAGGGAGCGACTGCAGAGGGGCTGAAGAGCTGCATGTGGCTCCGGAGCCGCAGGTTGCCGACCCCTACCCTAACACAACAGGTGAGGACATGTTGAGCCGCATGTTGTCTTTTACCCGCTGGCTGTCCAGGTGCTGTCCTGTAAACGGTTCCGTGCTTTGTAGATAATTGGCAAACTTTTTGGAGGAAACCTGGTCTTGTTGGGAGAGACGCGTTCATCCCACTTGGGATGGAGCAGCTCTCTTATCTAGGAATATTACCCAGTCTATCACATGACAACCCAGAGCTGGGACCAGGAAGCAGAGCTGCAGTGCTACACACTTCTCTGCTCCCTCTGGATCAGTCACACAACCACATAGAGATTGTGTCTGTCCACCGTCAGATTAAATTATTTAAATTAAACAATAATAGAGTGAGAACTCCACACAGAAATCTAATACAAACTAATTAATTATTATTTTTATTATGATTATTAACAAAAATTATAAGAAGAAGAAGAAGCAGAAGAAAGAAAATACAGAATCAAAAATACAGAAGTAAAATAATTATAAAATAATATAACATTTTTAGGGCTGCAAAGCAGCACTGGGTGGGCCCGAGCACATCCATTTTGAAGCGTTGCATGCTTTTTGTCTGAAAAAACAAAAATAACCAGTTCTGAGAGAGAAAGAGACGTGACCTTTGCAAGACATAAAGTTTCCTTTGATCTAGGAAGACTGAAATCAAAGGATTCATGGTCCATGTATGTTTGCGTTACAGAACATCGTGTTTTAATGGCGTGTAATCAAACTTTGACACCACGCCACGGTCACACCGTGTGATTAAAAAAAAATCTGTCAGTCAGTTTTTATCTCCATCTTGTCGTGATGACACTCATCTCAATCAGGCAGGCTGGTCGGTGGCAGATCTGCCGGTCCAGTATAAGAGCTTGTGAATATTAGCTGCCCAATAGTAATATAAAAAATTGGGAAGAGCAAGGCCCCCTGTGCTCTTAGGAAGCTGCAATAACCTTTTCTGTATACGCACAGGTTTATCTGCCCAGAGAAATGTTGATATCGCCTTATCCAGTTTAGCAAAAAACTTTTTGGAGATAAGAACAGGAATATGCTGGAAAAGGTAAAGGAATTTTGGTAGAACTGTCATTTTAATGAGGTTCACCCTACCGGCCAGTGATAGAGGCAAGGTGGACCATCTGTGAAAGTCCTCCTCAACTCTGCCAAGCAATGGGACAAAGTTTTTATTGAAGGTGTCCGACAGGGACCTTGCTATAAGTATACCCAAGTATTTAAAGCAGTTATCGACTCTTTTAAAGGGGACTATGTTTTCTGGTAAGTCACCAACTAAGTTATTAATTGCAAATAACTCACTCTTTCCAAAGTTGAGTTTGTAGCCAGAAAGTTGGCCAAATTGCTTTAGGATGTCCAAAACTATCGGGAGAGATGTGGATGGATTTGATACATAGAGAAGTAGGTCATCTGCGTAAAGCGACAGTTTGTGTACTGAACCTCGGCGGGAAACGCCCTCAAATCCATTCTCAGATCTCAGCCAGATGGCCAGGGGCTCAATGGCTATGGCAAATAATAAAGGGGATAGTGGACACTTGTGCCGCGGTGGAGCTGGAAGGGGGGTGATACTGTATTGTTTGTTTGCACAGAAGCTACAGGTGTGGAGTATAGCAGTTTCACCCATGAAATAAAACCTGAACCCAGACCAAACCTCTCCATCACCTCAAATAGAAAGTCCCACTCCACCCTGTCAAAAGCCTTCTCAGCATCCAGCGACACCACTACCTCTGGGGTGCTGGAGCTGGGCATGTTCAATATGTTAAAAAGTCTTCTGGTGTTATGGAATGAGTGCCTCCCCAGCATGAAGCCAGTTTGATCCGTTGAGATGATCTGTGGCAGCACGCCCTGGAGACGAAGGGCTAAAATCTTAGCAAGAATTTTGTAATCCACATTCAGATATTCCACATTCAGATACTGAATTTTTAAAAGAATTCCCTGAGTTTTTATCAAACCTAGTCCTAAAGACCGATCAAATTATAATTGTTGGTGACTTTAATATTCATGTTGACAATAATAAAGATAGCCTTAGCGTAGGGCGTAGACTGACGGTATTTAAAAAACAGCACGAGTGGAAAATGGCAGAGGGAGGGCCGCCCCGTCTGATCGACAACAAGGGTAGAAAAACTTCTCTTGTATGGGAACACTTCGGATTCAAAGAATCCGACGAGGAGCAGATAACCATAACTTGCTCAATTTTCAACCGATTTTTAAACGGTTTAGTTTGTTATAAACGTCAGAGATGTAGTTCTGACACTGCTTACTTATGAATAATGTTATTTTCTAAATAATAGAATAATGATCTAAAATAGGTAAATGATTTCCCTTTACAAATATACATCAAAAATGATTTTATTTAATTATTTTAAAAAAGTACATGTACCACTACCAACACAATGTTATCGGTGAGCGAGTCGCCTGTAGCAAAATGGCCGCCATGTTCGGACATTCGTCTCCGCTCGCCAGCAACGTGGATGAGACATCTAACCTGTGTATATACAGTATATATATATATCTATGGCTGCACCCGGCTGCTACTGCAGTAAAGTGAGCCGTCATATGGGAAGCCAGCCGCCACTCAGGGTTTTGTTGCGCGTCTACTCGTGCCTTATACGGTAAAGCGGTATAGATAGTCGGAGTTCTTTAAAAGTACAAAAACACAACTATATTTTAGTTATAGTCTCATTTGATTATTTATTTTGTTATCTTCATGGCGTATCTGTTCATTTAAATTATATATTTTTACTGCAAATTGAAGGGCAAGTCTGTAAAAAAAGACCAATGTATTCATATTGTAACCATATTTGGAAGCTGATTGAAAATATTCCTTAATAGGTTGTAAGTGACTTTGAGTATATTCCTGTTTGTGCTGTCTCTGACTATGATGAGAAAAAGTTTGAGTGTTTTTACCGCAGAATAACTGAGAAAATTAAAGAGCAAGTCTGTGAAAAAGGACCAATGTATATATAATGTCGATGACACTCACAGGTGGTCTTCTATCATGTTGAGGTGGAATGAGTCTGTGAAAACAGGAGGTTTCATCTCAATTTTAATGTGGATATTGCATAGGCAGAGACTCTACGAACAGGAATCCACTGGAAATTACTCGTAACCTAGCAAGGAATATCTTTAAAATTCATCCAAATATGTATATTGGGCCACTTTCACAGATTTGCCCTTTCATTTCCTCAGTTATTCTACAGTAAAAATATACAATAATGTATCTCAGCATAGTCAGAGACACCACTAACAGGAATACATTGGAAATGACTCACAACCTCTCAAGGAATATTTTTAATCAGCTTCCAAATATGGTTACATTATGAATACATTGTTTTGTTTTTACAGACTTGCCCTTTAATTTGCAGTCTGGATACATGATAATTGACATGAGCAAATACGCCATGAAGATTTAAAAAAAAATTCAATAAAATATAGTTGTGTTTTTCGTAATGTTTGGGCGTTTCAACCAAACATGCTGTTTTACCGTAAAGCCACAAGGAGACTCGCAACAAACACCCGAGGGGCGGCTGGCTTCACACATGACGGCTCACTTTACTTCACCCGGCTGCTCCACCTCTCACCTGAATAATGAGGAGGATTTGATGATGTTGTGAACGAGTCTGTGCAGAAAACCTGCTGCTGTGTTGCTCATGTCTGAAACAGAAAGTCTGGACACATTTCTCTAAGTTTTAGCCACAGGTCTTGTCTGAAAGCAGCTTAACCAACTAACTAACATCCCCTCGCCCTGTTCTCCTCTGTGAGTGACCTAATTGGTTTATTATCCTCAAAATGAAAAACTTTTTTACCAGAAACCCTTTGTGTGATGCTGCTTCCTTTACGATCTGCGTCGAGTCGTTGCGTTTTCGTTTATCCTAAATGTGAGAACATCCGGTCTCGCTTTGGTTCAATCAATCAATCTTTATTAAGAAGCAATGAAAAGGTATAAAAAGTTACTGCTAAGCAATGGGCACCCAAAGCACACCCCCGGTCCTCTAGCGGCACCGGACAGTCACGAGTCGGCCGCACGGACGGCGGTTGATATATCTTATAACAGAAGTTATAACAGAATTGGTCAATAACGAGGGGAAGTCTTCCTCGGTTCTTCCTCGATGGTGCTCAGGCGTAGTACCTCCCTCTTGGTACTGGAATAAGGATATGACGAGCAGCCGCTCCCAAAATCTTCAGTTCATGACAGTTTATAAAAAAAGGTACAAACAAGCCTTGACTCAGCTGACTCCTTGTGGGTTGATGTTGTTGTTCATTGGAGTCAGAATATTGTTCTGTTTGTGTTGACATTTGCATCCTCCAAACCAAAACAACGCCTGCCCCCAAACTCCTGCTTTATTGTTAAGAGTACAGTTCCATAAATATCTTCACAGACACAAAGAAGCTACAATTTAAAATACCAACAGTCTTAACACCAACTGTAAACGACCTCAACATCTCTACTTCCTTAATGTGATCGTTCAAACATCACAACAGTCGACATTAAACTCTGAAATGAAAGACGTGTGTATTTGTGTTTCAGTGTGTCCTGCAGACGTCCAGCAACTGATGGTGATTAAGGAAGAGGTTCCCTCTGAGCAGCAGCAGTGGAGCCCCCTTGTGGACCAGGAGGACCCAGAGCCCTCCCACATTAAAGAGGAACAGGAGGATCCAGAGCCCCCCCACATTAAAGAGGAACAGGAGGACCCAGAGCCCTCCCACATTAAAGAGGAACAGGAGGATCCAGAGCCCCCCCACATTAAAGAGGTACAGGAGGACCCAGAGCCCCCCCACATTAAAGAGGAACAGGAGGAGACAGAGCCCCTCCACATTAAAGAGGAACAGGAGGAACCGTGGACCAATCAGGATGGACAGCAGCTTCAAGGACTGGAGGAGGCTGATATCAAGTTCACATTGACTCCTGTCGCTGTGAAGAGTGAAGAAGATGAAGAGAAACTTAAATCGTCAACGCTTCATCCGAGTGAGAGGAAGGAGAACAGAGAAGACTGTGGAGGACCAGAACCAGCCAGGAACTCAGGACCTGATGGACGTTTACAACCAGGTCCTGAGGACAAGGCTGAAGACTCTTCTGAGACTGAAGTCAGTGAGGATGATTGGATGGAGACCAGGGAAACTCAGACTGGTTTAAATACAAGAAATAACAAACAGCCTCTAAGTGAAATGGGATGTGAGACAGAAAAAAAAACGTTTAGTTGTTCTGAGTGTGGTAACAGATTTAGCAAAAGGAGCGATCTTAACAGACATACTAGGAGTCATACAGGAGAGAAACCGTTCAGTTGCTCTGAGTGTGGTAAAAGATTTAACCAAGGGGGCAATCTAAATACACATATGAGGCTTCATACAGGAGAGAAACCGTTTAGTTGCTCTGAGTGTGGTAAAAGATTTAGCAAAAGGAGCAATCTAAATACACATATGAGGCTTCATACAGGAGAGAAACCGTTTAGTTGCTCTGAGTGTGGTAACAGATTTAGCCGTAAGGACAGTCTAAATGCACATATGACGATTCATACAGGAGAGAAACCGTTAAGTTGCTCTGAGTGTGGTAAAAGATTTATCCAAAGCGGTACTCTAAATATACATATGAGGATTCATACAGGAGAGAAACCGTTTAGTTGCCCAGAGTGTGGTAAAAGATTTATTGAAAGGGCGAATCTAAATATACATATGAGGATTCATACAGGAGAGAAACCGTTTAGTTGCTCTGAGTGTGGTAAAAGATTTAGCCGAAGAGGCAGTCTAAATACACATAAGAAGACTCATACAGGAGAGAAACCGTTCAGTTGCTCTGAGTGTGGTAAAAGATTTAACCAAGGGGGCAATCTAAATACACATATGAGGCTTCATACAGGAGAGAAACCGTTTAGTTGCTCTGAGTGTGGTAAAAGATTTAGCAACAGGAGCAATCTAAATACACATATGAGGCTTCATACAGGAGAGAAACCGTTTAGTTGCTCTGAGTGTGGTAACAGATTTAGCCGTAAGGACAGTCTAAATGCACATATGACGATTCATACAGGAGAGAAACCGTTAAGTTGCTCTGAGTGTGGGAAAAGATTTATCCAAAGCGGTGCTCTAAATATACATATGAGGATTCATACAGGAGAGAAACCGTTTAGTTGCCCAGAGTGTGGTAAAAGATTTATTGAAAGGGCGAATCTAAATATACATATGAGGATTCATACAGGAGAGAAACCGTTTAGTTGCTCTGAGTGTGGTAAAAGATTTAGTCGAAGGGGCAGTCTAAATACACATAAGAAGACTCATACAGGAGAGAAACCGTTTAGTTGCTCTGAGTGTGGTAAAAGATTTAGCAAAAGGAGCGATCTTAACAGACATATGATGATTCATACACGCATCTGAACGCATCTCGACGCCAAAACCACGCAGAGATAAGAATCTTTGTCTGAAAATTCCTTTGTGTAACTCACGTGGCTTACGGCCATTTTTTACTTCGACCTCATGTTGTCATTAACAAAGGCGTCCATTTTGAGTAACGTGAATGTACCACCATCTTGATTTCGAACAGATTACGTCACCACGTGACTGCGTCATTACCTCATTGCCACTCCCCCTCTCTCTCTCTCTCACACACACACACACACTTAGAGACACTCACACACACACACATAGATATACAATCAGTATTACACGTGTGTTCTAAATTGTGATAAGTGCTGCTACTGTTGTTATCTGTGAAATAGTAAAGTTTTGTTAAATTAAGAATCATTGAATAACATTAACTTTATTTCCCCTTTTTTAATAAATCCTTTTGTAATTAAAGTATCTGTATCTTGTGATTATTTGTGCATATGTATGTGAATACAGCTGGATTATGATAGCCTGTGCTTGAACTTAAAACCCTTCATTGTTGATTATATAATCATTAATATAAAATATTGAGATTATTAATTTAACTTTTATAAACTGAGACTGATCCTTACAGATTGAATGTTGGTCCCTGTAGCCAGGGTGGTGGCCCGTCTATATTATTCTTAATTTATCATTTTATTGTTTTCATTAATGATTTAACTATTCTTAATTGATAACCCTATCATTTCTAATTGATTCTTTTATTATTCTTAATTTAAAGATTTATCATTTTTTAAATATTTTTAATACATATTTTTAATTATTTATAATAATCATATTTCATGATTATTAATAATTAGCCAACGTCAAGTCTACTACTATTGAACAAACGTTATTAACTAGTTTATATGATTAATGTTTGTTTTAAAACAATGGTTTCTTGTTACGTGAGATTCAATGACAGTGTGTGTTCTCCTTTATGTATTGAATGTGTTTCCAGGAATAAAAGTCTAATAAAAAGATAATGGCGTCGTCGCCCTCCTCTTTGTTTCTGTATGAACGGAGGCTGCACTGGCTACAGTTGAATTGTCTCATCACGAGACAAATTAATCAGCTTCTCACAGTCAGACATGTTTGTTTACGTTTGACGTGAAGTCGGAACTGGGCAATTTCAGGTCAGAATATCTGACAAACGAGTCGTCTGGAACGCAGCAATTTTATCTGTATAGCCCATATTCACAAATCACAATTTGTCTCATAGGGCTTTAACATGGTGTAACATCCTCTGTCCTTAACCCTCAGCAAGAGTCAGGAAAAACTACTAAAACCCCTTTTATTAGGTTAAAATACGTAGAAACCTCAGAGAGACACATGTGAGGATCCGTCTCCCAGGACGGACAGAAGTGCAATAGATGTCAAGTGTAGGAGAACATCATCAAGATAAAGGTTTTAGCAGCGTTGATGAGGGTTAACATTTTGAAGGATAACTTCAATCCTTAAAAATGCATCTTAATAGGAGAAATAAGTCACTGAATGAATGAATGAATGAATCACTCTCCCTTTTTGCTATTTGCTATTCAACCTGCTGAGTCATTTAGCTTCTCCATTCCACCTCTCCATTCTGTGACACTGGGCCTTGTTTAATATAGTTTCACACTAATTAAACAAACTCACTCAACCAGTCCAATTAAAATCCAGCTCTTTAATTATCAGTGTGAAACTCAAACCTGTTTCATGTGGGTTTTTATAAACTTTTTTAATATCGCTGCAGGTGAATAAAAACTTTATTTAAGCTTCAAGATTTTCAGGAGAAAAACTCATTCGACTTTTCTCTCATCAAGCTGCTGTTTCTGCAAATTCATATTAAAGAACTAATGAATAATGTGTGTTTGGTTAAGTGTGCGTGTGTGTGTGTGTGTGTGTGTGTGTGTGTGTGTGTGTGTGTGTGTGTGTGTGTGTGTGTGTGTGTGTGTGTGTGCAACCGGCACCTGAAGCAGGAAAACACATTGAAAACATACTTTCATGTTTATTTGTTTGTTTACGTAACACTCTTACAGATACATTACTGAGCATCGCTAACAAATTACTTCTTCAAAATCCAGAAAATATGATTTGATTATTGGTATTGGTTCTGATATCTGTCAAGGCAACAAGATCCATAGAATCACTTCCTGTTTGCACAATGTCCCTTTTGTTGTTGCTTAATTTGAGGAAGTGACAGTTAAATCAAACTGAAAGGATAATTTCTCAGGACTGTATATTTTGGAAACTTCGTGGATACTTTATTATGTAAGTTGTTGTTGAAGTTTATTCTGGTCAGCCAAGATGTCAATGTTGTTGTAGAAGTTGATGATGAAGGAAAGGAACGCGGACCCAGTACTTACAAGTATAATAATGTTTATTTCACAGGTCAGGACGAGCTCTAGAACTCAGAGAAATCACCCAGGCCAAATAGTGAAATCTGACCAGCCGTGGTCTCACACACATTATATAGAGAGGTTAGTTCCGCCCACGACTTCGGGTAACATGTCATCCCACCTAGGGCCTTCTGCCTAATAAGGACGTTTGTACACGAAGAGGAAAACACAGCGGTCAAGGATCTTCCCTTTACCCCCATCCATTTGCTGGTCAGAGGTCATTCCCTAGGTCAAAGGTCCTTCCAAAGAGGGAGAGACCTCCTTGAATAAACACCTGAAGGACTCTCTGGGAATGTCCGAGAGTCACGAAAATAAGCATCATAAATATAAACCTGTCATTATAGTTAAACACATGCTAAAATCATTAACTCTAGTGAATACACGACAACGTCTTCCTGTCAAGTTCAAAGAACAGAGAGAGAGACAACAAGAGGCTTCTCTGTTGAGGTTGGGTGTGTTGATGTGATCTCAACACTAGAGGTCAGTGTGTCAGATCAGAGTCCAAGCCTGAACAGCTCTATGTGTCAATATTTCCTCAGGGTCATAGCGCCACCTACTGATCAGTGTGAAAATGAAGTTGTTGTAACATTGTCCAATTGATCCAAAGTTGCTCACGCTACATCAGAGCCCCTACTTGAACAGATATTTTAGTCTGTATCTAATAATACCGATGGCGCCACCTACTGGTAACCAGAAATAAGCTTTGTTTAAGAACTATCATTCAATTTACATAAAGTTCACAGTGTGATGTGCTATTTAATAGTGTTGACTGTAATGAGCAATTAGCAGGCAAGGATCAACGTCACGTGACGGACGCAGGAAGTGAAGCGTTTATCTTTGCCGCAGTTCGCAAAACGCAACCATTCCCGTTCAGTGCTGCTTTGCAGGGCTAGAAATTGTTGTTCAGTTTTGGTTTTACTGTCGGAGTTTGTTTAATTTAATTATTGAGTATTTCTACTTCACTGTCTTAGTACTTTTACTTGTAATGGAATATTACTTTAGTCTCATGGTACTTTTACTTTAGTGAATGATCTGAATTCTATTTCCATCATTGGTTAAGTTTGTTTTGTTGCTTACACTTTAGTGCTTAACCAGTACTTGTAACAGAGTATTTCTACTGTGCAGTATTAGTACTCTCGTTTCCTCTTCGTCCTCCAGTCCAACAGGGGTCGCTGCAGGCTCGGAGCTCGGAGTCTCTGCTTCCTGTCTTTGTCCCCTCACAGACTCAGAGAGGAGGACCTGCTGCAGGTGGAGGAAGGAGGAGGAAAGGCTCGAGTCCCGGAGCTGAGAGCGATGCTCACCGAGCGGCTCGCCGCGGCGGGAGAGCAGATCCTCGCGGGTCTGGAGGAAACCTTGTTCGAGTCCGAGGAGCGAGTGGAGCGGACAGAGCGGTCCCAGCGGGAGGTCTGCCGCCGGAGGAGGCTGCTGGAGGCCGCGATGCAGCCCGTAGTCCGGCTGCACAGAGCAGGTCAGTCCCGGGAGCGGGGGGGGGGGGGGGGGGGGAGGAGGATCCATGTTCCCAAGGGCCACATGAGAACAGGGACAGTTGTGGAGGGCCGCACCAACAACCCAGAGCTGGGACCAGGAAGCAGAGCTGCAGTGCTACACACTTCTCTGCTCCCTCTGGATCAGTCACACAACCCCATAGAGATTGTGTCTGTCCACCGTCAGATTAAATTATTTAAATTAAACAAAAACAGAGCGAGAACTCCACACAGAAATCTAATACAAATTAACACAACCTCTAAAACAACGCAGGAAACTAATCAAAGGCTATTTTAGTTAATGAACTAGTCTCAGATTACAACATAGATTCATTGTCCCTCACTGAGACGTGGCTGCATCCTGATGAATATGTCAGTCTAAATGAATCTACTCCCCCCCCAGTCATTTAAATTCACACGTTCCCAGAGAATTCGGACGAGGAGGTGGAGTTGCTGCTATTTTTAACTCCAGTCTATCAATTAATCCTAAACCTGAACTCAGCTACAACTCATTTGAATGTCTTGTTCTTAGTCTTCTACACCAATCCAGGAAACACCAACAGCCAATCATATCTGCTGTAGTTTACCGTGCTCCTGAGGCTTATACTGAATTTTTAACAGAATTCCCTGAGTTTTTATCAAACATAGTCCTAAAGACCGATCAAATTATTATTGTTGGTGACTTTAATATTCATGTTGACAATAATAAAGATAGCCTTAGCGTAGGGGATGTGCAATTAATCAAATCACGTTTGAAACATTTTTTCAAACTAAAAAATAATCGTTTGAATAATCGTGATTTCAATATTGTCCAAAATAATCGTGATGATTTTTTCCCGTAATCGAGGTGGAACCGCTCAAACACTACCGTTAATACGTCACTTCCTGTCTCTGTCTGCTGCACCTCTGAGAATAATGAAGAGGATTTGATGATGTTGTGAACGAGTCTGTGCAGAAAACCTGCTGCTGTGTTGCTCATGTCTGAAACAGAAAGTCTGGACACATTTCTGTGAGTTTTAGCCACAGGTCTTGTCTGAAAGCAGCTTAACCAACTAACTAACGTCCCCTCGCCCTGTTCTCCTCTGTGACCTAATTGGTTTATTATCCTCAAAATGAAAAACTTTTTTACCAGAAACCCTTTGTGTGATGCTGCTTCCTTTAGGATCTGCGTCGTGTCGTTGCGTTTTCGTTTTTGTTTTTTGTTTTTTCGTTTGGTTCAATGGAGTATTTATTAAGAAGCAATGAAAAGGTATAAAAAGTTACTGCTAAGCAATGGGCACCCAAAGCACACCCCCGGTCCTCTAGCGGCACCGGACGGTCACGAGTCGCGCCGCACGGACGGTGGTTGTAATATTTTAGAACAGAAGTTATAACAGGAATGGTCAACAACGAGGGGAAGTCTTCCTCGGTTCTTCCTCGATGGTGCTCAGGCGTAGTACCTCCCTCTTGGTACTGGAATAAGGATATGACGAGCAGCCGCTCCCAATCTCCTCCTCCTCTGATAGTGGCTGGGCAAAATCTTCAGTTCATGACAGTTTATAAAAAAAGGTACAAACAAGCCTTGACTCAGCTGACTCCTTGTGGGTTGATGTTGTTGTTCATTGGAGTCAGAATATTGTTCTGTTTGTGTTAACATTTGCATCCTCCAAACCAAAACAACGCCACTCTCTCTTCCCCCCAGAACCTGGGGCAGCTGCTTGAACTCTGTGTGATGTTGATTAAATCTAATGGAGTTATGCTTTAATATAAAAAGCTAGAAATGAGAACAAGTTAAAGTACAGTGTATTGTATGCCACAGATTCACAATCTCACAACAGGCAGCAGCTCTTATCAGACCTTTTATCAAGACAGGTGTGAGACTGACCAGTGATGTGAGGCACACACATTCTAAACGAACCTCAAGATTAACACTAAGCAGCAACGGTTATTAGAAGTCACTATGTGAAGGCCATATATCTATATCTAGGCTATATATATATGTCTGGCCCAAACTGCTCCTGCCCCGAACCTCCTGCTTTATTGTTAAGAGTACAGTTCCATAAATATCTTCACAGACACAAAGAAGCTAAAATTTAAAATACCAACAGTCTTAACACCAACTGTAAACGACCTCAACATCTCTACTTCCTGAATGTGAATGTTCAAACATCACAACAGTCGACATTAAACGACAAAACACAAGCTTTTCAAAACACTTCAGGAAACTCTGAAATGATAAACGTGTGTATTTGTGTATTTGTGTTTCAGTGTGTCCTGCAGACGTCCAGCAACTGATGTTGATTAAAGAAGAGGTTCCCTCTGAGCAGCAGCAGTGGAGCCCCCTTGTGGAACAGGAGGATCCAGAGCCCCCCCACATTAGAGAGGAACAGGAGGAACCATGGACCAATCAGGATGGACAGCAGCTTCAAGGACTGGAGGAGGCTGATATCAAGTTCACATTGACGCCTGTCGCTGTGAAGAGTGAAGAAGATGAAGAGAAACTTAAATCTTCAATGCGTCATCCAAGTGAGCGGAAGGAGAACAGAGCGGACTGCGGTGGACCAGAACCAGCCAGGAACTCAGGACCTGATGGACTTTTACAACCAGGTCCTGAGGACAAGGCTGAAGACTCTTCTGAGACTGAAGTCAGTGAGGATGATTGGATGGAGACCAGGGAAACTCAGACTGGTTTAAATACAAGAAATAACAAACAGCCTCTAAGTGAAATGGGATGTGAGACAGAAAAAAAAACGTTTAGTTGTTCTGAGTGTGGTAACAGATTTAGCAAAAGGAGCGATCTTAACAGACATACTAGGAGTCATACAGGAGAGAAACCGTTCAGTTGCTCTGAGTGTGGTAAAAGATTTAACCAAGGGGGCAATCTAAATACACATATGAGGCTTCATACAGGAGAGAAACCGTTTAGTTGCTCTGAGTGTGGTAAAAGATTTAGCAAAAGGAGCAATCTAAATACACATATGAGGCTTCATACAGGAGAGAAACCGTTTAGTTGCTCTGAGTGTGGTAACAGATTTAGCCGTAAGGACAGTCTAAATGCACATATGACGATTCATACAGGAGAGAAACCGTTAAGTTGCTCTGAGTGTGGTAAAAGATTTATCCAAAGCGGTACTCTAAATATACATATGAGGATTCATACAGGAGAGAAACCGTTTAGTTGCCCAGAGTGTGGTAAAAGATTTATTGAAAGGGCGAATCTAAATATACATATGAGGATTCATACAGGAGAGAAACCGTTTAGTTGCTCTGAGTGTGGTAAAAGATTTAGCCGAAGAGGCAGTCTAAATACACATAAGAAGACTCATACAGGAGAGAAACCGTTTAGTTGCTCTGAGTGTGGTAAAAGATTTAGCAAAAGGAGCGATCTTAACAGACATATGATGATTCATACACGCATCTGAACGCATCTCGACGCCAAAACCACGCAGAGATAAGAATCTTTGTCTGAAAATTCCTTTGTGTAACTCACGTGGCTTACGGCCATTTTTTACTTCGACCTCATGTTGTCATTAACAAAGGCGTCCATTTTGAGTAACGTGAATGTACCACCATCTTGATTTCGAACAGATTACGTCACCACGTGACTGCGTCATTACCTCATTGCCACTCCCCCTCTCTCTCTCTCTCACACACACACACACACTTAGAGACACTCACACACACACACACACACACACACACACACACACATAAGGACGCAGACACACACACACACACACATAGATATACAATCAGTATTACACGTGTGTTCTAAATTGTGATAAGTGCTGCTACTGCTACTGTTGTTATCTGTGAAATAGTAAAGTTTTGTTAAATTAAGAATCATTGAATAACATTAACTTTATTTCCCCTTTTTTAATAAATCCTTTTGTAATTAAAGTATCTGTATCTTGTGATTATTTGTGCATATGTATGTGAATACAGCTGGATTATGATAGCCTGTGCTTGAACTTAAAACCCTTCATTGTTGATTATATAATCATTAATATAAAATATTGAGATTATTAATTTAACTTTTATAAACTGAGACTGATCCTTACAGATTGAATGTTGGTCCCTGTAGCCAGGGTGGTGGCCCGTCTATATTATTCTTAATTTATCATTTTATTGTTTTCATTAATGATTTAACTATTCTTAATTGATAACCCTATCATTTCTAATTGATTCTTTTATTATTCTTAATTTAAAGATTTATCATTTTTTAAATATTTTTAATACATATTTTTAATTATTTATAATAATCATATTTCATGATTATTAATAATTAGCCAACGTCAAGTCTACTACTATTGAACAAACGTTATTAACTACTTTATATGATTTAATGTTTGTTTTAAAACAATGGTTTCTTGTTACGTGAGATTCAATGACAGTGTGTGTTCTCCTTTATGTATTGAATGTGTTTCCAGGAATAAAAGTCTAATAAAAAGATATTGGCGTCGCCCTCCTCCTCTTTGTTTCTGTATGAACGGAGGCTGCACTGGCTACAGTTGAATTGTCTCATCAAGAGACAAATTAATCAGCTTCTCACAGTCAGACATGTTTGTTTACGTTTGACGTGAAGTCGGAACTGGGCAATTTCAGGTCAGAATATCTGACAAACGAGTCGTCTGGAACGCAGCAATTTTAGTTGTATAGCCCATATTCACAAATCACAATTTGTCTCATAGGGCTTTAACATGGTGTAACATCCTCTGTCCTTAACCCTCAGCAAGAGTCAGGAAAAACTACTAAAAACCCTTTTAATAGGTTAAAATACGTAGAAACCTCAGAGAGACACATGTGAGGATCCGTCTCCCAGGACGGACAGAAGTGCAGTAGATGTCAAGTGTAGGAAAGCATCAAGATAAAGGTTTTAGCAGCATTGATGAGGGTAAACATTTTGAAGGATAACTTCAATCCTTAAAAATGCATCTTAATAGGTGAAATAAGTAACTGAATGAATGAATGAATCACTCTCCCTTTTTGCTATTTGCTATTCAACCTGCTGAGTCATTTAGCTTCTCCATTCCACCTCTCCATTCCGTGACACTGGGCCTTGTTTAATATAGTTTCACACTAATTAAACAAACTCACTCAACCAGTCCAATTAAAATCCAATTGGATTTCATATCAAAATACATTTCAGCTCTTTAATTATCAGTGTGACACTCAAACCTGCTTCATGTGGGTTTTTATAAACTTTTTTAATATCGCTGCAGGTGAATAAAAACTTTATTTAAGCTTCAAGATTTTCAGGAGAAAAACTCATTCCACTTTTCTCTCATCAAGCTGCTGTTTCTGCAAATTCATATTAAAGAACTAATGAATAATGTGTGTTTGGTTAAGTGTGTGTGTGTGTGATTGGTTAAGTGTGTGTGTGTGTGTGTGTGTGTGTGTGTGTGCAACCGGCACCTGAAGCAGGAAAACACGTTGAAAACATACTTTCATGTTTATTTGTTTGTTTACGTAACACTCGTACAGATACATTACTGAGCATCGCTAACAAATTACTTCTTCAAAATCCAGAAAATATGATTTGATTATTGGTATTGATTCTGATATCTGTCAAGGCAACAAGATCCATAGAATCACTTCCTGTTTGCACAATGTCCCTTTTGTTGTTGCTTAATTTGAGGAAGTGACAGTTAAATCAAACTGAAAAGGATAATTTCTCAGGACTGTATATTTTGGAAACTTCGTGGATACTTTATTATGTAAGTTGATGTTGAAGTTTATTCTGGTCAGCCAAGATGTCAATGTTGTTGTAGAAGTTGATGATGAAGGAAAGGAACGCGGACCCAGTACTTACAAGTATAATAATGTTTATTTCACAGGTCAGGACGAGCTCTAGAACTCAGAGAAATCACCCAGGCCAAATAGTGAAATCTGACCAGCCGTGGTCTCACACACATTATATAGAGAGGTTAGTTCCGCCCACGACTTCGGGTAACATGTCATCCCACCTAGGGCCTTCTGCCTAATAAGGACGTTTGTACACGAAGATGAAAACACAGCGGTCAAGGATCTTCCCTTTACCCCCATCCATTTGCTGGTCAGAGGTCATTCCCTAGGTCAAAGGTCCTTCCAAAGAGGGAGAGACCTCCTTGAATAAACACCTGAAGGACTCTCTGGGAATGTCCGAGAGTCACGAAAATAAGCATCATAAATATAAACCTGTCATTATAGTTAAACACATGCTAAAATCATTAACTCTAGTGAATAGATGACAACGTCTTCCTGTCAAGTTCAAAGAACAGAGAGAGAGACAACAAGAGGCTTCTCTGTTGAGGTTGGGTGTGTTGATGTGATCTCAACACTAGAGGTCAGTGTGTCAGATCAGAGTCCAAGCCTGAACAGCTCTATGTGTCAATATTTCCTCAGGGTCATAGCGCCACCTACTGATCAGTGTGAAAATTAAGTTGTTGTAACATTGTCCAATTGACCCAAAGTTGCTCACGCTACATCAGAGCCCCTACTTGAACAGATATTTTAGTCTGTATCTAATAATACTGATGGCGCCACCTACTGGTAACCAGAAATAAGCTTTGTTTAAGAACTATCATTCAATTTACATAAAGTTCACAGTGTGATGTGCTTTTTGATAGTGTTGACCGTAATGAGCAATGAGCAGGCAAGGATCAACGTCACGTGACGGACGCAGGAAGTGAAGCGTTTATCTTTGCCGCAGTTCGCAAAACGCAACCATTTCCGTTCAGTGCTGCCTTGCAGGGCTAGAAATTGTTGTTCATTTTTGGTTTTACTGTCGGAGTTTGTTTAATTTAATTATTGAGTATTTCTACTTCACTGTCTTAGTACTTTTACTTGTAATGGAATATTACTTTAGTCTCATGGTACTTTTACCTCAGTGAATGATCCGAATTCTATTTCCACCATTGGTTAAGTTTATTTTGTTGCTTACACTTAAGTACTTAACCAGTACCTGTAACAGAGTATTTCTACTGTGCAGTATTAGTACTTTTGTTTCCTCTTCGTCCTCCAGTCCAGCAGGGGTCGCTGCAGGCTCGGACCTCGGAGTCTCTGCTTCCTGTCTTTGTCCCCTCAGAGCCTCAGAGAGGAGCAACATGGCCGCCATGCAGCTGCTGCGGGTGTTGGTACATGAGCGGATCCTCGCTGCCGCTGAAGACTTCCTGCTGCAGGTGGAGGAAGGAGGAGGAAAGGCTCGAGTCCCGGAGCTGAGAGCGATGCTCACCGAGCGGCTCGCGGCGGCGGGAGAGCAGATCCTCGCGGGTCTGGAGGAAACCTTGTTCGAGTCCGAGGAGCGAGTGGAGCGGACAGAGCGGTCCCAGCGGGAGGTCTGCCGCCGGAGGAGGCTGCTGGAGGCCGCGATGCAGCCCGTAGTCCGGCTGCACAGAGCAGGTCAGTCCCGGGAGTGGGGGGGGGGATCCATGTTCCCAAGGGCCACATGAGAACAGGGACAGTTGTGGAGGGCCGCACCAACAACCCAGAGCTGGGACCAGGAAGCAGAGCTGCAGTGCTACACACTTCTCTGCTCCCTCTGGATCAGTCACACAACCACATAGAGATTGTGTCTGTCCACCATTAGATTAAATTATTTAAATTAAACAAAAACAGAGCGAGAACTCCACACAGAAATCTAATACAAATTAACACAACCTCTGAAACAACGCAGGAAACTAAGACTTTTAAATGTGGTCTTTTAAACATTAGATCACTGTCATCAAAGGCTATTTTAGTTAATGAACTAGTCTCAGATTACAACATAGATTCATTGTCCCTCACTGAGACGTGGCTGCATCCTGATGAATATGTCAGTCTAAATTAATCTACTCCCCCCCCCCCACCCCCCCCAGTCATTTAAATTCACACGTTCCCAGAGAACTCGGACGAGGAGGTGGAGTTGCTGCTATTTTTAACTCCAGTCTATCAATTAATCCTAAACCTGAACTCAGCTACCACTCATTTGAATGTCTTGTTCTTAGTCTTCTACACCAATCCAGGAAACACCAACAGCCAATCATATCTGCTGTAGTTTATCGTGCTCCTGAGGCTTATGCTGAATTTTTAGCAGAATTCCCTGAGTTTTTATCAAACCTAGTCCTAAAGACCGATCAAATTATTATTGTTGGTGACTTTAATATTCATGTTGACAATA
Source organism: Limanda limanda (assembly GCF_963576545.1). NCBI lineage: Eukaryota > Metazoa > Chordata > Actinopteri > Pleuronectiformes > Pleuronectidae > Limanda > Limanda limanda. Next base: position 26,167,179 of record NC_083647.1, on the reverse strand, counting down.
ATAAAGATAGCCTTAGCGTAGGGGATGTGCAATTAATCAAATCACGTTTGAAACATTTTTTCAAACTAAAAAATAATCGTTTGAATAATCGTGATTTCAATATTGTCCAAAATAATCGTGATGATTTTTTCCCGTAATCGAGGAGGAACCGCTCAAACACTAACGTTAATACGTCACTTCCTGTCTCTGTCTGCTGCACCTCTGAGAATAATGAGGAGGATTTGATGATGTTGTGACGAGTCTGTGCAGAAAACCTGCTGCTGTGTTGCTCATGTCTGAAACAGAAAGTCTGGACATATTTCTCTAAGTTTTAGCCACAAGTCTTGTCTGAAAGCAGCTTAACCAACTAACTAACATCCCCTCGCCCTGTTCTCCTCTGTGACCTAATTGGTTTATTATCCTCAAAATGAAAAACGTTTTACCAGAAACCCTTTGTGTTATGCTGCTTCCTTTACGATCTGCGTCGAGTCGTTGCGTTTTCGTTTATCCTAAATGTGAGAAGAGCCGGTCTCGCTTTGGTTCAATCAAGTATTTATTAAGAAGCAATGAAAAGGTATAAAAATTTACTGCTAAGCAATGGGCACCCAAAGCACACCCCCGGCCCTCTAGCGGCACCGGACGGCGGTTGTAATATTTTATAACAGTTGGTATAACAGGAATGGTCAATAACGAGGGGAAGTCTTCCTCGGTTCTTCCTCGATGGTGCTCAGGCGTAGTACCTCCCTCTTGGTACTGGAATAAGGATATGACGAGCAGCCGCTCCCAATCTCGCTCCTCCTCTGATAGTGGCTGGGCAAAATCTTCAGTTCATGACAGTTTATAAAAAAAGGTACAAACAAGCCTTGACTCAGCTGACTCCTTGTGGGTTATTGTTGTTGTTCATTGGAGTCAGAATATTGTTCTTTTTGTGTTAACATTTGCATCCTCCAAACCAAAACAACGCCACTCTCTCTTCCCCCCAGAACCTGGGGCAGCTGCTTGAACTCTGTGATGTTGATTAAATCTAATGGAGTTATGCTTTAATATAAAAAGCTAGAAATGAGAACAAGTTAAAGTACAGTGTATTGTATGCCACAGATTTATCCCACAACAGGCAGCAGCTCTTATCAGACCTTTTATCAAAACAGGTGTGAGACTGACCAGTGATGTGAGGCACACACATTCTAAACGAACCTCAAGATTAACACTAAGCAGCAACGGTTATTAGAAGTCACTATTTGAAGGCCATATATCTATATCTAGGCTATATATATGTCTGGCCCAAACTGCTCCTGCCCCGAACCTCCTGCTTTATTGTTTAGAGTACAGTTCCATAAATATCTTCACAGACACAAAGAAGCTAAAATTTAAAATACCAACAGTCTTAACACCAACTGTAAACGACCTCAACATCTCTACTTCCTGAATGTGATCGTTCAAACATCACAACAGTCGACATTAAACGTCAAAACACAAGCTTTTCAAAACACTTCAGGAAACTCTGAAATGATAAACGTGTGTATTTGTGTATTTGTGTTTCAGTGTGTCCTGCAGACGTCCAGCAACTGATGTTGATTAAAGAAGAGGTTCCCTCTGAGCAGCAGCAGTGGAGCCCCCTTGTGGAACAGGAGGATCCAGAGCCCCCCCACATTAAAGAGAAGGAACCGTGGACCAATCAGGATGGACAGCAGCTTCAAGGACTGGAGGAGGCTGATATCAAGTTCACATTGACGCCTGTCGCTGTGAAGAGTGAAGAAGATGAAGAGAAACTTAAATCTTCAATGCGTCATCCAAGTGAGCGGAAGGAGAACAGAGCGGACTGCGGTGGACCAGAACCAGCCAGGAACTCACGACCTGATGGACGTTTACAACCAGGTCCTGAGGACAAGGCTCAAGACTCTTCTGAGACTGAAGTCAGTGAGGATGATTGGATGGAGACCAGGGAAACTCAGACTGGTTTAAATACAACAAATAATAAACAGCCTCTAAGTGATATGGGATGTGAGACAGAAAAAAAAACGTTTAGTTGCTCTGAGTGTGGTAAAAGATTTAGTCAAAGACACCATCTAAATACACATATGAGGATTCATACAGGAGAGCAACCGTTTAGTTGCTCTGAGTGTGGTAAAAGATTTAGCCTAAGATGCAATCTAAATTCACATATGAGGATTCATACAGGAGAGAAACCGTTTAGTTGCTCTCAGTGTGGTAAAAAATTTATCCGAAGGAGCACTCTAAATGAACATATGATGATTCATACAGAAGAGAAACCGTTTAGTTGCTCTAAGTGTGGTAAACGATTTAACAATAGGAGCATTCTAAATAGACATAAGAGGCTTCATACAAGAGAGAAACAGTTTAGTTGCTCTGATTGTGGGAAAAGATTTAGTCGAAGGGACTGTCTAAATATACATATGAGGAGTCATACAGGACAGAACCCGTTTAGTTGCTCTGAGTGTGGTAAAAGATTTAGCCGTAAATCCGTTCTAAATAGACATAAGATGAGTCATACAGGAGAGAAACCGTTTAAATGCTCTGAGTGTGGTAAAAGATTTAGCCGTAAGTCCCATCTGAATAGACATGAGAGGAGTCATAACGGAGAGTAACCGTTCAGTTGATGAGTGGTAAAAGATTTAAGATCCAGTCCTAGTGTACGAGACGTGATGATTCATAAAGGAGAGAAGTGAATCAGTTTCCACCCTTGCAACAAAGTTTTGTAAGGACATATCAGCAGTTACTTGTATTATATTTTTTCAATGTTCACTGTTTTAAATAGACTAACAGTTTTTATGTCCCTAGAAAACATAACTCATTGAATAACACAAAAGATTGTGTTTATATATCTTGTTTCTACTGATTTCTATATAATGTATCTATTTTTCATAATGTCCTTCATGTCATTTTAAGGTTAAAGTGTGTTCCTTGCACAGAATGAATGTGTTTTCTGTTGGGGAAGAGTCCAGAGCGCTGGCCGAAGTTTAGACCAAGGGTCGTAAAACGAGGCCTACACGCGATGCTGAGACCAGCTCTAGAGTTTTCCTGGTGGTTGGAGAGCCCCAGCAGGCCCAGGAGAAACCCCACTGTGTTCGTAGACGCCCACTGAGGGCTAAACCCCACCCCCTGAGAGTTGAACACTGACATTCCATTGGCTGAACCCCATAGCCCACTCCTCGAGGAGGCTGGAACCTCTCAGGTCGATAAAACTGCTGAACCGCTGCTTTTTCCCTGCTCTGACGACTTCAACAAGACCTGTCCAGGTCCCTCCATACGACCCAGTAGCTAACGGGAGCAATTATACAGACGTTTTTTTTTTTCATCTTTCTTTTCTGTTTCTATTTTAAGTCGACGTTTATTTTTTGTAACTTTAACTTGAAAAGATCGGCACAGGAAGTTCACTCGCAGGCCGAGCTCACAGACTTTCTTTTCCACACGATCTACAAACGGCTCCAAACAGCCGTTCATCCCTGCAGAAGAACGAAGTTCATTCCGTTGAGGAGCAAGAAGAATCCGCTCTTGTTCGGCCCAGAGCTGATCTCCGTTGTCCACAGACGAACCAGTGAAACAGAGCTTGAGAGGCCACGCATCATTCACTGGACTTCCGGGAAAATCCCGCCAAACGCGCATGCAACGCTGCGAGGGTTACAGTAAGAGGCTTTATTGTCTGGGGAGAGACTAGTTTTAATACCTAGTGTGTATTTATTTGAGTGTATGTTTATTTAAGACCTCAGCGCCTATTTTTAGCCCGTGTAAGCGCGCGGTAAGAAACTGTCACTTCCTGTTTCTCTGTCACGACCCTGTCGACTGTCTTGACGTACCTTCGCACCGCGACGAAGCGTCTCCGGCCGCATTGTTATCGACGACCAAGTTTGCAGAGACTTTAACGATCAAAAGATCAGTACACAACGTCCGCTTGGGTACTGAGAGGTAAAGTCAATGTAAAATTGTCTCTGGCGTGTTTTCTGATAATTCCTTGCATGTTTCTATCTCTCTCACTCTCTCTCTCTCTTTTCTCCTTAACCTGCTTACACACACGTTCCAATCTGCATTCACACATTTCACGTTACATAGATAAATCTAGACTTATCGAAGCCATTCGGCGCCAAAACCACGCAGAGATAAGAATGTCTTTGTCTGAAAATTCCTTTGTGTAACTCACGTGGCCTACGGCCATTTTGACTTTGGCCTCATGTTGTCATTAACATAGGCCTCCATTTTGAATAACGTGAATGTACAACCATCTTGATTTCGACCAGATTACGTCACCACGTGACTGCGTCATTACCTCATTGCCGCTCCCCCCCTCTCACACACACACACACACACACATAGACACACACACACACATAGATATACAATCACTATTACATGTGTGTTCTAAATTGTAATAAGTGCTGCTACTGCTACTGTTGTTATCTGTGAAATAGTAAAGAATTTTGTTAAATGAAGAATCATTGAATAACATTAACTTTATTTCCCTTTTTAATAAATCCTTTTGTAATTAAAGTATCTGTATCTTGTGATTATTTGTGCATATGTATGTGAATACAGCTGGATTATGATAGCCTGTGCTTGAACTTAAAACCCTCCATTGTTTATTATTTAATCATTAATACTAAATATTGAGATTATTAATTTAACTTTTATAAACTGAGACTGATCCTTACAGATTGAATGTTGGTCCCTGTAGCCAGGGTGGTCACCCGTCGATAAATAATAATTACAGCTTATATTATTCTTAATTGATAATTTTATTGTTTTCATTAATGATTTAACTATTCTTAATTGATAACCCTATCATTTCTAATTGATTATTTTCATTATTCTTAATTCATTGATTTATCATTTTCAAAATTAGTAATAAATAAGTTTCATTATTTTTAATAATCATATTTCTTGATTATTCATAATTAGAAAGGCTGTTAACGCCTGGAAACCTTAACGCGTTAATTTTTTTTAAACGCAAATTAATCACATCACCAAGTTTGATAACAGTGTCCTGCGCTAGTCCTCCAGGGCGGATGTTTACCTGCCTGTGGGTGAAGAAGTAGCGAAGTGATGAGTAAGGAGACGGACCCCGGTGGGCTTAACGACTAAGCTAACTACTGCTATCGCTAAATGGGTCGCAACAGACTGCAGACCCATCAACATCGTTGAAGACAAGGGGCTTCGAGACATTATCCAGATCGCCTCCGGGGACTCATCCTACAAAACGCCTTTGAGGGGAACTATTGTCACAAAAATCCATGAACTCTATGGAAGTGAAAAGGAAACGAAAGTGGAGCAGCTGGCACGAGCTTCATTTATTGCACTGACAGGAGACCACTGGACATCAGTAAGCAACCATAACTACCTCGGCATAACAGCTCATCTATTAGATGATAATTGGCAGCTGCACTCGTTTGCGTAAGGTGTAGTGAAAACAGAGGAGAGGCATTTCGCCGAAACATGCGCTCGCCAGTTTCTTGACGTTGCTAAAGAGTGGGGGATAACGGACAGGGTCATCACAATTGGAACAGATAGTGCTCGTAATATGGTAGCGGCAGCCAGGAGTCTACCAGTCGAGCATATGCCTTGTGTAGCGCACATTATACAGCGGACGATCACAGTGTCTCTCCGTGACAGCGGGTTTGATGGTGCATTAGCCAAGTGCCGTAAAATAGTCTGACATTTTAAACACAGTCCTGCAAACACAGCAGAGCTGAAAGTTCAGCAAGCTTCCCATGGACAGACAGAGGAGTCACTCATCCAGGATGTAGAATTCATCCAGAATTCAACACTGGAGATGATAAAGCGTATCCAGCACAACAAAGCGCCACTGAAGGCAACACTTGCCCAGCAGAAGCACAACTTGGCCACGCTAACCTCAGCTGAATATGACAGGCTAGCAAATTTGGAGACACTGCTGGAGTCATGCAGGTAAAGTGATTTTCCTAGTCTCAACTCATATATTTTCTCCAATATATTTTCTTTTAGAAATAATTTTAGGCCTGTCCACCATATGGGTGTTATGAATGAAAAAAGTAGTCTATAATTCTGTCTTGTTTGTGTGTTTGAAGGTATGTTACTGAGCTCTTGGGGGGGGGTGACAAATATGTGTCCTGCTCTGTGGTCCTGCCTGCACTCTGCCCCCTTCTGCGTACAATGGAGATTTCAGATGTTGACCCTGCCTACATGGTGCGCTTCAGGGCTGCATTCAAAGGGGACCTGAACACACGAAAGGAGAACACAAACCTGTCATGGTTAAAGGTAGCAACAGCTCTAGATCCCAGATTCAAGGACCTCAGGTGCCTGCCCAAAGCAGAGAGGGGAGAGGTGTGGCAAAAGCTGAGTCAGATGCTGAAGGACAGAGAAACTGAATCACAGCCCTGCAGCGATGAAATGGAACCAGAACCACCAGAGAAGAAAGTGGCTCTCCTACTGTTGGGGTCAGATTCAGAGTCTGATGAGGATGCAAATTTTAATGACAAAACTCTGGACAGGTATAGGGCAGAGCCCAGTGTCAGCATAGACACATGTCCACTTCAGTGGTGGTCAGCGCACACTGGTGCCCATGGTAGGCTGGCACATCTTGCACTAAAGTACTTGGCCACACCTGCCTCAACAGTGCCATGTGAGAGACTATTTTCTTTGGCAGGCCACATTGTACAGAAGAAGAGGTCAGCTTTGTCATCTGAAAATGTCAACAAGCTAGTTTGCCCGAGTAACTGGTTAAAAGAAAAGTAGACGATGAATTGGTTGACTGAGGTTATGTCACACAACACCTTTGCACACAGTTATTGTTATTGAATTAAGTGTGTGAGAAGGACTGTTCACTTTGTTTCTTTTAAGACACTCATGACATTCAGTTTATAATTCAGCTTTCAGCCCACTCAATGTAATGTTGACTTTATTTGGGTGAAATGTTACCTCACAGTTTACAGACAAGCTGTTTATATTTACTTTGTAGCAGAAGAGAACAGTTTCTCATATGCTTGTCTTCTATTTAAGTTGGCAGCTCGTTATGGATGTTGTTGGCAATGCCAAGCACTCCATGAGACTTTGTATTCATTCTAATGATGAGGCACTTCAATCAGTTAAACCTCTGTGCAGTCATAGAGTAGAGCCCAATTTCAGAGGCGTGTTTACTACAGTGGCACACAGGTGCCCGTGATGAGCAGGTTAAAAAAAAGACTGTTTGCATTTTATGGGTGTTGCTGCTCTGTGAATTAAAATAAATTCTAATTGGCTGAAATGTAAAATAAAGTTTTAAAAAGCCCTAACCACTTTGTCATACATTTCTTTATTTAAACACCGTAATTGTAAATAGTAGTATTTTAATTGTGTGATTAATCATGATTAATCACAATCTATTGACGTGATTAACTTGATTCATTTTATTAATCGATTGACAGCACTAATAATTAGCCAACGTCAAGTCTACTACTATTGCACAACAGTTCTTAACTAGTTTATATGATTTAATGTTTGTTTTAAAACAATGGTTTCTTGGTTCGTGAGATTCAATGACAGTGTGTTTTCTCCTTTATGTGTTGAATGTGTTTCCAAGAATAAAAGTCTAATAAAAACATAATGGCGTCTTCGCCCTCCTCCTCTTTGTTTCTGTACGAACGGAGGCTGCACTGGCTACAGTTGAATTGTCTCTTCACGAGACAAATTAATCAGCTTCTCACAGTCAGACATGTTTGTTTACGTTTGACGTGAAGTCAGAACTGGGCAATTTCAGGTCAGAATCTCTGACATACGAGTCGTCTGGAACGCAGCATTACACTCACACCCATGGACAGCGGAGCAATTTTATTTGTATAGCCCATATTCACAAATCACAATTTGTCTCATAGGGCTTTAACATGGTGAGACATCCTCTGTCCTTAACCCTCAGCAAGTTAGGAAAAACTACTAAAAACCCTTAAAATACGTAGAAACCTCAGAGAGACACATGTGAGGATCCGTCTCCCAGGACGGACAGAAGTGCAATAGATGTCAAGTGTAGGAAAACATCATCAAGATAAAGGTTTTAGCAGCATTGATGAGGGTTAACATTTTGAAGGATAACTTCAATCCTTAAAAATGAATCTTAATAGGAGAAATAAGTCACTGAATGAATTAATGAATCACTCTCCCTTTTTCCTATTTGCTATTCAACCTGCTGAGTCATTTAGCTTCTCCATTCCGTGACACTGGGCCTTTTTTAATATAGTATCACACTAATTAAACAAACTCACTCAACCGGTCCAATTAAAATCCAACTGGATTTCATATCAAAACACATTTCAGCTCTTTAATTATCAGTGTGACACTCAAACCTGCTTCATGTGGGTTTTAATAAACTTTTTTAATATCGCTGCTTCAAGATTCAGGAGAAAAACTCATTAGACTTTTCTCTCATCAAGCTGCTGTTTCTGCAAATTCATATTAAAGAAGTAATGAATAATGTGTGTTTGGTTTAGAGTGTCTGTGTGTGTGTTTGGTTAAGTGTGTGTGTGTGTGTGTGTGTGTGTGTGTGTGTGTGTGTGTGTGTGTGTGTGTGTGTGTGTGTGTGTGTGTGTGTGCAACCAGCACCTGAAGCAGGAAAACATGTTGAAAACATATGTTCATGTTTATTTGTTTATTGACGTAACACTCGTACAGATACATTACTGAGCATCGTTAACAAGTTACTTCTTAAAAATCCAGAAAATATTATTTGATTATTGTTATTGGTTCTGTGTCTGTCGAGGCAACAAGATCCATAGAATCACTTCCTGTTTGTCTTCAGAGCAAAAGCACAATGTCCCTTTTGTTGTTGCTTCCTTTGAGGAAGGGACAGTTAAATCAAACTGAAAAGGATAATTTCTCAGGACTGAATATTTTTGAAACTTCGTGGATACTTTACTGTGGAAGTGGACTGAGTTGTCCAGGAGGTTGTTGGTTCAATCCCCAGCTCCTCCCACCTGAGGGCTGAAGTGTCCACGGGCAAAACAGTTGAGTTAAAGGTCTGGAACATGAAGAGAATTCTTCTTCACGTCTTCCTGTCGAGGTCAAAGAACAGAGAGAGACAACAAGAGGCTTCTCTGTTGAGGTTGGGTGTGTTGATGTGATCTCAACACTAGAGGTCAGTGTGCCATAACAAATGTCCTCATGATGTCCTCATGAGTCTCTCCAGCTGCAGGGTTCAGATCCACAGAGAGTTGGGATTTCTTTTATTGATAAAATACAGATTATATGGGGAAACAAACACTGATGCCTTTACTGAACCTATTGTGTGGGAATGGATCCAACGCGTGAAAAAAATGTGATTTACATCCGATCAACTTCAAATTGAGATGAGTGTCATCTCAACAAGATGGAGATACAAACTCACTCAAAGATCGATATTTCGTCACATGCTGTGACCGTAACGTGGCGTCAAAGTTTGATTACACGCCATTAAAACACGATGTTCTGTATCGCGGACATACAACATGAATCCTTTGATGCTGCGATGTAAACAAACAACTCCACTCCACTGTTCATTGTCCATAAAGTTCACAGTGTGATGTGCTATTTGTGTGTTGACTGTAATGAGCAATGAGCAGGCAAGGATCAACGTCACGTGACGGACGCAGGAAGTGAAGCGTTTATCTTTGCCGCAGTTTGCAAAACGCAACCAACAATTCAAAGTGCATGTGCTCGGCCCGTTCAGTGCTGCTTTGCAGTCCTAGAAATTGTTGTTCATTTTTGGTTTTACTGTCAGAGTTTGTTTAATTTAATTGTCGAGTATTTCTACTTCACTGTCTTAGTACTTTAACTTGAAATGGAATATTACTTTACTGTCCTGGTACTTTTACCACAGTGAATGAACCGATTTCTGCATTCACCATTGGTTAAGTTTATTTTGTTGCTTATACTTTACTACTTGTTTAACAAGTACTTGTAACAGAGTATTTCTTCTTCCTCTTCGTCCTCTAGTCCAGCAGGGGTCGCTGCAGGCTCGGAGCTCGGAGTCTCTGCTTCCTGTCTTTGTCCCCTCAGAGCCTCAGAGAGGAGCAACATGGCCGCCATGCAGCTGCTGCGGGTGTTGGTACATGAGCGGATCCGCGCTGCCGCTGAAGACTTCCTGCTGCAGGTGGAGGAAGGAGGAGGAAAGGCTCGAGTCCCGGAGCTGAGAGCGATGCTCACCGAGCGGCTCGCGGCGGCGGGAGAGCAGATCCTCGCGGGGCTGGAGGAAACCTTGTTCGAGTCCGAGGAGCGAGTGGAGCGGACAGAGCGGTCCCAGCGGGAGGTCTGCCGCCGGAGGAGGCTGCTGGAGGCCGCGATGCAGCCCGTAGTCCGGCTGCACAGAGCAGGTCAGTCCCGGGAGCAGGGGGGGGGGATTCATGTTGTGGAGGGCCGCACCAACAGGCTGAACTCAATTCTACTCGTATTCATTTGATAAGCTTCCACTGGTCAGAGTAAACGTTATGATTACGTCATTACGGTAAGCGTGCTGCGTCATTTCCTGTTTACCAGCCGCTGGTCGCTCTGTGAACTAGCTCCTCTGCTAACAGCTGTTTCTCTGCATCACTCCGGCTACAATCACCGGTCTGTAGTTAAACAGCCACACAGACCAGCCCCTCCTCTCTGGTGCTCCGTGACTCTGTGTTCTGTGTGAGCTCAGCCTCGTAGTCTAACAGGCTGAGACAGCAGCGATGGCTTCTCTCTCTCCCTCTTGCTCCGAGTGGCTCATGTTCACTGACTCCTCCGCCTCCATTAACAGTAGAGCTACATGTGATAAATGTGGTGTGTTGGTAGCGATGGAGGCGAGAGGCTCAGCGACTTAGAAGCTCCGTTAGCTGTAGTTAGCTTAGCCGCGGAGCCACCTAGCTTAGCACGTAGCTTAGCCTCAGATAGTTGTCCCGAGCAGCCGGGAGCCCAGGGCGGTGGGTGACGGTCCGGAGGGGGCACAGTGCTCCCCTTAAAGAGCCCACGATTAAAGAGCCACCAGCTCACGGTTCAAACAGATTCTCCAGCGACCACAGTCAGCTGCATCCCAGGGACCAGAGCCGGGGCATCGAACCCAAACTGAAGCTGCTGGCTGGAACTAAACGTAAATACAGTAAAATCATAATTCACGTCAGCAGCAACGACCCCTGGCTTCGCGTGTCGGAGGTCACTGAAGGTCATGTTGAGTCCTTGTGTGCTTTTGCAGAAACGATGTTGGACACAGTAGTTTCCTCTGGCCCTCTCCCTAACACAGGGGTAGGAAACCTTTACTATCGAAGGAGCCATTTTGGCTCCTCTTCCCCCAAATTAAATCTGTCTGGAGCCGCAAAACATATTTGATATCACAGGTTATAAAGTTAAATATAGTTATTAAATATTTATAAAAACTATAGTTTGTTGCATTTATAAAATTATAGAACGACAATAAAAAAAACTGTTGACATTAAACTGCTATTTTAACCTGTTACAAAAAAGGAAAACACCAAACTTTTATGAAGAGAACAAATGACATGTGTAGGCCTACTTATAAATAAATGAAACACAGAACTATGCTTTTTTTGCCCATCTCCAGCTTGGTACTTTACAGCAGATGCTGTGTGCTTGCTCTGGAACTGACTTTAAACGTTTCCTTTTTTTTGTTTGAACACCAGCATCGTTGGCAGTGAAAGAAAATGAATCTGTCCACGCAGAATTAAACTCCCTACTTCCCTCCCAGACTTTTCTTTTTGGGGATTTATCCCTGCTTAGTTTACAGAGGCCGGGGTCGGAATCTCTAGATTAGCGACCTGCAGGGACGAGCACCGGGACGTAATAGGATGTGACGCATACAATAAAACAAAACGTGAGAGCAGGTCAGACCGGAGGCGGACACAGAAACCGAAGCTCGGTACAAACCAAATGCAGCTTCTGCTCTGATCCAGAAGCTGCGGCGCTGATTCTCTGTCACCAGAGAAACTCTGTGTTTTCACTGTTTCCATTGTTAAGAAGCAGCCGGTGAGTCAGTGACCGGTTGCTTCACGTGAACGAGCTCTGATCTCACTGTCTCTCTGACGCCGGGACCTGGAAGCGACGCCGTGCAGCAATCGTTTCGGCGTAGAGTATTTTTTTCCACTTATCGCCCCAGGAAACACACTGAAAAATGATTTTAAACGATATTGATGACATATTTTATACGATATAAATTATCAAATATGCATCCCATAGTGTGTATTCCCCCTCTGTTGTCCTGGAGTTTTAATTTTACCAATCACATTATTAAATGTCCCCCTCTGCCCATCCACTACAGCCACACAAGCAGTTATATAGATAAAAAGAGGGTGGGGGGCGGGGGGGCTACGTATTCTCCACATAGGCTTTTGGAGAATACGTAATTTGAACGGAGCAAACAGCGGAGAAGTTCTTCAACATGGATGACATTAAATTAATAATTGGAGTGGAGAAGTACAGTGAGTTGTATGATCCTCAGCACATGATGGCTGCTGTTGCAGTTAATGAGGGAGCAACAAGTAAGTATATGCTTGAAAAAAATGATTTAATGCCGTTTTTACTGTAGGCTGATAACAGCAAAAGTATGTGATATTATTAACGCTGAACCCGGCGTGAGAGAGTGAGCGGAACGGGGAGGCGGAGCCCCTAGGCCGGTGTGTGTGTCCGCTATCTGGGAGCTCGCACACACACACAGGCACACACATTCATCCGCTCCTGGTATTTCAGGACGGCCTGATACAACGATGTTTTAAAAAATGAACATGAACGTGACGTTGACTCACATTCATATGAAAACTGATTTGTTAAGTTCACCGTTCACGAAAAAAATGCGCAACGTGCACTGTACAGGGAGCGACTGCAGAGGGGCTGAAGAGCTGCATGTGGCTCCGGAGCCGCAGGTTGCCGACCCCTACCCTAACACAACAGGTGAGGACATGTTGAGCCGCATGTTGTCTTTACCCGCTGCCTGTCCAGGTGCTGTCCTGTAAACGGTTCCGTGCTTTGTAGATAATTGGCAAACTTTTTGTAGGAAACCTGGTCTTGTTGGGAGAGACGCGTTCATCCCACTTGGGATGGAGCAGCTCTCTTATCTAGGAATATTACCCAGTCTATCACATGACAACCCAGAGCTGGGACCAGGAAGCAGAGCTGCAGTGCTACACACTTCTCTGCTCCCTCTGGATCAGTCACACAACCACATAGAGACTGTGTCTGTCCACCGTCAGATTAAATTATTCAAATTAAACAATAACAGAGCGAGAATTCCACACAATAATCTAATACAAATTAACACAACCTCTGATACAACGCAGGAAACTAAGACTTTTAAATGTGGTCTTTTAAACATTAGATCACTGTCATCAAAGGCTATTTTAGTTAATGAACTAGTCTCAGATTACAACATAGATTCATTGTCCCTCACTGAGACGTGGCTGCATCCTGATGAATATGTCAGTCTAAATTAATCTACTCCCCCCCCCAGTCATTTAAATTCACACGTTCCCAGGGAATTCGGACGAGGAGGTGGAGTTGCTGCTATTTTTAACTCCAGTTTATCAATTAATCCTAAACCTGAACTCAGCTACAACTCATTTGAATGTCTTGTTCTTAGTCTTCTACACCAATCCAGGAAACACCAACAGCCAATCATATCTGCTGTAGTTTACCGTGCTCCTGAGGCTTATACTGAGTTTTTACCAAACCTAGTCCTAAAGATCGAGCAAATTATTATTGTTGGTGACTTTAATATTCATGTTGACAATAATAAAGATAGCCTTAGCGTAGGGCTGTGCAATTAATCAATTTTTAATCGTGATTTCGATTTTTGGGCCAAACGATCTCCAAACTAATATAATCGAGTTGAAACAATTTTTCTGAAATTGCATGCGCAATTCAGTCCTTCCCCCAAAGCATTCAACGCGGCCCAGCTGACTGGCACTCACTCTCAAGCAGCTGTAACGTGAAGGAGACGAGTTGTGTGTGTGGTGACCGACGGTATTTAAAAAACAGCACGAGTGGAAAATGGCAGAGGGAGGGCCGCCCCGTCTGATCCACAACAAGGGCAGAAAAACTTCTCTTGTATGGGAACACTTCAGATTAAAAGTATCCGACGAGGAGCAGATAACCATAACTTGCTCAATTTTCAACGGTTTAGTTTGTTATAAACGTCAGAGATGTAGTTCTGACACTGCATACTTATGAATAATTATGTTTTTTTCTAAAAAATAGAATAATGTTCTAAATTAGTACACGATTTCCCTTTACAATTATACATAAAAAATTATTTTATTTAATTATATTTAAAAAGTACATGTACCACTACCAACACAATGTTATCGGTGAGCGAGTCGCCTGTGGCAAGATGGCCGCCATGTGCGGACGTTCGTCTCAGTTCACCGGCGACGCGGATGAGACATCTAGCCTGTGTGTGTATATATATATCTATGGCTGCACCCGGCTGCTACTGCAGTAAAATGAGCCGTCATATGGGAAGCCAGCCGCCACTCAGGGTTTTGTTGCGCGTCTACTCGTGCCTTATACGGTAAAGTGGTATAGATAGTCGGAGTGCCTAAAAAGTACAAAAACACAACTATATTTTAGTTATAGTCTCTCATTTGATTATTTATTTTGTTATCTTCATGGCGTATCTGTTCATTTAAATTATATATTTTTACTGCAAATTGAAGGGCAAGTCTGTAAAAAAGGACCATGTATTCATATTAGGGGTGTAACGATTCATTTTAACTTTGATTCGAATCACGATTCATGGTTGCTAATTCGATTCAAGGACGATATTGGTTAATTTAGAACGATTCGATTCAGTGACTTGAAATCTATTCAGTAACTTTACTGGACAGTGCAAAGTTTCCGGGATCCCTTTTGTTTCTTGTAAGGTAATCAGGTTTAAATTAACTATGGATATTATAAACAGGCAAACAACAATTAATGGCAAATGTATTAACCATTTATTTGAATCAAGTGCAACCATTTTCAATGTAAACATTACACAATAAAGTGCAACCACCTGCTACTTCTGCTGTTGTTTTCAACATAAAAAGAGTACAATAGTAACACCAAAAATAAAGTGCAACCAACATTCTTCAGGTTTAATTAACAGTAGGTTTACCTGCTACTTCTGCTGTTGCAGAGGTTTTCAACATAAAAAGAGTACAATAATAAAGTGCAACCAACTTCTTTTCAGGTTAAATGAGCAGTGGTTGAACCTGCTACTACTCTGATTTTAATAAACAAACAGCAGTGCACTAATATTCAACAAAAGATCAGGTGTAACTAACTACTCTTCAATGACTCTACAGATTTTTTTTCAAAAATATCAGCTGATCCACATGATCTGGTCGCAGAACACTTCTCTGTGCTTTTACTATATCCCCAGCAGTACTAAAAACTCGCTCTGCTGGCACACTGGTTCACTTTCGTACAGTTCAGGGATGATCTTTTCGGAGAAGTGTGGTCGGCTCGGTATCTGGTACCGTGGCTCCAATATTTGGATCAATTCACAGAACCCCGGATTTTCAACCACATTGTAGGGTCGCATGTCTTTACAGATAAACTTGGCAATTGTTACTGTGATGTTTTTCGCCCGCGCAGAGTTTCGTCCAAGTTTCTGACAAAACATGCTGGCGAGGCCTGAGGTTCCTGCAGAGCTGGAGTTACCTTCTGCTGCTGCTGCAGCGGTTAGGCTGCTGGAGGTGCCGGGACTGTCGGCGTTTTGTTTAATCCCATGGCGCCTTAGTAGATGGCTGGAAAGATTTGTCGTTTTTCCGTGGTTCTTTATTTGGCGTCTACATATTCTACAAACAGCGACCGACTTATTTAGAACACCTCCGTGTTTGCAAGGCCGAAATGTTTCCACACACTGGATTTATAAGTTGGCTTGTAAATTTCTTGCTCGCCGTCTCCTCCGCCATCCGCAATGCTGTGTTTTGTTGTTGTTCTGAGATTCGCTCGGCTGCCGCAGCGTACCGATGACGTCACAGACAGGCAGACTGAATCGAGTAACGTTTAACGTGTCTAAAGTGCTATAAAACAAACAAACAAACACACGTCCATACAGTTTTTGTGCTTATATCCAATGTGCAGTTTCCAAGTATCGATACAAATCGATTATGTACCATTTCAATTGATTTTTAATCGATATATGTCGTCTGGTATGCCGATTTTCTGAGCACAGATCGATTCAGTTGGATCGCGGGAATATGAATAGATTAATCGATTTAGTGGATGAATCGTTCCACCCCTAATTCATATTGTAACCATATTTGGAAATATTGTCCATCCTGATTGAATATTGAAAATATTCCTTAATAGGTTGTCAGTGACTTTGAGTATATTCCGGTTCCGCTGTCTTTGACTATGATGAGAAAAAGTTTTCGACTGTTTTTACCGCAGAATAACTGAGAAAATTAAAGAGCAAGTCTGTGAAAAAGGACCAATGAATATATAATGTCGATGACACTCAGAGGTGGTCTTCTATCATGTTGAGATGGAATGAGTCTGTGAAAACAGGAGGTTTCATCTCAATTTTAATGTGGATATTGCATAGTCAGAGACTCTACGAACAGGAATCCACTGGAAATTACTCGTAACCTAGCAAGGAATATCTTTAAAATTCATCCAAATATGTATATTGGGCCACTTTCACAGATTTGCCCTTTCATTTTCTCAGTATTCTACAGTAAAAATATACAATAATGTATCTCAGCATAGTCAGAGACACCACTAACAGGAATACATTGGAAATGACTCATAACCTCTCAAGGAATATTTTTAATCAGCTTCCAAATATGGTTACATTATGAATACATTGTTTTGTTTTTACAGACTTGCCCTTTCATTTGCAGTCTGGATACATGATAATTGACATGAGCAAATACGCCATGAAGATTTAAAAAAAATTAAATGAAATATAGTTGTGTTTTTCGTAATTTTTGGGCGTTTCAACCAAACATGCTGTTTTACCGTAAAGCCACAAGTAGACTCGCAACAAAAACCCGAGGGGCGGCTGGCTTCACACATGACGGCTCACTTTACTTCACCCGGCTGCTCCACCTCTCACCTGAATAATGTGGAGGATTTGATGATGTTGTGACGAGTCTGTGCAGAAAACCTGCTGCTGTGTTGCTCATGTCTGAAACAGAAAGTCTGGACACATTTCTGTGAGTTTTAGCCACAGGTCTTGTCTGAAAGCAGCTTAACCAACTAACTAACATCCCCTCGCCCTGTTCTCCTCTGTGAGTGACCTAATTGGTTTATTATCCTCAAAATGAAAAACTTTTTACCAGAAACCCTTTGTGTGATGCTGCTTCCTCTACGATCTGCGTCGAGTCGTTGCGTTTTCGTTTATCCTAAATGTGAGAAGAGCCGGTCTCGCTTTGGTTCAATTAAGTATTTATTAAGAAGCAATGAAAAGGTATAAAAAGTTACTGCTAAGCAATGGGCACCCAAAGCACACCCCCGGCCCTCTAGCGGCACCGGACGGTCACGAGTGGCGCCGCACGGACGGCGGTTGTAATATTTTATAACCGTAGGTATAACAGGAATGGTCAACAACGAGGGGAAGTCTTCCTCGGTTCTTCCTCGATGGTGCTCAGGCGTAGTACCTCCCTCTTGGTACTGGAATAAGGATATGACGAGCAGCCGCTCCCAATCTCCTCCTCCTCTGATAGTGGCTGGGCAAAATCTTCAGTTCATGACAGTTTATAAAAAAAGGTACAAACAAGCCTTGACTCAGCTGACTCCTTGTGGGTTGATGTTGTTGTTCATTGGAGTCAGAATATTGTTCTGTTTGTGTTGACATTTGCATCCTCCAAACCAAAACAACGCCACTCTCTCTTCCCCCCAGAACCTGGGGCAGCTGCTTGAACTCTGTGTGATGTTGATTAAATCTAATGGAGTTATGCTTTAATATAAAAAGCTAGAAATGAGAACAAGTTAAAGTACAGTGTATTGTATGCCACAGATTTATCCCACAACAGGCAGCAGCTCTTATCAGACCTCTTATCAAGACAGGTGTGAGACTGACCAGTGATGTGAGGCACACACATTCTAAACGAACCTCAAGATTAACACTAAGCAGCAATGGTTATTAGAAGTCACTATGTGAAGGCAATATATCTATATCTAGGCTTTATATATGTCTGGCCCAAACTGCTCCTGCCCCGAACCTCCTGCTTTATTGTTTAGAGTACAGTTCCATAAATATCTTCACAGACACAAAGAAGCTAAAATTTAAAATACCAACAGTCTTAACACCAACTGTAAACGACCTCAACATCTCTACTTCCTGAATGTGATCGTTCAAACATCACAACAGTCGACATTAAACGACAAAACACAAGCTTTTCAAAACACTTCAGGAAACTCTGAAATGATAAACGTGTGTATTTGTGTATTTGTGTTTCAGTGTGTCCTGCAGACGTCCAGCAACTGATGTTGATTAAAGAAGAGGTTCCCTCTGAGCAGCAGCAGTGGAGCCCCCTTGTGGAACAGGAGGATCCAGAGCCCCCTCACATTAGAGAGGAACAGGAGGAACCATGGACCAATCAGGATGGACAGCAGCTTCAAGGACTGGAGGAGGCTGATATCAAGTTCACATTGACTCCTGTCGCTGTGAAGAGTGAAGAAGATGAAGAGAAACTTAAATCTTCAATGCGTCGTCCAAGTGAGCGGAAGGAGAACAGAGCGGACTGCGGAGGACCAGAACCAGCCAGGAACTCAGGACCTGATGGACTTTTACAACCAGGTCCTGAGGACAAGGCTCAAGACTCTTCTGAGACTGAAGTCAGTGAGGATGATTGGATGGAGACCAGGGAAACTCAGACTGGTTTAAATACAACAAATAATAAACAGCCTCTAAGTGATATGGGATGTGAGACAGAAAAAAAAACGTTTAGTTGCTCTGAGTGTGGTAAAAGATTTAGTCAAAGACACCATCTAAATACACATATGAGGATTCATACAGGAGAGCAACCGTTTAGTTGCTCTGAGTGTGGTAAAAGATTTAGCCTAAGATGCAATCTAAATTCACATATGAGGATTCATACAGGAGAGAAACCGTTTAGTTGCTCTCAGTGTGGTAATAGATTTAGACGTAAGGACAGTCTAGATGCACATATGACGATTCATACAGGAGAGAAACCGTTTAGTTGCTCTGAGTGTGGTAAAAAATTTATCCGAAGGAGCACTCTAAATGAACATATGATGATTCATACAGAAGAGAAACCGTTTAGTTGCTCTAAGTGTGGTAAACGATTTAACAATAGGAGCATTCTAAATAGACATAAGAGGCTTCATACAAGAGAGAAACAGTTTAGTTGCTCTGAGTGTGGGAAAAGATTTAGTCGAAGGGACTGTCTAAATATACATATGAGGAGTCATACAGGACAGAACCCGTTTAGTTGCTCTGAGTGTGGTAAAAGATTTAGCCGTAAATCCGTTCTAAATAGACATAAGATGAGTCATACAGGAGAGAAACCGTTTAAATGCTCTGAGTGCGGTAAAAGATTTAGCCGTAAGTCCCATCTGAATAGACATGAGAGGAGTCATAACGGAGAGTAACCGTTCAGTTGATGAGTGGTAAAAGATTTAAGATCCAGTCCTAGTGTACGAGACGTGATGATTCATAAAGGAGAGAAGTGATTCAGTTTCCACCCTTGCAACAAAATTTTGTTAGGACATATCAGCAGTTACTTGTATTATATTTTTTCAATGTTCACTGTTTTAAATAGACTATTAACAGTTTTTATGTCCCTAGAAAACATAACTCATTGAATAACACAAAAGATTGTGTTTATATATCTTGTTTCTACTGATTTCTATATAATGTATCTATTTTTCATAATGTCCTTCATGTCATTTTAAGGTTAAAGTGTGTTCCTTGCACAGAATGAATGTGTTTTCTGTTGGGGAAGAGTCCAGAGCGCTGGCCGAAGTTTAGACCAAGGGTCGTAAAACGAGGCCTACACGCGATGCTGAGACCAGCTCTAGAGTTTTCCTGGTGGTTGGAGAGCCCCAGCAGGCCCAGGAGAAACCCCACTGTGTTCGTAGACGCCCACTGAGGGCTAAACCCCGCCCCCTGAGAGTTGAACACTGACATTCCATTGGCTGAACCCCATAGCCCACTCCTCGAGGAGGCTGGAACCTCTCAGGTCGATAAAACTGCTGAACCGCTGCTTTTTCCCTGCTCTGACGACTTCAACAAGACCTGTCCAGGTCCCTCCATACGACCCAGTAGCTAACGGGAGCAATTATACAGACGTTTTTTTTTTTCATCTTTCTTTTCTGTTTCTATTTTAAGTCGACGTTTTATTTTGGTATAGACCATTTTTTTTGTAACTTTAACTTGAAAAGATCGGCACAGGAAGTTCACTCGCAGGCCGAGCTCACAGACTTTCTTTTCCACACGATCTACAAACGGCTCCAAACAGCCGTTCATCCCTGCAGAAGAACGAAGTTCATTCCGTTGAGGAGCAAGAAGAATCCGCTCTTGTTCGGCCCAGCGCTGATCTCCGTTGTCCACAGACGAACCAGTGAAACAGAGCTTGAGAGGCCACGCATCATTCACTGGACTTCCGGGAAAATCCCGCCAAACGAGAATGCAACGCTGCGAGGGTTACAGTAAGAGTCTTTATTGTCTGGGGAGAGACTAGTTTTAATACCTAGTGTGTATTTATTTGAGTATGTTTATTTAAGACCTCAGCGCCTATTTTTAGCCCGTGTAAGCGCGCGGTAAGAAACTGTCACTTCCTGTTTCTCTGTCACGACCCTGTCGACTGTATTGACGTACCTTCGCACCGCGACGAAGCGTCTCCGGCCGCACTGTTATCGACGATCAAGTTTGCAGAGACTTTAACGATCAAAAGATCAGTACACAACGTCCGCTTGGATACTGAGAGGTAAAGTCAATGTAAAATTGTCTCTGGCGTGTTTTCTGATAATTCCTTGCATGTTTCTATCTCTCTCACTCTCTCTCTCTCTTTTCTCCTAAACCTGCTTACACACACGTTCCAATCTGCATTCACACATTTCACGTTACATAGATAAATCTAGACTTATCGAAGCCATTCGGCGCCAAAACCACGCAGAGATAAGAATGTCTTTGTCTGAAAATTCCTTTGTGTAACTCACGTGGCCTACGGCCATTTTGACTTTGGCCTCATGTTGTCATTAACATAGGCCTCCATTTTGAATAACGTGAATGTACAACCATCTTGATTTCGACCAGATTACGTCACCACGTGACTGCGTCATTACCTCATTGCCGATCCCCCCCTCTCACACACACACACACACACACACACACACACATAGACACACACACACACACATAGACACACACACACACAAATAAATTTACAATCACTATTACATGTGTGTTCTAAATTGTAATAAGTGCTGCTTCTGCTACTGTTGTTATCTGTGAAATAGTAAAGAATTTTGTTAAATGAAGAATCATTGAATAACATTAACTTTATTTCCCTTTTTAATAAATCCTTTTGTAATTAAAGTATCTGTATCTTGTGGTTATTTGTGCATATGTATGTGAATACAGCTGGATTATGATAGCCTGTGCTTGAACTTAAAACCCTCCATTGTTTATTATTTAATCATTAATACTAAATATTGAGATTATTAATTTAACTTTTATAAACTGAGACTGATCCTTACAGATTGAATGTTGGTCCCTGTAGCCAGGGTGGTCACCCGTCGATAAATAATAATTACAGCTTATATTATTCTTAATTGATAATTTTATTGTTTTCATTAATGATTTAACTATTCTTAATTGATAACCCTATCATTTCTAATTGATTATTTTCATTATTCTTAATTCATATATTTATCATTTTCAAAATTAGTAATAAATAAGTTTCATTATTTTTAATAATCATATTTCTTGATTATTCATAATTAGAAAGGCTGTTAACGCCTGGAAACCTTAACGCGTTAATTTTTTTTAAACGCAAATTAATCACATCACCAAGTTTGATAACAGTGTCCTACGCTAGTCCTCCAGGGCGGATGTTTACCTGCCTGTGGGTGAAGAAGTAGCGAAGTGATGAGTAAGGAGACGGACCCCGGTGGGCTTAACGACTAAGCTAACTACTGCTATCGCTAAATGGGTCGCAACAGACTGCAGACCCATCAACATCGTTGAAGACAAGGGGCTTCGAGACATTATCCAGATCGCCTCCGGGGACTCATCCTACAAAACGCCTTTGAGGGGAACTATTGTCACAAAAATCCATGAACTCTATGGAAGTGAAAAGGAAACGAAAGTGGAGCAGCTGGCACGAGCTTCATTTATTGCACTGACAGGAGACCACTGGACATCAGTAAGCAACCATAACTACCTCGGCATAACAGCTCATCTATTAGATGATAATTGGCAGCTGCACTCGTTTGCGTTAGGTGTAGTGAAAACAGAGGAGAGGCATTTCGCCGAAACATGCGCTCGCCAGTTTCTTGACGTTGCTTAAGAGTGGGGGATAACGGACAGGGTCATCACTATCGGAACAGATAGTGCTCGTAATATGGTAGCGGCAGCCAGGAGTCTACCAGTCGAGCATATGCCTTGTGTAGCGCACATTATACAGCGGACGATCACAGTGTCTCTCCGTGACAGCGGGTTTGATGGTGCATTAGCCAAGTGCCGTAAAATAGTCTGACATTTTAAACACAGTCCTGCAAACACAGCAGAGCTGAAAGTTCAGCAAGCTTCCCATGGACAGACAGAGGAGTCACTCATCCAGGATGTAGAATTCATCCAGAATTCAACACTGGAGATGATAAAGCGTATCCAGCACAACAAAGCGCCACTGAAGGCAACACTTGCCCAGCAGAAGCACAACTTGGCCACGCTAACCTCAGCTGAATATGACAGGCTAGCAAATTTGAAAACACTGCTGGAGCCATGCAGGTAAAGTGATTTTCCTAGTCTCAACTCATTTATTTTCTCCAATATATTTTCTTTTAGAATTTTTTTTAGGCCTGTCCACTATATGGGTGTTATGAATGAAAAAAGTAGTCTATAATTCTGTCTTGTTTGTGTGTTTGAAGGTATGTTACTGAGCTCTTGGGGGGGGTGACAAATATGTGTCCTGCTCTGTGGTCCTGCCTGCACTCTGCCCCCTTCTGCGTACAATGGAGATTTCAGATGTTGACCCTGCCTACATGGTGCACTTCAGGGCTGCATTCAAAGGGGACCTGAACACACGAAAGGAGAACACAAACCTGTCATGGTTAAAGGTAGCAACAGCTCTAGATCCCAGATTCAAGGACCTCAGGTGCCTGCCCAAAGCAGAGAGGGAAGAGGTGTGGCAAAAGCTGAGTCAGATGCTGAAGGACAGAGAGACTGAATCACAGCCCTGCAGCGATGAAATGGAACCAGAACCACCAGAGAAGAAAGTGTCTCTCCTACTGTTGGGGTCAGATTCAGAGTCTGATGAGGATGCAAATTTTAATGACAAAACTCTGGACAGGTATAGGGCAGAGCCCAGTGTCAGCATAGACACATGTCCACTTCAGTGGTGGTCAGCGCACACTGGTGCCCATGGTAGGCTGGCACATCTTGCACTAAAGTACTTGGCCACACCTGCCTCAACAGTGCCATGTGAGAGACTATTTTCTTTGGCAGGCCACATTGTACAGAAGAAGAGGTCAGCTTTGTCATCTGAAAATGTCAACAAGCTAGTTTGCCCGAGTAACTGGTTAAAAGAAAAGTAGACGATGAATTGGTTGACTGAGGTTATGTCACACAACACCTTTGCACACAGTTATTGTTATTGAATTAAGTGTGTGAAAAGGACTGTTCACTTTGTTTCTTTTAAGACACTTATGACATTCAGTTTATAATTCAGCTTTCAGCCCACTCAATGTAATGTTGACTTTATTTGGGTGAAATGTTACCTCACAGTTTACAGACAAGCTGTTTATATTTACTTTGTAGCAGAAGATAACAGTTTCTCATATGCTTGTCTTCTATTTAAGTTGGCAGCTCGTTATGGATGTTGTTGGCAATGCCAAGCACTCCATGAGACTTTGTATTCATTCTAATGATGAGGCACTTTAATCAGTTAAACCTCTGTGCAGTCATAGAGTAGAGCCCAATTTCAGAGGCGTGTTTACTACAGTGGCACACAGGTGCCCGTGATGAGCAGGTTAAAAAAAAGACTGCTTGCATTTTATGGGTGTTGTTGCTCTGTGAATTAAGATAAATTCTAATTGGCTGAGATGTAAAATAAAGTTTTAAAAAGCCCTAACCACTTTGTCATACAGTTCTTTATTCAAACACCGTAATTGTAAATAGTAGTATTTTAATTGTGTGATTAATCATGATTAATCACAATCTATTGACGTGATTAACTTGATTCATTTTTTTAATCGATTGACAGCACTAATAATTAGCCAACGTCAAGTCTACTACTATTGCACACAGTTCTTAACTAGTTTATATGATTTAATGTTTGTTTTAAAACAATGGTTTCTTGGTTCGTGAGATTCAATGACAGTGTGTGTTCTCCTATATGTGTTGAATGTGTTTCCAGGAATAAAAGTCTAATAAAAAGATAATGGCGTCGTCGCCCTCCTCCTCTTTTTCTCTGTATGAACGGAGGCTGCACTGGCTACAGTTGAATTGTCTCATCACAAGACAAATTTATCAGCTTCTCACAGTCAGACATGTTTGTTTACGTTTAACGTGAAGTCAGAACTGGGCAATTTCAGGTCAGAATCTCTGACATACGAGTCGTCTGGAACGCAGCATTACACTCACACCCACGGACAGCGGAGCAATTTTATTTGTATAGCCCATATTCACAAATCAAAATTTGTCTCATAGGGCTTTAACATGGTGAGACAACCTCTGTCCTTAACCCTCAGCAAGAGTCAGGAAAAACTACTAAAAACCCTTTTGACAGGTAAAAATATGTAGAAACCTCAGAGAGACACATGTGAGGATCCGTCTCCCAGGACGGACAGAAGTGCAGTAGATGTCAAGTGTAGGAAAGCATCAAGATTAAAGTTTTTACCAGCATTGATGAGGGTAAACATTTTGAAGGATAACTTCAATCCTTATGTGAACTTGAGGGAACACTGAGGCTCAAGGTAAATCTGACTGGCTACTGGTTTGTATGGCAGTACGATGAAAACCATGTGGCCCATTCAGTAGATCAGACATCAATACCTCTATGCCTTTTTAAACTAAACACTTCCTATTTTAGAACATTGGACAAGTTACTTTCTGCCGTACTAATAAATGCAAACCGCCAGTTGATGTTAACGACCTTCTAAACCTATAGCAGCATAACTAAGAGCAGGTCTAAGACAAGCCTGGACCAGCTCTAACTATAAGCTTTATCAAAAAGGAAGGTTTTAAGCCTACTCTTAAACGTACAGTTGGTGTCTGCTTCCCGAACTGAAAGTGAGAGATGATTCCACAGTAGAGGGGCTTGATGGCTGAAAGCTCAGGGGTCTCATTTATAACCGTTGCGTACGCACAAAACGGGCCTGAAACGTGCGTACGCCACTTCTCACGCAAACGTTGGGATTTATAAAAACAAACTTGACGGGAAAATGTGCGTATTTCTACGCAAACTTAGACCCATGCTTACGACCGTTTTGGAGACGGGAAAACGGCGACACAGACGTGAGCTGGTGAACTGCTGCAGATTATTGATCCATTTCATAATTTGCATTGAAACTTACAGCTTAGTTTTGCTTGCGCGACGTATCTGCTCCACACGAACCTTTTAATTTAAAAAATATAAAACAACTTAAAGCAAATTAGGTTCAGATTTGATTTAAGAGCCGAGTTACGGAGCCGAGTCATTAATAGGTTTTAATAATATCTTCTAACACTGTGCGTGTATCATCAGATCACTGCAGTGAACGGGACTGTGCCGTCAGGCGCACAGAGCATCCAGAGCACCCAGAGCATCCAGAGCATCCAGAGCACCCAGTGCAACCAGTGCACAGAGCCCACTGGAGATTACTTATAAGACATGAAGAAACTTTCCAAATAATATCCCAGAGTCAGCCTCAGAAAGTTTCACTTCCTCTTCACATGGCTTGATGTGGTGACTCCGTCAGGACTCACGGTGGAAACCCATTGGTCAGCAGCATTATTTAATATTCGCGCCGTGCTTTGCGTTCAGGGGCGGTTCTGGCTAATTGGAGGCCCTGGGCAAAGAACAATTTTGAGGCCCCCCCCCCAAAAAAAACAAAACAAAACAATCCCACCCACCAAAGCACCAATCCCCTCCAACCCCACACCCATCCAGACACACACACACTTAATGAGCCATGTTATGTGAAACTGACATTTATTGTGAATAGAAACAACTAAACAATTATTTACTTCATAATGATTAACTTTACAGCAAAACGGCTGACTTTAACATCTATTTTGACTATGTGTGTGTGTGAGAGAGAGAGTGAGTGAGTGAGTGTTTCAGTGAGTGTGTGAGTGAGTGAGTGAGAGAAAGGGAGACATGCGAGTGAATGAGTTTGTGTGTGTGTGTCTGTATGTGTGAGAGTGAGTGTGTGTGTGTGTTTGTGTGTGTCTGTATGTGTGAGAGTGAGTGTGTGTGTGTGAGTGAAAGGGAGACGTGTGTGTTTGTGTGTGTATGTGTGAGAAAAACGGAGACGAATGAGTGAGTGAGTGAGTTAGGGAAAGGGAGACAAGTGGATGTGAATGAGTGAGTCCATGTGTGTGAGTGTCTGTACACATGTGTTTCAGTCTTTGTATTTGGGGTTTGGTGAAAAGAGTGGGCCAAGGTGGGGATGGAGTCGGAGGGCAAAGGAGATGCAGCTCCCCATTCTTCAATCTGCACAGGAGGCGAGCAAATACCTGAAAAAGCAGACTAAAAGAGAGAAGGAGCATATAAGTTAGCATTCAGTATAGCATTTTAATGAAAATGGCATGAATTGAAAGGAGTTATAACTGCCACTTACTGTGTGTGAGTGTTGAGTGCAGGATTAAATCCTGATTCTTCGTGCTTTAGCATTGGCAAATGCAGTGATGACATCTTCCATGTCTAGCTTTCTCCTCACATCTTGCTCAATGGATATTACTGCCAGATCTGACAGTCGCTCCTGAGCCATGGTGGACCTCAGATATGTCTTGATTAACTTCAAGGCAGAAAAACTCCTCTCCCCAGAAGCAACAGTGACAGGCAGTGTGAGAAGTAATCGGAGTGCAATGCTTAGGTTGGGGTAACAATCCAGTAAGTTCTCCTTGTAAATGTAATCAAGCATTTCTGAAGGGGAGGAGATGCAGTCTGGAAAAGCTTTAACTGCAGCCCTTATCTCCAGTTCCAAATCCGCACCATCAACATCCTCTGTTTCCACCTCCATCTTCTGGCAGCTAATGCCCAGTGTTCTTTCACGCACTGCTTTTTTCATGTTCTCCAATGAATAAAGAAACCCATAAAGACCGAAACATGTCTCTGTCTGAGCAAATCGAGTTCTGATGCTACAAAGGGCTGTATCAATGAGAGGTAAAAAGAACTCCCTGTTGAAACGCTCTTCAGGGGTGAACTTTGTCTCCTCTCTTCCTTCATACAGGCATCTTTGGGTAGTTATTCGCTGTCTCTGTTCAGGGAGTGTCATCTCAATTTTTAATTCCTCTGCCATCTCCCTGGCATCTGTCTGCGCTGATTTAAGACCACTTTCTCTGTACTCTTGCAGACTTTCTCCAAGTCCATCCATCTCTCTTTTCAGGGTCTCTATTGAGATTTTGGGACTCTGAAAGAGTTTGCTGATGTGATTTATTTGGTACAGAATGTTATACCAAACAATGACACTCACAAGGAAACTCCAGGTCTGGATGTCTTTCAAAAGTGCTTCACACTTGGACACAGTCTCAGAATCTGTAGGTCTTTTGGCCATGGCATGGTCAATGAGTGCCTCCAAGGCGTCCACAAACTGAGGCATTTGGTACCGGAGAGCTTTTACACTGTCCACTCTGCACTCCCATCTGGTTGAAGACAGACTTTTGACAGTCATCATCAGTACATGTTCCTGCATAATCTCCCACCGTTGCACAGAGGAGCTGAACAAGTTGTACAATCTCTGGAGGACACCAAAGAAGTTCACAGACTGTCTAGATGACTGTGCCGCATCACAAATAACCAAATTTAAACTGTGACTCCCACATGGCACATACAGGGCCTTCTTGTTTGTGTCTAGCACTCTCCTCTGTACACCCTGGTGCTTACCCTGCATGTTGCTCCCATTGTCATATGCCTGCCCACGACAGTCACAGATGTCAAGATCAAATTTGGTCAGTTGGTCCATGAAAGTTTCGTATAGTCCTTTCCCAGTTGTGTCATGGACATCAACAAATCCAAGAAAATGCTCCTCAATGGAAATACCCACATTTTCTGCACAGTTAACAATGCGCATTACAAGGGTTAGCTGTTCAGTATGGCTATTGTCTGGTGTACAGTCCATTATGACAGCAAAGTACTTGGCTCTCTTTATCAGAGATACAACAGCATCTGTGGTCTTTTGTGCTATTACAGATATTATCTCATTCTGTATCTGTTTGCTGAGGTAATGATCTCTGCATTCCTGGTTTTGGATTCTCCTCAAGTGTTCATTCATCACTGGGTCGAATTGGGCCATTAATTCAACCTGACCCAGGAAGTTCCCATTTCTGGTTTGGTACAGGTGTTCAGTGTGGCCTCGAAATGCTAAATTCCGTTCAGCCAAATGGCATACAATGGCAAAGAGTCTCCTCAGCACCATTTTCCAGTGGGCAATATCCTTATTGATCAGCTCTTGGTTCACAGAGTCAATTGTGGTGTTAAGTTTCAATCTTGCCACAAGTTGGCGCCAATTTTCCATATTATCTACGTGCTCCCTGCTGCGCTCATGAGTTCTGAGATGTTCTCCGATATGTTTCCATGCACGAAATCCATTGGTGCTGAGTGAGATTTTGTTTTTCCCGAAGATGCGACATGCAAAACAATAAACTGCATCAGCACTGGTCGAGTAGACTAGCCACTTCCTTGTAATTTGTTCCCCGTTTTTCATTTTCATTTCAAAGTTTTCAATCGTGAATCTCCTTGGCGGGTTATCTGTGTTTTGGGGGTAATTCAAGTTTCGAATTTGTACTGGTCCTGTTCTAACAATTTCAATTCTCTCACTATCTGTAATTATTTCAGGCCATAATGCTGGGTCTTCACTGATCACTGTAGCATTGGTGTTACTCACATTGCTGACTTCACTGCTCTCCCTATCATCCAGCTGTGCTTGAGCAGGGATGATGACCATGTCCTCAGTGCAGGTGTCAGTGTCAGGTATATGGGCAGCTGTGGTACACGATGATGGCTCATCGTTTTCAAAAGCAAGGCAGGCAGGGCTAGTTGGTGCTGAAGTGGCTGTGTGTCTGTTGCTCCCAGCGGCACTTGAAACATTATCAGATATGTCTTCATTTTCCACAGACAAATTCTTTGATTGGAAAAACTGTGTTAGCTTAGGTAATTTCTCCCTTGACTTCTCCTCCTCCCTTTTCTTCTTTCTTTTGTCACTGCCACTTTGAAATCGTTTCATGTTTCCTTGAACACATACACCACACCAGGGGCCCCGGCTTGATGCTCTGTAAGAAGGGGGGGGGGGGGGGGGGGCGCGAGGACAGTTCACCTCTCGGTCTCCCAAATCTGCAGTGATTCTCAAACTGTGTTGGTCGCGAGCCCCACCTGTGGGCGGGAGGGGAAATGTGAAGCGGAAGTTCCGCCTCACATTTCCGGGTCCGGCCACCGGAAATGTGACGCCA
This sequence comes from Limanda limanda, assembly GCF_963576545.1. Lineage (NCBI taxonomy): Eukaryota > Metazoa > Chordata > Actinopteri > Pleuronectiformes > Pleuronectidae > Limanda > Limanda limanda. The sequence continues at coordinate 26,137,472 of NC_083647.1, read as the reverse complement.
CTGCGCGCCGCCGCGCGCAGTGGCAGGTTTTTGTGAGATGCGGGACCAATGTTTTGACGTCCGCATCTCTTTAACGGTGGAACTGTAAACAAATCGTTCTTTCGCCGTAGCCAGGGGTCGGCAACCCGCGGCTCTGCAGCGGCTTCCTCTAGTGTTGTGCGGGCGATTGTGTGTGTGTGTGTGTGTGTGTGTGTGCTGTCTTGACACAGTGTGTGTGTGTGTGTGTGCTGTGTGTGCTGTCTTGACACACACACACACACACACACACTCGCCGGGGCTCCACCCGCTCTCATTCGCTCAGAGAGGGAGATCAGAGCTCGTTCCTGTGGCAACTCTGGCAGCTGACAGTATGAGACCCAACAAATTAAGAACACCCTTAGAAACATTACATTCCAGTCACATGCATGTGCAATGACAAGTGATTTATTTGAATTATTAAAAAAAAAAAAAAAAAAAAAAAATTGTCAAAACGACGAGGCCCCCTGGCGGCCGAGGCCCTGGGCAACTGCCCGACTTGCCCAATGGGACGCGCCGCCCCTGTTTGCGTTGACCATTTATGGTTGAAAGTGAGCGTGTGGAGGGCGGATTTGGATGCAGATCCACGTACGAACGTTTCCAGGTGGACGGTGAACTGTTGCGTTCAGGTGAGCCTGCGCACGGTTTTATAAATTGGAATTATCTTTTGAGTACGTCATTTCCGGCTTTTGTAGGTACGTACACTTTTAGTATGAATCCTACGCACTCTTTTATAAATGAGACCCCTGGCCCCTACTCTACTTTTAGAAACTTTAGGGAGCGGAGTGCTCTAGTGGGTTGATAAGGTTCTAACAGCTGAATGAATGACGGTAGATGTCAAACAGCAGGATTGTTAAATTCAGAGACAGCTGTGATGTCCCCAATCTATAAAATTTGAAGATAATTATTTTATATGTTTGTACTGGGATGGTTTGGTTCAGTCGGTCAATCTGTGTGATACTGGACTCAGTAGATCACAGATCTATATAAAACAACATAGATCATTTTAATGTTTAATTGTGTTTGTTTTCATCTCAGTTTGAAGTTGATCTGATGTAAGCCCTGGTACAAGTACTTCAAAGTAAAAATGTGGAATATGGCCAAAATGGCCACTAAATGCAAAATTTTTATTTTTCTGGGATTAATTAAAAAACATAAATGATTCCTTTAATATGTTCTCCGAGTCAACGGAACGCCAATGAGCTGTCTAACTCCACTGCCCCATAGTCCTATTGCCCTTCTCCCTTATCTTCTTTATTATTAATTTATATTCTAGTGGGTGGGGGAGGGGGGGACCTGAAAATGCATCTTAATAGGAGGAATAAGTAACTGAATGAATTAATGAATCACTCTCCCTTTTTCCTTTTTGCTATTGAACCTGCTGAGTCATTTAGCTTCTCCATTCCGTGACACTGGGCCTTGTTTAATACAGTTTCACACTAATTAAACAAACTCACTCAACCGGTCCAATTAAAATCCAACTGGATTTCAAATCAAAACACATTTCAGCTCTTTAATTATCAGTGTGACACTCAAACCTGCTTCATGTGGGTTTTAATAAACTTTTTTAATATCGCTGCAGGTGAACAAAAACTTTATTTAAGCTTCAAGATTTTCAGGAGAAAAACTCATTAGACTTTTCTCTCATCAAGCTGCTGTTTCTGCAAATTTATATTAAAGAAGTAATGAATAATGTGTGTTTGGTTAAGAGTGTGTGTGTATGATTGGTTAAGTGTGTGTGTGTGTGTGTGTGTGTGTGTGTGTGTGTGTGTGTGTGTGTGTGTGTGTGTGTGTGTGTGTGTGTGTGTGTGTGTGTGTGTGTGTGTGTGTGTGTGTGTGTGCAACCGGCACCTGAAGCAGGAAAACACGTTGAAAACATACGTTCATGTTTATTTGTTTATTGACGTAACACTCGTACAGATACATTACTGAGCATCGTTAACAAGTTACTTCTTCAAAATCCAGAAAATATGATTTGATTATTGTTATTGGTTCTGATATCTGTCAAGGCAACAAGATCCATAGAATCACTTCCTGTTTGTCTTCAGAGTAAAAGCACAATGTCCCTTTTGTTGTTGCTTCCTTTGAGGAAGGGACAGTTAAATCAAACTGAAAAGGATAATTTCTCAGGACTGAATATTTTTGAAACTTCGTGGATACTTTACTGTGGAAGTGGACTGAGTTGTCCAGGAGGTTGTTGGTTCAATCCCCAGCTCCTCCCACCTGAGGGCTGAAGTGTCCACGGGCAAAACATTTGAGTTAAAGGTCTGGAACATAAACAGAATTCTCCTTCACGTCTTCCTGTCGAGGTCAAAGAACAGAGAGAGACAACAAGAGGCTTCTCTGTTGAGGTTGGGTGTGTTGATGTGATCTCAACACTAGAGGTCAGTGTGTCCTCACAAATGTCCTCATGATGTCCTCATGAGTCTCTCCAGCTGCAGGGTTCAGATCCACAGAGAGTTGGGATTTCTTTTATTGATAAAATACAGATTATATGGGGAAACAAACACTGATGCCTTTACTGAATCTATTGTGTGGGAATGGATCCAACGCGTGAAAAAAATGTGATTTACATCCGATCAACTTCAAATTGAGATGAGTGTCATCTCAACAAGATGGAGATACAAACTCACTCAAAGATCGATATTTCGTCACACGCTGTGACCGTAACGTGGCGTCAAAGTTTGATTACACGCCATTAAAACACGATGTTCTGTATCGCGGACATACACCATGAATCCTTTGATGCTGTGATGTAAACAAACAACTCCACTCCACTGTGCATTGTCCATAAAGTTCACAGTGTGATGTGCTATTTGTGTGTTGACTGTAATGAGCAATTAGCAGGCAAGGATCAACGTCACGTGACGGACGCAGGAAGTGAAGCGTTTATCTTTGCCGCAGTTCGCAAAACGCAACCAACAATTCAAAGTGCATGTGCTCGGCCCGTTCAGTGCTGCTTTGCAGTCCTAGAAATTGTTGTTCATTTTTGGTTTTACTGTCAGAGTTTGTTTAATTTAATTGTCGAGTATTTCTACTTCACTGTCTTAGTACTTTTACTTGAAATGGAATATTACTTTACTGTCCTGGTACTTTTACCTCAGTGAATGATCCGAATTATTCTTCCACCATTGGTTAAGTTCATTTTGTTGCTTATACTTTACTACTTGTTTAACAAGTACTTGTAACAGAGTATTTCTTCTTCCTCTTCGTCCTCCAGTCCAGCAGGGGTCGCTGCAGGCTCGGAGCTCGGAGTCTCTGCTTCCTGTCTTTGTCCCCTCAGAGCCTCAGAGAGGAGCAACATGGCCGCCATGCAGCTGCTGCGGGTGTTGGTACATGAGCGGATCCGCGCTGCCGCTGAAGACTTCCTGCTGCAGGTGGAGGAAGGAGGAGGAAAGGCTCGAGTCCCGGAGCTGAGAGCGATGCTCACCGAGCGGCTCGCGGCGGCGGGAGAGCAGATCCTCGCGGGTCTGGAGGAAACCTTGTTCGAGTCCGAGGAGCGAGTGGAGCGGACAGAGCGGTCCCAGCGGGAGGTCTGCCGCCGGAGGAGGCTGCTGGAGGCCGCGATGCAGCCCGTAGTCCGGCTGCACAGAGCAGGTCAGTCCCGGGAGCAGGGGGGGGGGATTCATGTTGTGGAGGGCCGCACCAACAGGCTGAACTCAATTCTACTCGTATTCATTTGATAAGCTTCTCCTGGTCAAAGTAAACGTTATGATTACGTCATTACGGTAAGCGTGCTGCGTCATTTCCTGTTTACCAGCCGCTGGTCGCTCTGTGAACTAGCTCCTCTGCTAACAGCTGTTTCTCTGCATCACTCCGGCTACAATCACCGGTCTGTAGTTAAACAGCCACACAGACCAGCCCCTCCTCTCTGGTGCTCCGTGACTCTGTGTTCTGTGTGAGCTCAGCCTCGTAGTCTAACAGGCTGAGACAGCAGCGATGGCTTCTCTCTCTCCCTCTTGCTCCGAGTGGCTCATGTTCACTGACTCCTCCGCCTCCATTAACAGTAGAGCTACATGTGATAAATGTGGTGTGTTGGTAGCGATGGAGGCGAGAGGCTCAGCGACCTAGAAGCTCCGTTAGCTGTAGTTAGCTTAGCCGCGGAGCCACCTAGCTTAGCTATGATGGTCGGCTGCAGAGCTGGTCGCAGATTCGTCATTTTCACAAAGCGCCTGTGTGTGAAGTGCGGTGATCTACTGAAGGTTTCGCTGACATAAAAATCATACAGAAACCCTTCACGAGTTCATGTGTCCGTGTCAGCATCACGTTGAGACAGCAATATATATTAAATGGTAAAAAAAAAAAAAAAAAAAACAGTACAAAAATCTAGACCGGTATTCGAAACAGCGACCAGGAGCACTATTAGCTTCTGGCCTGATGACGAACTCATGACGTCACCGAGCCGCTGAAATCTTTGCGCACGATAGATAAATGTCTCGTTCTTTGCTTTGTCAGCTGTATGTCACCAGATGTGCTTTCAGGTAACGCCCATGTCATCTGGTGAGAGTCCCAACACAGAATAAACGCATGTTTACTTAATACCAGGCTTCACAATCTGAGGCTCCTCTTCATAGGAGACACAGGGAGTTCTGAAGAACACACACGTGTGACCAGCTCCAAGCAAAGTGCTTGTGTTTGACGCTGGTGATCATTACAACGCGCACACACCACACAAGTGTCACATGTAAACATCCCTCACAACAACAAGAAGGAAGCTCGAGCAGTGTTTTTATGAGTAAAGTTGGTGAACGTGCTTCTAATGGACGTGTGAAGCTTCACGTGTCCTCCTGTCGCTGCTGGTTAAAGTCAGCAGACGTGATTTTAAAACACATGTGTAACGAGGCAAATCTGAAAAACGAATTTAACGTCTTCATTGTCGAACAACGTGTTGTGTATTTCTTCTCTTTAATCAGATGGCTGCGTGCTTTGTTGGTGCTGTGTCAGTCAAACGAGTAAATAAAGTTCCCTGTGTAACTATGGCAACACTGACAAATTATAATCGTGATAAATAATAATAATAAAACTATTTATATTTTGTTGTATTTTCACAAACAATGTGGTGTGTGATACAAGCCATTGAGGACTAGGGCTGCACCTAACGACTATTCTGATAGTCGATTAGTCACCGATTATTGAAACGATTAATCGACTAATCGGATTATGAATGACACAAATTCTCAATTGCTCTTATTTAGCAAACAGCTTTTAAATTTAGCTTGAGGTTGTTCGAGGCATGTGATGACTGAAAATAAAGGCAATAAAGATCGATACTTCATTCAAAAAAAATGTATTTTAATAAACTTTGTTGCATATAAGGGTACTGTTGACCCAAAGGCAAAGACAAATCAAGTTTTTGTCCATTTAAAAGCAAGGACATGCAAAGTGCTAATAAAACAAATAAATTAAAAGTCAAGTATTCATTTTTCCTGTTAACAAAAATGACGGAAAGTAACAGCAATAAAAACATCAACAAGCAAAACTACAGTCTTCTACTGACTAAATAATTGTGATTTAAAAAAAGACGTTTGTCAGGCAATAGGATAACATAACGCTTTTAAACTCGTTAATAAAAAGTTTAAACCATATTTTTGTACTGGATTCTACAATCCTGCACACGGGTATATACGTGTATATATAACATCTGACAGAGGCGAGTCCGCATCGTCTCCGTTACGATGTCACACGTGACTCCTCCTCCTCTCATGGGCGTGTCCTGCTTCCATGGAGAGCAGGTCCTCTGCACAGATACTGCAGGTAGTTTTTTTTTCGGGCTGTTACGGGTGAAGTTCTCGCGAACTTTTTACTTTCGGGTGCGCGATGCTGCTGCAGCGGAGGACGCCATCGGACCGTGTTTTGACGCTAATGCACATGCGTGACTTTCAGAGATAGGAAGGAAGCGAGATGGCTCACTCCTCAGCTGCTTCCATCAGCACCTCCGGTAAAACGACGTTTAGTTCAACTGCACGGCACGAAAAACACGTGCTATGACGTCACCAACGAATCATCGACGAGTAAATTCGTCGGCGACTATTCCTGTCATCGATTTTTGTCGACGACGTCGACTAATCGTTGCACCCCTATTGTGGACGCTTCATGAAACATCATTAAAAATAAAGTGCATATTTTTAATGATGTTTCATTAAGCGTCCACAATTGCTTGTTTCACCACATCACATTGACTTTAACCAGCAGCGACAGGAGGACACGTGAAGCTTCACACGTCCATTAGAAGCAGGTTCACCAACTTTACTCATAAAAACACCGCTGGAACTTCCTCCTTGTTGTTGTGAGGCGATGTTTACATGTGACACTTGTGTGGTGTGTGTGTGTTGTAATGATCACCAGCATCAAACACAAGCACTTTACGTGGAGCTGGTCACGCGTGTGTGTTCTTCAGAACTCCCTGTGTCTCCTATGAAGAGGAGCATCAGATTGTAAAGCCTGGTATTAAGTATATATACGTTTATTCTGTGTTGGGACTCTCACCAGATGACATGGGTGTTACCTGAAAGCACATCTGGTGACATACAGCTGACAAAGCAAAGAACGAGACATTTATCTATCGCGCGCAAAGATTTCCGCGGCTCGGTGACGTAATGAGTTCTTCATCAGGCCAGAAGCTAATAGTTCTTCGACTCGCTGTTTCGAGTCCCGGTCAAGGTTTCTGTACTAATTTCTTTTTTTAACAATTTAATTTATATTGCTGTCTCAACGTGATGCTGACACGGACACATGAACTCGTGAAGGGTTTCTGTATGATTTTTATTTCAGCGAGACCTTCAGTAGATCACCGCGCTTCACACACAGGCGCTTTGTGAAAATTATGAATCTGCGACCAGCTCTGCAGCCGACCATCAACATCTGGAAAAAGGTAAACATATCGCCAGTTGATATGGCCGCCAGTTAAACTGGAACACCGGGGCATCGAATCCAAACTGAAGCTGCTGGCTGAAACTAAACGTAAATACAGTAAAATCATAATTCATGTCAGCAGCAACGACTCCTGGCTTCGCATGTCGGAGGTCACTGAAGTTCATGTTGAGTCCTTGTGTGCTTTTGCAGAACTGATGTCGGACACAGTAGTTTCCTCTGGCCCTCTCCCTAACACAACAGGTGAGGACATGTTGAGCCGCATGTTGTCTTTTACCCGCTGCCTGTCCAGGTGCTGTCCTGTAAACGGTTCCGGGGTTTGTAGATAATTTGCAAACTTTTTGTAGGAAACCTGGTCTTGTTAGGAGAGACGCGTTCATCCCACTTGGGATGGAGCAGCTCTGTTATCTAGGAATATTACTAAGTCTATCACATGACAACCCAGAGCTGGGACCAGGAAGCAGAGCTGCAGTGCTACACACTTCTCTGCTCCCTCTGGATCAGTCACACAACCACATAGAGATTGTGTCTGTCCACCATTAGATTCAATTATTTAAATTAAACAATAACAGAGCGAGAACTCCACACAGAAATCTAATACAAATTAACACAACCTCTGGAACAACGCAGGAAACTAAGACTTTTAAATGTGGTCTTTTTAAAAATTAGATCACTGTCATCAAAAGCTATTTTAGTTAAGGAACTAGTCTCAGATTACAACATAGATTTATTGTCCCTCACTGAGACGTGGCTGCATCCTGATGAATATGTCAGTCTAAATTAATCTACTCCCCCCCCCAGTCATATAAACTCACACGTTCCCAGAGAATTCGGCCGAGGAGGTGGAGTTGCTGCTATTTTTAACTCCAGTTTATCAATTAATCCTAAACCTGAACTCAGCTACAACTCATTTGAATGTCTTGTTCTTAGTCTTCTACACCAATCCAGGAAACACCAACAGCCAATCATATCTGCTGTAGTTTACCGTGCTCCTGAGGCTTATACTGAATTTTTAACAGAATTCCCTGAGTTTTTATCAAACCTAGTCCGGGGGTTTCCGGTTTGGTCTCATTTGATTATTTATTTTGTTATCTTCATGGCGTATTTGTTCATTTAAATTATATGTTTTTACTGCAAATTGAAGGGCAAGTCTGTCAAAAAAGACCAATGTATTCATATTGTAACCATATTTGGAAGCTGATTGAAAATATTCCTTAATAGGTTGTAAGTGACTTTGAGTATATTCCTGTTTGTGCTGTCTCTGACTATGATGAGAAAAAGTTTGAGTGTTTTTACCGCAGAATAACTGAGAAAATTAAAGAGCAAGTCTGTGAAAAAGGACCAATGTATATATAATGTCGATGACACTCACAGGTGGTCTTCTATCATGTTGAGGTGGAATGAGTCTGTGAAAACAGGAGGTTTCTTCTCAATTTTAATATGGATATTGCATAGTCAGAGACTCTACGAACAGGAATCCACTGGAAATTACTCGTAACCTAGCAAGGAATATCTATAAAATTCATCCAAACATGTATATTGGGCCACTTTCACAGATTTGCCCTTTCATTTCCTCAGTTATTCTACAGTAAAAATATACAATAATGTATCTCAGCATAGTCAGAGACACCACTAACAGGAATACATTGGAAATGACTCATAACCTCTCAAGGAATATTTTTAATCAGCTTCCAAATATGGTTACATTATGAATACATTGTTTTGTTTTTACAGACTTGCCCTTTAATTTGCAGTCTGGATACATGATAATTGACATGAGCAAATACGCCATGAAGATTTTAAAAAAAAATTCAATGAAATATAGTTGTGTTTTTCGTAATGTTTGGGCGTTTCAACTAAACATGCTGTTTTACCGTAAAGCCACAAGGAGACTCGCAACAAAAACCCGAGGGGCGGCTGGCTTCACACATGACAGCTCACTTTACTGCAGTCGGCTGCTCCACCTCTCACCTGAATAATGAGGAGGATTTGATGATGTTGTGACGAGTCTGTGCAGAAAACCTGCTGCTGTGTTGCTCATGTCTGAAACAGAAAGTCTGGACACATTTCTCTAAGTTTTAGCCACAGGTCTTGTCTGAAAGCAGCTTAACCAACTAACTAACATCCCCTCGCCCTGTTCTCCTCTGTTAGTGACCTAATTGGTTTATTATCCTCAAAATGAAAAACTTTTTACCAGAAACCCTTTGTGTGATGCTGCTTCCTCTACGATCTGCGTCGTGTCGTTGCATTTTTGTTTTTGTTTGTCCTAAATGTGAGAACATCCGGTCTCGCTTTGGTTCAATCAAGTATTTATTAAGAAGCAATGAAAAGGTATAAAAAGTTACTGCTAAGCAATGGGCACCCAAAGCACACCCCCGGCCCTCTAGCGGCACTGGACGGTCACGAGTGGCGCCGCACGGACGGCGGTTGATATATCTTATAACAGAAGTTATAACAGAATTGGTCAACAACGAGGGGAAGTCTTCCACGGTTCTTCCTCGATGGTGCTCAGGCGTAGTACCTCCCTCTTGGTACTGGAATAAGGATATGACGAGCAGCCGCTCCCAATCTCGCTCCTCCTCTGATAGTGGCTGGGCAAAATCTTCAGTTCATGACAGTTTATAAAAAAAGGTACAAACAAGCCTTGACTCAGCTGACTCCTTGTGGGTTGATGTTGTTGTTCATTGGAGTCAGAATATTGTTCTGTTTGTGTTGACATTTGCATCCTCCAAACCAAAACAACGCCTGCCCCCAAACTCCTGCTTTATTGTTAAGAGTACAGTTCCATAAATATCTTCACAGACACAAAGAAGATACAATTTAAAATACCAACAGTCTTAACACCAACTGTAAACGACCTCAACATCTCTACTTCCTGAATGTGATCGTTCAAACATCACAACAGTCGACATTAAACGACAAAACACAAGTTTTTCAAAACACTTCAGGAAACTGAAATGATAAACGTGTGTATTTGTGTATTTGTGTTTCAGTGTGTCCTGCAGACGTCCAGCAACTGATGTTGATTAAAGAAGAGGTTCCCTCTGAGCAGCAGCAGTGGAGCCCCCTTGTGGACAAGGAGGACCCAGAGCCCCCCCACATTAAAGAGGAACAGGAGGATCCAGAGCCCCCCCACATTAAAGAGGAACAGGAGGATCCAGAGCCCCCCCACATTAAAGAGGAACAGGAGGATCCAGAGCCCCCCCACATTAAAGAGGAACAGGAGGATCCAGAGCCCCCCCACATTAAAGAGGTACAGGAGGACCCAGAGCCCCCCCACATTAAAGAGGAACAGGAGGAGACAGAGCCCCCCCACATTAAAGAGGAACAGGAGGAACCGTGGACCAATCAGGATGGACAGCAGCTTCAAGGACTGGAGGAGGCTGATATCAAGTTCACATTGACTCCTGTCGCTGTAAAGAGTGAAGAAGATGAAGAGAAACTTAAATCGTCAACACTTCATCCGAGTGAGAGGAAGGAGAACAGAGCGGACTGTGGAGGACCAGAACCAGCCAGGACCTCAGGACCTGATGGACGTTTACAACCAGGTCCTGAGGACAAGGCTGAAGACTCTTCTGAGACTGAAGTCAGTGAGGATGATTGGATGGAGACCAGGGAAACTCAAACTGGTTTAAATACGAGAAATAACAAACAGCCTCTAAGTGAAATGGGATGTGAGACAGAAAAAAAAACGTTTAGTTGTTCTGAGTGTGGTAAAAGATTTAGCAAAAGGAGCGAACTTAACAGACATACTAGGAGTCATACAGGAGAGAAACCGTTCAGTTGCTCTGAGTGTGGTAAAAGATTTAGTGAAAGGGCGAATCTAAATATACATATGAGGATTCATACAGGAGAGAAACCGTTTAGTTGCTCTGAGTGTGGTAAAAGATTTAGCAAAGGGAGCGATCTTAACAGACATATGATGATTCATACAGGAGAGAAACCGTTCAGTTGCTCTGAGTGTGGTAAAAGATTTAGTGAAAGGGCGAATCTAGATATGCATACGAGGATTCATACAGGAGAGAAACCGTTTAGTTGCTCTGAGTGTGGCAAAAGATTTAGTCGAATGGGCAGTCTAAATACACATAAGAAGACTCATACAGGAGAGAAACCGTTTAGTTGCTCTGAGTGTGGTAAAAGATTTAGCAAAAGGAGTGATCTTAACAGACATATGATGATTCATACAGGAGAGAAACCGTTCAGTTGCTCTGAGTGTGGTAAAAGATTTATTGAAAGGGCGAGTTTAAATACACATATGAGGATTCATACAGGAGAGAAACCGTTTAGTTGCTCTGAGTGTGGGAAAAGATTTTGTCAAAGTTGCGGTCTAAATAGACATAAGAAGACTCATACAGGAGAGAAACCGTTTAGTTGCTCTGAGTGTGGTAACAGATTTAGCCGTAAGTCCCATCTAAATACACATATGAGGAGTCATACAGGAGAGTAACCGTTCAGTTGATCTGAGTGGTAAAAGATTTAAGATCCAGTCCTAGTGTACAAGACGTGAGGATTCATAAAGGAGAGAAGTGAATCAGTTTCCACCCTTGCAACAAAGTTTTGTAAGGACATATCAGCAGTTACTTATATATATTTTTTCAATGTTCACTGTTTTAAATAGACTATTAACAGTTTTTATGTCCCTAGAAAACATAACTCATGAATAACACGAAAGATTGTGTTTATATATCTTGTTTCTACTGATTTCTACATAATGTATCTATTTTTCATAATGTCCTTCATGTCATTTTAAGGTTAAAGTGTGTTCCTTGCACAGAATGAATGTGTTTTCTGTTGGGGAAGAGTCCAGAGCGCTGGCCGAAGTTTAGACCAAGGGTCGTAAAACGAGGCCTACACGCGATGCTGAGACCAGCTCTAGAGTTTTCCTGGTGGTTGGAGAGCCCCAGCAGGCCCAGGAGAAACCCCACTGTGTTCGTAGACGCCCACTGAGGGCTAAACCCCACCCCCTGAGAGTTGAACACTGACATTCCATTGGCTGAACCCCATAGCCCACTCCTCGAGGAGGCTGGAACCTCTCAGGTCGATAAAACTGCTGAACCGCTGCTTTTTCCCTGCTCTGACGACTTCAACAAGACCTGTCCAGGTCCCTCCATACGACCCAGTAGCTAACGGGAGCAATTATACAGACGTTTTTTTTTTTCATCTTTCTTTTCTGTTTCTATTTTAAGTCGACGTTTTATTTTGGTATAGACCATTTTTTTTGTAACTTTAACTTGAAAAGATCGGCACAGGAAGTTCACTCGCAGGCCGAGCTCACAGACTTTCTTTTCCACACGATCTACAAACGGCTCCAAACAGCCGTTCATCCCTGCAGAAGAACGAAGTTCATTCCGTTGAGGAGCAAGAAGAATCCGCTCTTGTTCGGCCCAGCGCTGATCTCCGTTGTCCAGAGACGAACCAGCGAAACAGAGCTTGAGAGGCCACGCATCATTCACTGGACTTCCGGGAAAATCCCGCCAAACGAGAATGCAACGCTGCGAGGGTTACAGTAAGAGGCTTTATTGTCTGGGGAGAGACTAGTTTTAATACCTAGTGTGTATTTATTTGAGTATGTTTATTTAAGACCTCAGCGCCTATTTTTAGCCCGTGTAAGCGCGCGGTAAGAAACTGTCACTTCCTGTTTCTGTGTCACGACCCTGTCGACTTTCTTGACGTACCTTCGCACCGCGACGAAGCGTCTCCGGCCGCATTGTTATCGACGACCAAGTTTGCAGAGACTTTAACGATCAAAAGATCAGTACACAACGTCCGCTTGGGAACTGAGAGGTAAAGTCGATGTAAAATTGTCTCTGGCGTGTTTTCTGATAATTCCTTGCATGTTTCTATCTCTCTCACTCTCTCTCTCTCTTTTCTCCTAAACCTGCTTACACACACGTTCCAATCTGCATTCACACATTTCACGTTACATAGATAAATCTAGACTTATCGACGCCATTCGGCGCCAAAACCACGCAGAGATAAGAATGTCTTTGTCTGAAAATTCCTTTGTGTAACTCACGTGGCCTACGGCCATTTTGACTTTGGCCTCATGTTGTCATTAACATAGGCCTCCATTTTGAATAACGTGAATGTACCAACATCTTGATTTCGACCAGATTACGTCACCACGTGACTGCGTCATTACCTCATTGCCGCTCCCCCCCTCTCACACACACACACACACACACACATAGACACACACACACACAAATAGATATACAATCACTATTACATGTGTGTTCTAAATTGTAATAAGTGCTGCTACTGCTACTGTTGTTATCTGTGAAATAGTAAAGAATTTTGTTAAATGAAGAATCATTGAATAACATTAACTTTATTTCCCTTTTTAATAAATCCTTTTGTAATTAAAGTATCTGTATCTTGTGATTATTTGTGCATATGTATGTGAATACAGCTGGATTATGATAGCCTGTGCTTGAACTTAAAACCCTCCATTGTTTATTATTTAATCATTAATACTAAATATTGAGATTATTAATTTAACTTTTATAAACTGAGACTGATCCTTACAGATTGAATGTTGGTCCCTGTAGCCAGGGTGGTCACCCGTCGATAAATAATAATTACAGCTTATATTATTCTTAATTGATAATTTTATTGTTTTCATTAATGATTTAACTATTCTTAATTGATAACCCTATCATTTCTAATTGATTATTTTCATTATTCTTAATTCATTGATTTATCATTTTCAAAATTAGTAATAAATAAGTTTCATTATTTTTAATAATCATATTTCTTGATTATTCATAATTAGAAAGGCTGTTAACGCCTGGAAACCTTAACGCGTTAATTTTTTTTAAACGCAAATTAATCACATCACCAAGTTTGATAACAGTGTCCTACGCTAGTCCTCCAGGGCGGATGTTTACCTGCCTGTGGGTGAAGAAGTAGCGAAGTGATGAGTAAGGAGACGGACCCCGGTGGGCTTAACGACTAAGCTAACTACTGCTATCGCTAAATGGGTCGCAACAGACTGCAGACCCATCAACATCGTTGAAGACAAGGGGCTTCGAGACATTATCCAGATCGCCTCCGGGGACTCATCCTACAAAACGCCTTTGAGGGGAACTATTGTCACAAGAATCCATGAACTGGAAGTGAAAAGGAAAACGAAAGTGGAGCAGCTGGCACGAGCTTCATTTATTGCACTGACAGGAGACCACTGGACATCAGTAAGCAACCATAACTACCTCGGCATAACAGCTCATCTATTAGATGATAATTGGCAGCTGCACTCGTTTGCGTTAGGTGTAGTGAAAACAGAGGAGAGGCATTTCGCCGAAACATGCGCTCGCCAGTTTCTTGACGTTGCTAAAGAGTGGGGGATAACGGACAGGGTCATCACTATTGGAACAGATAGTGCTCGTAATATGGTAGCGGCAGCCAGGAGTCTACCAGTCGAGCATATGCCTTGTGTAGCGCACATTATACAGCGGACGATCACAGTGTCTCTCCGTGACAGCGGGTTTGATGGTGCATTAGCCAAGTGCCGTAAAATAGTCTGACATTTTAAACACAGTCCTGCAAACACAGCAGAGCTGAAAGTTCAGCAAGCTTCCCATGGACAGACAGAGGAGTCACTCATCCAGGATGTAGAATTCATCCAGAATTCAACACTGGAGATGATAAAGCGTATCCAGCACAACAAAGCCACTGAAGGCAACACTTGCCCAGCAGAAGCACAACTTGGCCACGATAACCTCAGCTGAATATGACAGGCTAGCAAATTTGGAAACACTGCTGAAGCCATGCAGGTAAAGTGATTTTCCTAGTCTCAACTCATATATTTTCTCCAATATATTTTCTTTTAGAAATAATTTTAGGCCTGTCCACCATATGGGTGCTATGAATGAAAAAAGTAGTTTATAATTCTGTCTTGTTTGTGTGTTTGAAGGTATGTTACTGAGCTCTTGGGGGGGGGGTGACAAATATGTGTCCTGCTCTGTGGTCCTGCCTGCACTCTGCCCCCTTCTGCGTACAATGGAGATTTCAGATGTTGACCCTGCCTACATAGTGGGCTTCAGGGCTGCATTCAAAGGGGACCTGAACACACGAAAGGAGAACACAAACCTGTCATGGTTAAAGGTAGCAACCGCTCTAGATCCCAGATTCAAGGACCTCAGGTGCCTGCCCAAAGCAGAGAGGGAAGAGGTGTGGCAAAAGCTGAGTCAGATGCTGAAGGACAGAGAAACTGAATCTCAGCCCTGCAGCGATGAAATGGAACCAGAACCACCAGAGAAGAAAGTGGCTCTCCTACTGTTGGGGTCAGATTCAGAGTCTGATGAGGATGCAAATTTGAATGACAAAACTCTGGACAGGTATAGGGCAGATCCCAGTGTCAGCATAGACACATGTCCACTTCAGTGGTGGTCAGCGCACACTGGTGCCCATGGTAGGCTGGCACATCTTGCACTAAAGTACTTGGCCACACCTGCCTCAACAGTGCCATGTGAGAGACTATTTTCTTTGGCAGGCCACATTGTACAGAAGAAGAGGTCAGCTTTGTCATCTGAAAATGTCAACAAGCTAGTTTGCCCGAGTAACTGGTTAAAAGAAAAGTAGACGATGAATTGGTTGACTGAGGTTATGTCACACAACACCTTTGCACACAGTTATTGTTATTGAATTAAGTGTGTGAAAAGGACTGTTCACTTTGTTTCTTTTAAGACACTCATGACATTCAGTTTATAATTCAGCTTTCAGCCCACTCAATGTAATGTTGACTTTATTTGGGTGAAATGTTACCTCACAGTTTACAGACAAGCTGTTTATATTTACTTTGTAGCAGAAGATAACAGTTTCTCATATGCTTGTCTTCTATTTAAGTTGGCAGCTCGTTATGGATGTTGTTGGCAATGCCAAGCACTCCATGAGACTTTGTATTCATTCTAATGATGAGGCACTTTAATCAGTTAAACCTCTGTGCAGTCATAGAGTAGAGCCCAATTTCAGAGGCGTGTTTACTACAGTGGCACACAGGTGCCCGTGATGAGCAGGTTAAAAAAAAGACTGTTTGCATTTTATGGGTGTTGTTGCTCTGTGAATTAAGATATATTCTAATTGGCTGAAATGTAAAATAAAGTTTTAAAAAGCCCTAACCACTTTGTCATACATTTCTTTATTGAAACACCGTAATTGTAAATAGCAGTATTTTAATTGTGTGATTAATCATGATTAATCACAATCTATTGACGTGATTAACTTGATTCATTTTTTTAATCGATTGACAGCACTAATAATTAGCCAACGTCAAGTCTACTACTATTGCACAACAGTTCTTAACTAGTTTATATGATTTAATGTTTGTTTTAAAACAATGGTTTCTTGTTTCGTGAGATTCAATGACAGTGTGTGTTCTCCTTTATGTGTTGAATGTGTTTCCAGGAATAAAAGTCTAATAAAAAGATAATGGCGTCGTCGCCCTCCTCCTCTTTGTTCCTGTACGAACGGAGGCTGCACTGGCTACAGTTGGATTGTCTCATCACAAGACAAATTTATCAGCTTCTCACAGTCAGACATGTTTGTTTACGTTTAACGTGAAGTCAGAACTGGGCAATTTCAGGTCAGAATCTCTGACATACGAGTCGTCTGGAACGCAGCATTACACTCACACCCACGGACAGCGGAGCAATTTTATTTGTATAGCCCATATTCACAAATCACAATTTGTCTCATAGGGCTTTAACATGGTGAGACATCCTCTGTCCTTAACCCTCAGCAAGAGTCAGGAAAAAATACTAAAAACCCTTTTAACAGGTAAAAATATGTAGAAACCTCAGAGAGACACACGTGAGGATCCGTCTCCCAGAACGGACAGAAGTGCAGTAGATGTCAAGTGTAGGAAAGCATCAAGATTAAAGTTTTTACCAGCATTGATGAGGGTTAACATTTTGAAGGATAACTTCAATCCTTATGTGAACTTGAGGGAACACTGAGGCTCAAGGTAAATCTGACTGGCTACTGGTTTGTATGGCAGTACGATGAAAACCATGTGGCCCATTCAGTAGATCAGACATCAATACCTCTATGCCTTTTTAAACTAAACACTTCCTATTTTAGAACATAGGACATGTTACTTTCTGCCGTACTAATAAATGCAAACCGCCAGTTGATGTTATCGACCTTCTAAACCTATAGCAGCATAACTAAGAGCAGGTTTAAGACAAGCCTGGACCAGCTCTAACTATAAGCTTTATCAAAAAGGAAGGTTTTAAGCCTACTCTTAAACGTACAGTTGGTGTCTGCTTCCCGAACTGAAAGTGAGAGATGATTCCACAGTAGAGGGGCTTGATGGCTGAAAGCTCAGGGGTCTCATTTATAACCGTTGCGTACGCACAAAACGGGCCTGAAACGTGCGTACGCCACTTCTCACGCAAACGTTGGGATTTATAAAAACAAACTTGACGGGAAAATGTGCGTATTTCTACGCAAACTTAGACCCATGCTTACGACCGTTTTGGAGACGGGAAAACGGCGACACAGACGTGAGCTGGTGAACTGCTGCAGATTATTGATCCATTTCATAATTTGCATTGAAACTTACAGCTTAGTTTTGCTTGCGCGACGTATCTGCTCCACACGAGCCTTTTAATTTAAAAAATATAAAACAACTTAATGCAAATTAGGTTCAGATTTGATTTAACAGCCGAGTTACGGAGCCGAGTCCTTAATAGGTTTTAATAATATCTTCTAACACTGTGCGTGTATCATCAGATCACTGCAGTGAACGGGACTGTGCCGTCAGGCGCACAGAGCATCCAGAGCACCCAGTGCAACCAGTGCACAGAGCCCACTGGAGATTACTTATAAGAAATGAAGAAACTTTCCAAATAATATCCCAGAGGAGCTGAGGATCCACTGATGTGAGGGAATCCGTCCGATGCTCAAATAAATAAATACTGCTGTGACTGTGGAGCGGGGATCTGCTCGATGTGTGCACGTGAATGGAAGGACGAGGAGGAAGCGAGGGTTCAGCGATGTCTGATCTCACACATTGTGTTATGTGATCTCTGATATCACACAGTGTGTTATCCACAGCAGCAGCCGCAGAGTATCAGTGTATTTTCTTTATTAGTGACATCACTGCTGTCCCATAAAGTCGCTCTCCACCTCCACCTCACTAACAAACACCTCCAAGTCAGCCTCAGAAAGTTTCACTTCCTCTTCACATGGCTTGATGCGGTGACTCCGTCAGGACTCACGGTGGAAACCCATTGGTCAGCAGCATTATTTAATATTCGCACCGTGCTTTGCATTGACCATTTATGGTTGAAAGTGGGCGTGTGGAGGGCGGATTTGGAGGCAGATCCACGTACGAACGTTTCCAGGTGGACGGTGAACTGTTGCGTTCAGGTGAGCCTGCGCACGGTTTTATAAATTGGAATTATCTTTTGAGTACGTCATTTCCGGCTTTTGTAGGTACGTACACTTTTAGTATGAATCCTACGCACTCTTTATAAATGAGACCCCTGGCCCCTACTCTACTTTTAGAAACTTTAGGGAGCGGAGTGCTCTAGTGGGTTGATAAGGTTCTAACAGCTGAATGAATGACGGTAGATGTCAAACAGCAGGATTGTTAAATTCAGAGACAGCTGTGATGTCCCCAATCTATAAAATTTGAAGATAATTATTTTATATGTTTGTACTGGGATGGTTTGGTTCAGTCGGTCAATCTGTGTGATACTGGACTCAGTAGATCACAGATCTATATAAAACAACATAGACCATAGGGCAGTGATTCAAAACAAACATTTTTAATCTAATGAGCAATTAGCAGGTAAGGATCAACATCACGTGACGGACACAGGAAGTGAAGCGTTTGTCTTTGACGCAGTTCGCAAAATGCAACCATCACTTCAAAATGCATGTGCTCGGGCCTGTTCACTGCTGCTTTGCAGTCCTAGAAATTGTAGAAATGTAATTTAAATGTTTAATTGTGTTTGTTTTCATCTCAGTTTGAAGTTGATCTGATGTAATCCCTGGTACAAGTACCTCAAAGTAAAAATGTGGAATATGGCCAAAATGGCCACTAAATGCAAAAATTTTATTTTTCTGGGATTAATTAAAAAACATAAATGCTTCCTTTAATATGTTCTCCGAGTCAACGGAACGCCAATGAGCTGTCTAACTCCACTGCCCCATAGTCCTATTGCCCTTCTCACTTATCTTCTTTGTTATTAATTTATATTCTAGTGGGTGGGGGAGGGGGGGACCTGAAAATGCATCTTAATAGGAGGAATAAGTAACTGAATGAATTAATGAATCACTCTCCCTTTTTCCTATTTGCTATTCAACCTGATGAGTCATTTAGCTTCTCCATTCCGTGACACTGGGCCTTGTTTAATATAACACATTTCAGCTCTTTAATTATCAGTGTGACACTCAAACCTGCTTCATGTGGGTTTTTATAAACTTTTTTAATATCGCTGCAGGTGAATGAAAACTTTATTTAAGCTTCAAGATTTTCAGGAGAAAAACTCATTCGACTTTTCTCTCATCAAGCTGCTGTTTCTGCAAATTCATATTAAAGAACTAATCAATAATGTGTGTTCGGTTAAGAGTTTGTGTGTGTGTATGGTTAAGAGTGTGTGTGTGTGTGTGTGTGTGTGTGTGTGTGTGTGTGTGTGTGTGTGTGTGTGTGTGTGTGTGCGTGCGTGTGTGTGTGTGTGTGTGCAACCGGCACCTGAAGCAAGAAAACCCGTTGAAAACATACGTTTAAGTTTATTTGTTTATTTACGTAACACTCGTACAGATACATTACTGAGCATCGTTAACAAGTTACTTCTTCAAAATCCAGATTATTGTTATTGGTTCTGATATCTGTCAAGGCAACAAGATCCATAGAATCACTTCCTGTTTGTCTTCAGAGCAAAAGCATAATGTCCCTTTTGTTGTTGCTTCCTTTGAGGAAGGGACAGTTAAATCAAACTGAAAAGGATAATTTCTCAGGACTGAATATTTTGGAAACTTCGTGGATACTTTACTGTGGAAGTGGACTGAGTTGTCCAGGAGGTTGTTGGTTCAATCCCCAGCTCCTCCCACCTGAGGGCTGAAGTGTCCACGGGCAAAACAGTTGAGTTAAAGGTCTGGAACATAAACAGAATTCTCCTTCACGTCTTCCTGTCGAGGTGAAAGAACAGAGAGAGACAACAAGAGGCTTCTCTGTTGAGGTTGGGTGTTTTGATGTGATCTCAACACTAGAGGTCAGTGTGTCCTCACAAATGTCCTCATGATGTCCTCATGAGTCTCTCCAGCTGCAGTGTTCAGATCCACAGAGAGTGGGGATTTCTTATATTGATAAAGTACAGATTATATGGGGAAATAAACACTGATGCCTTTACTGAACCTATTGTGTGGGAATGGATCCAATGCGTGAAAAAATGTGATTTACATCAGATCAACTTCAAACTTCAAATTGAGATGAGTGTCATCTGTGAATGATCCGAATTATTCTTCCACCATTGGTTAAGTTCATTTTGTTGCTTATACTTTACTACTTGTTTAACAAGTACTTGTAACAGAGTATTTCTTCTTCCTCTTCGTCCTCCAGTCCAGCAGGGGTCGCTGCAGGCTCCGAGCTAGGAGTCTCTGCTTCCTGTCTTTGTCCCCTCAGAGCCTCAGAGAGGAGCAACATGGCCGCCATGCAGCTGCTGCGGGTGTTGGTACATGAGCGGATCCGCGCTGCCGCTGAAGACTTCCTGCTGCAGGTGGAGGAAGGAGGAGGAAAGCGGCTCGCGGCGGCGGGAGAGCAGATCCTCGCGGGGCTGGAGGAAACCTTGTTCGAGTCCGAGGAGCGAGTGGAGCGGACAGAGCGGTCCCAGCGGGAGGTCTGCCGCCGGAGGAGGCTGCTGGAGGCCGCGATGCAGCCCGTAGTCCGGCTGCACAGAGCAGGTCAGTCCCGGGAGCAGGGGGGGGGATTCATGTTGTGGAGGGCCGCACCAACAGGCTGAACTCAATTCTACTCGTATTCATTTGATAAGCTTCTCCTGGTCAAAGTAAACGTTATGATTACGTCATTACGGTAAGCGTGCTGCGTCATTTCCTGTTTACCAGCCGCTGCCGCTGGTCGCTCTGTGAACTAGCTCCTCTGCTAACAGCTGTTTCTCTGCATCACTCCGGCTACAATCACCGGTCTGTAGTTAAACAGCCACACAGACCAGCCCCTCCTCTCTGGTGCTCCGTGACTCTGTGTTCTGTGTGAGCTCAGCCTCGTAGTCTAACAGGCTGAGACAGCAGCGATGGCTTCTCTCTCTCCCTCTTGCTCCGAGTGGCTCATGTTCACTGACTCCTCCGCCTCCATTAACAGTAGAGCTACATGTGATAAATGTGGTGTGTTGGTAGCGATGGAGGCGAGAGGCTCAGCGACCTAGAAGCTCCGTTAGCTGTAGTTAGCTTAGCCGCGGAGCCACCTAGCTTAGCACGTAGCTTAGCTAGCAGTCCCTCGACCTGTCCCGTGCAGCCGGGAGCCCAGGGCGGTGGGTGACGTTCCGGAGGGGGCACAGTGCTCCCCTTAAAGAGCCCACGATTAAAGAGCCACCAGCTCACGGTTCAGACAGATTCTCCAGCGACCACAGTCAGCTGCATCCCAGGGACCAGAGCCGGTGTTCCAGTTTAACTGGCGGCCAAATCAACTGGCGATATGTTTACCTTTTTCCAGATGTTGACGGTCGGCTGCAGAGCTGGTCGCAGATTCGTCATTTTCACAAAGCGCCTGTGTGTGAAGTGCGGTGATCTACTGAAGGTCTCTCTGAAATTAAAATCCTACAGAAACCCTTCACGAGTTCATGTGTCCGTGTCAGCATCACGTTGAGACAGCAATATAAATTAAATGGTTAAAAAAAAAGAAATTAGTACAGAAACCTTGAACGGGATTCGAAACAGCGAGTCGCAGCACTATTAGCTTCTGGTCTAATGAAGAACTCATTACGTCACCGAGCCGCTGGAATCTCTGCGCACGATAGATAAATGTCTCGTTCTTTGCTTTGTCAGCTGTATGTCACCAGATGTGCTTTCAGGTAACGCCCATGTCATCTGGTGAGAGTCCCAACACAGAATAAACGCATGTTTACTTAATACCAGGCTTTACAATCTGAGGCTCCTCTTCATAGGAGACACAGGGAGTTCTGAAGAACACACACGTGTGACCAGCTCCACGTAAAGTGCTTGTGTTTGACGCTGGTGATCATTACAACGCACACACACCACACAAGTGTCACATGTAAACATCGCCTCACAACAACAAGGAGGAAGCTCCAGCAGTGTTTTTATGAGTAAAGTTGGTGAACGTGCTTCTAATGGACGTGTGAAGCTTCACGTGTCCTCCTGTCGCTGCTGGTTAAAGTCAGCAGACGTGGTTTTAAAAGATGTTCTCGATGATCAGGTTCAATCATCGGAGAATGAAAACAACTCAAACGCTCATCATCTGTTTTTCGTAGTTTCTGTGATGCAAGTGTTGTTTATCTGTTTGGAATCAACTGATCTGTCGAGTGTGTTGTCAACATGACACATGTGTGACGCGGCAAATCTGGAAAATGAACTTAACGTCTTCATTGTTGAACAAAGTGTTGTGTATTTCTTCTCTTCTGTCAGATGGCTGCGTGCTTTGTTGGTGCTGTGTCGGTCGAACGAGTAAATAAAGTTCCCAGTGTAATTGTGACAATTCTGGCAAATTATAATGGTGAAACATCATCATTAAAAATAAAGAACCTTTTGTGTCAGTATCATCTTCAGACTAAATATAAATGTGAAAGAAATCCCACCACGGGAATCGATGCTCTCGGTTCCACATTCAAATTAACGTAGTGACTTTGGCACTGCCCACTGCTCGGGAGATTTGCTGAGTCACCTTTATGTTGCACAATTTCCCCGAAAACTCTGAGTAATCATTCATACTTCACACATTTGGACACCGCTGCGCCCGTGTGCCGACCACACGCACGTCATCATGAAAAACTGCTACATCCTGCACACAGACAAAGAAAAAGCCACAAATAGTTCGCCTGCTTACTATGAGTGGGCGCTTCATGTGCTCGTTGATATCATGGTTGGTGTGGACTAGGGATGGGCATTCGATTAAATTGTCTTCATCGATCGTCGGGAGAGTTAATGACGAATTTTCGATTAATCATTAATATTTTTATATTAAAATTCACTATTTATGGGCTGTTAAAATGCAGTGAAAATAGAAAAAACACAGCGTGTTTCCTCATTGAGATCTTTATTACAAGATGAACAACTCTTGTGGCAGTTAAACGAGATCGTTCAATGGTTACACTTGAAAATATGCGCTGCTGTACTCTTCAGCCCCGCTGAGAGAGCAGCTAGCCGCTGAGAGCTAGCTCGATCTGACCGTTCTCGACCTCCTACTCCGGCCGTTGTCACGTCCTCACTCCCGGAACCCCTCCACCAGACCCGGCCCTGTCCGGGTCCGAAGGGGCTAGCTTTCGAGCTAGCCTCCGCTAGCTCCGGTCGATAGCTGCGGAGCTCGGCTTAATGTCCGCACACGGACCCTCAGTCTACAGGGAAGGGAACCCGGAGAGACCCGGGTCTGGGTGAGGTTCCGGGATTGATGACTTGACAACAACCGGACTGAGAGGTCGAGAACCGTCAAATCCATCTAGCTCCCAGCGGCTAGCCACCGGTCCCCCAGCGGGGCTTGTCGAGTCCTCCGGACTCCGGACTGCTTCCTACAGCTGCTAACGTCGTCACTGTGCTGCGTTCAGGCAAATCTGATATTCTGCCCTCCTACTCATGCGCTCATGGAGACGTATAGCTTCGCAGTGTTGGCAGTGAACGCAACAGAATTTCCTCGACGAAATTCTTTATGATCAATTAATCGATCGTCGATTAATTATGCCCATCCCTAGTGTGGACCACAGAGATGATGATACTGATACAAAAGGCAGTTTATTTTTAATGATGTTTCATGAAGCGTCCTCAATTGCTTTTATCACGACACCACATTGTTTGTGAAAATACAACAAAAAATAAATAGTTTTATTATTATTATTTATCACTATTATAATTTGCCAGAGTTGTCACAATTACACTGGGAACTTTATTTACTCCTTCGACTGACACGGCACCAACAAAGCACGCAGCCATCTGACAGAAGAGAAGAAATACACAACACGTTGTTCAACAATGAAGACGTTAAGTTCATTTTCCAGATTTGCCGCGTCACACATGTGTCATGTTGACAACACACTCGACACACTTCGGACAGATCTGTTAATTCCAAACAGATAAACAACACTTGCATAACAGAAACTACGAAAAACAAACACACCCGAGTGTTTGAGTTGTTTTCATTCTCCGATGATTGAACCTGATCATCGAGAACATCTTTTAAAATCACGTCTGCTGACTTTAACCAGCAGCGACAGGAGGACACGTGAAGCTTCACACGTCCATTAGAAGCACGTTCACCAACTTTAGTCACAACAACACTGCTGGAGCTTCCTCCTTGTTGTTGTTAGGCGATGTTTACATGTGACACTTGTGTGGTGTGTGTGTGTTGTAATGATCACCAGCGTCAAACACAAGCACTTTGCGTGGAGCTGGTCACACGTGTGTGTTCTTCAGAACTCCCTGTGTCTCCTATGAAGAGGAGCATCAGATTGTAAAGCCTAGTATTAAGTAAACATGCGTTTATTCTGTGTTGGGACTCTCACCAGATGACATGGGCGTTACCTGAAAGCACATCTGGTGACATACAGCTGACAAAGCAAAGAACGAGACATTTATCTATCGCGTGCAAAGATTTCAGCGACTCGGTGACGTAATGAGTTCTTCATTAGACCAGAAGCTAATAGTGCTTCGACTCGCTGTTTCGAATCCCATTCAAGGTTTCTGTACTAATTTCTTTTTTTTAACCATTTAATTTATATTGCTGTCTCAACGTGATGCTGACACGGACACATGAACTCATGAAGGGTTTCTGTAGGATTTTAATTTCAGCGAGACCTTCAGTAGATCACCGCACTTCACACACAGGCGCTTTGTGAAAATTATGAATCTGCGACCAGCTCTGCAGCCGACCATCAACATCTGGAAAAAGGTAAACATATCGCCAGTTGATATGGCCGCCAGTTAAACTGGAACACCGGGGCATCGAATCCAAACTGAAGCTGCTGGCTGAAACTCAACGTAAATACAGTAAAATCATAATTCATGTCAGCAGCAACAACTCCCGGCTTCGCATGTCGGAGGTCACTGAAGGTCATGTTGAGTCGGTGCTTTTGCAGAACCGATGTCGGACACAGTAGTTTCCTCTGGCCCTCTCCCTAACACAACAGGTGAGGACATGTTGAGCCTGTAAACGGTTCCGGGGTTTGTAGATAATTTGCAAACTTTTTGGAGGAAACCTGGTCTTGTTGGGAGAGACGCGTTCATCCCACTTGGGATGGAGCAGCTCTGTTATCTAGGAATATTACCCAGTCTATCACATGACAACCCAGAGCTGGGACCAGGAAGCAGAGCTGCAGTGCTACACACTTCTCTGCTCCCTCTGGATCAGTCACACAACCACATAGAGATTGTGTCTGTCCACCGTCAGATTAAATTATTTAAATTAAACAAAAACAGAGCGAGAACTCCACACAGAAATCTAATACAAATTAACACAACCTCTGGAACAACGCAGGAAACTAAGACTTTTAAATGTGGTCTTTTAAACATTAGATCACTGTCATCAAAAGCTATTTTAGTTAATGAACTAGTCTCAGATTACAACATAGATTTATTGTCCCTCACTGAGACGTGGCTGCATCCTGATGAATATGTCAGTCTAAATTAATCTACTCCCCCCCCCGTCATATAAATTCACACGTTCCCAGAGAATTTGGCCGAGGAGGTGGAGTTGCTGCTATTTTTAACTCCAGTCTATCAATTAATCCTAAACCTGAACTCAGCTACAACTCATTTGAATGTCTTGTTCTTAGTCTTCTACACCAATCCAGGAAACACCAACAGCCAATCATATCTGCTGTAGTTTACCGTGCTCCTGAGGCTTATACTGAATTTTTAACAGAATTCCCTGAGTTTTTATCAAACCTAGTCCGGGGGTTTCCGGTTTGGTCTCATTTGATTATTTATTTTGTTATCTTCATGGCGTATCTGTTCATTTAAATTATATATTTTTACTGCAAATTGAAGGGCAAGTCTGTCAAAAAAGACCAATGTATTCATATTGTAACCATATTTGGAAGCTGATTGAAAATATTCCTTAATAGGTTGTAAGTGACTTTGAGTATATTCCTGTTTGTGCTGTCTCTGACTATGATGAGAAAAAGTTTGAGTGTTTTTACCGCAGAATTACTGAGAAAATTAAAGAGCAAGTCTGTGAAAAAGGACCAATGTATATATAATGTCGATGACACTCACAGGTGGTCTTCTATCATGTTGAGGTGGAATGAGTGTGAAAACAGGAGGTTTCATCTCAATTTTAATATGGATATTGCATAGTCAGAGACTCTACAAACAGGAATCCACTGGAAATTACTCGTAACCTAGCAAGGAATATCTTTAAAATTCATCCAAACATGTATATTGGGCCACTTTCACAGATTTGCCCTTTCATTTCCTCAGTTATTCTACAGTAAAAATATACAATAATGTATCTCAGCATAGTCAGAGACACCACTAACAGGAATACATTGGAAATGACTCATAACCTCTCAAGGAATATTTTTAATCAGCTTCCAAATATGGTTACATTATGAATACATTGTTTTGTTTTTACAGACTTGCCCTTTAATTTGCAGTCTGGATACATGATAATTGACATGAGCAAATACGCCATGAAGATTTAAAAAAAAAATTCAATGAAATATAGTTGTGTTTTTCGTAATGTTTGGGCGTTTCAACTAAACATGCTGTTTTACCGTAAAGCCACAAGGAGACTCGCAACAAAAACCCGAGGGGCGGCTGGCTTCACACATGACAGCTCACTTTACTTCACCTGGCTGCTCCACCTCTCACCTGAATAATGAGGAGGATTTGATGATGTTGTGACGAGTCTGTGCAGAAAACCTGCTGCTGTGTTGCTCATGTCTGAAACAGAAAGTCTGGACACATTTCTCTGAGTTTTAGCCACAGGTCTTGTCTGAAAGCAGCTTAACCAACCAACTAACATCCCCTCGCCCTGTTCTCCTCTGTGACCTAATTGGTTTATTATCCTCAAAATGAAAAACTTTTTACCAGAAACCCTTTGTGTGATGCTGCTTCCTCTACGATCTGCGTCGAGTCGTTGCGTTTTCGTTTATCCTAAATGTGAGAACATCCGGTCTCGCTTTGGTTCAATCAAGTATTTATTAAGAAGCAATGAAAAGGTATAAAAAGTTACTGCTAAGCAATGGGCACCCAAAGCACACCCCCGGCCCTCTAGCGGCACTGGACGGTCACGAGTGGCGCCGCACGGACGGCGGTTGATATATCTTATAACAGAAGTTATAACAGAATTGGTCAACAACGAGGGGAAGTCTTCCACGGTTCTTCCTCGATGGTGCTCAGGCGTAGTACCTCCCTCTTGGTACTGGAATAAGGATATGACGAGCAGCCGCTCCCAATCTCGCTCCTCCTCTGATAGTGGCTGGGCAAAATCTTCAGTTCATGACAGTTTATAAAAAAAGGTACAAACAAGCCTTGACTCAGCTGACTCCTTGTGGGTTGATGTTGTTGTTCATTGGAGTCAGAATATTGTTCTGTTTGTGTTGACATTTGCATCCTCCAAACCAAAACAACGCCTGCCCCCAAACTCCTGCTTTATTGTTAAGAGTACAGTTCCATAAATATCTTCACAGACACAAAGAAGCTACAATTTAAAATACCAACAGTCTTAACACCAACTGTAAACGACCTCAACATCTCTACTTCCTTAATGTGATCGTTCAAACATCACAACAGTCGACATTAAACTCTGAAATGAAAGACGTGTGTATTTGTGTTTCAGTGTGTCCTGCAGACGTCCAGCAACTGATGGTGATTAAGGAAGAGGTTCCCTCTGAGCAGCAGCAGTGGAGCCCCCTTGTGGACCAGGAGGACCCAGAGCCCTCCCACATTAAAGAGGAACAGGAGGATCCAGAGCCCCCCCACATTAAAGAGGTACAGGAGGACCCAGAGCCCTCCCACATTAAAGAGGAACAGGAGGATCCAGAGCCCCCCCACATTAAAGAGGAACAGGAGGATCCAGAGCCCCCCCACATTAAAGAGGTACAGGAGGACCCAGAGCCCCCCCACATTAAAGAGGAACAGGAGGAGACAGAGCCCCCCCACATTAAAGAGGAACAGGAGGAACCGTGGACCAATCAGGATGGACAGCAGCTTCAAGGACTGGAGGAGGCTGATATCAAGTTCACATTGACTCCTGTCGCTGTGAAGAGTGAAGAAGATGAAGAGAAACTTATATCGTCAACGCTTCATCCGAGTGAGAGGAAGGAGAACAGAGAAGACTGTGGAGGACCAGAACCAGCCAGGAACTCAGGACCTGATGGACGTTTACAACCAGGTCCTGAGGACAAGGCTGAAGACTCTTCTGAGACTGAAGTCAGTGAGGATGATTGGATGGAGACCAGGGAAACTCAGACTGGTTTAAATACAAGAAATAACAAACAGCCTCTAAGTGAAATGGGATGTGAGACAGAAAAAAAAACGTTTAGTTGTTCTGAGTGTGGTAACAGATTTAGCAAAAGGAGCGATCTTAACAGACATACTAGGAGTCATACAGGAGAGAAACCGTTCAGTTGCTCTGAGTGTGGTAAAAGATTTAACCAAGGGGGCAATCTAAATACACATATGAGGCTTCATACAGGAGAGAAACCGTTTAGTTGCTCTGAGTGTGGTAAAAGATTTAGCAAAAGGAGCAATCTAAATACACATATGAGGCTTCATACAGGAGAGAAACCGTTTAGTTGCTCTGAGTGTGGTAACAGATTTAGCCGTAAGGACAGTCTAAATGCACATATGACGATTCATACAGGAGAGAAACCGTTAAGTTGCTCTGAGTGTGGTAAAAGATTTATCCAAAGCGGTACTCTAAATATACATATGAGGATTCATACAGGAGAGAAACCGTTTAGTTGCCCAGAGTGTGGTAAAAGATTTATTGAAAGGGCGAATCTAAATATACATATGAGGATTCATACAGGAGAGAAACCGTTTAGTTGCTCTGAGTGTGGTAAAAGATTTAGCCGAAGAGGCAGTCTAAATACACATAAGAAGACTCATACAGGAGAGAAACCGTTTAGTTGCTCTGAGTGTGGTAAAAGATTTAGCAAAAGGAGCGATCTTAACAGACATATGATGATTCATACACGCATCTGAACGCATCTCGACGCCAAAACCACGCAGAGATAAGAATCTTTGTCTGAAAATTCCTTTGTGTAACTCACGTGGCTTACGGCCATTTTTTACTTCGACCTCATGTTGTCATTAACAAAGGCGTCCATTTTGAGTAACGTGAATGTACCACCATCTTGATTTCGAACAGATTACGTCACCACGTGACTGTGTCATTACCTCATTGCCACTCCCCCTCTCTCTCTCTCTCACACACACACACACACTTAGAGACACTCACACACACACACACACACACAAGGACGCAGACACACACACACACACACACATAGATATACAATCAGTATTACACGTGTGTTCTAAATTGTGATAAGTGCTGCTACTGCTACTGTTGTTATCTGTGAAATAGTAAAGTTTTGTTAAATTAAGAATCATTGAATAACATTAACTTTATTTCCCCTTTTTTAATAAATCCTTTTGTAATTAAAGTATCTGTATCTTGTGATTATTTGTGCATATGTATGTGAATACAGCTGGATTATGATAGCCTGTGCTTGAACTTAAAACCCTTCATTGTTGATTATATAATCATTAATATAAAATATTGAGATTATTAATTTAACTTTTATAAACTGAGACTGATCCTTACAGATTGAATGTTGGTCCCTGTAGCCAGGGTGGTGGCCCGTCTATATTATTCTTAATTTATCATTTTATTGTTTTCATTAATGATTTAACTATTCTTAATTGATAACCCTATCATTTCTAATTGATTCTTTTATTATTCTTAATTTAAAGATTTACCATTTTTTAAATATTTTTAATACATATTTTTAATTATTTATAATAATCATATTTCATGATTATTAATAATTAGCCAACGTCAAGTCTACTACTATTGAACAAACGTTATTAACTAGTTTATATGATTTAATGTTTGTTTTAAAACAATGGTTTCTTGTTACGTGAGATTCAATGACAGTGTGTTTTCTCCTTTATGTATTGAATGTGTTTCCAGGAATAAAAGTCTAATAAAAAGATATTGGCGTCGTCGCCCTCCTCTTTGTTTCTGTATGAACGGAGGCTGCACTGGCTACAGTTGAATTATCTCATCACGAGACAAATTAATCAGCTTCTCACAGTCAGACATGTTTGTTTACGTTTGACGTGAAGTCAGAACTGAGCAATTTCAGGTCAGAATATCTGACAAACGAGTCGTCTGGAACGCAGCAATTTTATTTGTATAGCCCATATTCACAAATCACAATTTGTCTCATAGGGCTTTAACATGGTGTAACATCCTCTGTCCTTAACCCTCAGCAAGAGTCAGGAAAAACTACTAAAAACCCTTTTAATAGGTTAAAATACGTAGAAACCTCAGAGAGACACATGTGAGGATCCGTCTCCCAGAACGGACAGAAGTGCAATGCATGTCAAGTGTAGGAAAACATCAAGATAAAGGTTTTAGCAGCGTTGATGAGGGTTAACATTTTGAAGGATAACTTCAATCCTTAAAAATGCATCTTAATAGGTGAAATAAGTCACTGAATGAATGAATGAATCACTCTCCCTTTTTGCTATTTGCTATTCAACCTGCTGAGTCATTTAGCTTCTCCATTCTGTGACACTGGGCCTTGTTTAATATAGTATCACACTAATTAAACAAACTCACTCAACCAGTCCAATTAAAATCCAACTGGATTTCATATCAAAACACATTTCAGCTCTTTAATTATCAGTGTGACACTCAAACCTGCTTCATGTGGGTTTTTATAAACTTTTTTAATATCGCTGCAGGTGAATAAAAACTTTATTTAAGCTTCAAGATTTTCAGGAGAAAAACTCATTCGACTTTTCTCTCATCAAGCTGCTGTTTCTGCAAATTCATATTAAAGAACTAATGAATAATGTGTGTTTGGTTAAGTGTGTGTGTGTGTGTGTGCAACCGGCACCTGAAGCAGGAAAACACATTGAAAACATACTTTCATGTTTATTTGTTTGTTTACGTAACACTCTTACAGATACATTACTGAGCATCGCTAACAAATTACTTCTTCAAAATCCAGAAAATATGATTTGATTATTGGTATTGGTTCTGATATCTGTCAAGGCAACAAGATCCATAGAATCACTTCCTGTTTGCACAATGTCCCTTTTGTTGTTGCTTAATTTGAGGAAGTGACAGTTAAATCAAACTGAAAAGGATCATTTCTCAGGACTGTATATTTTGGAAACTTCGTGGATACTTTATTATGTAAGTTGATGTTGAAGTTTATTCTGGTCAGCCAAGATGTCAATGTTGTTGTAGAAGTTGATGATGAAGGAAAGGAACGCGGACCCAGTACTTACAAGTATAATAATGTTTATTTCACAGGTCAGGACGAGCTCTAGAACTCAGAGAAATCACCCAGGCCAAATAGTGAAATCTGACCAGCCGTGGTCTCACACACATTATATAGAGAGGTTAGTTCCGCCCACGACTTCGGGTAACATGTCATCCCACCTAGGGCCTTCTGCCTAATAAGGACGTTTGTACACGAAGATGAAAACACAGCGGTCAAGGATCTTCCCTTTACCCCCATCCATTTGCTGGTCAGAGGTCATTCCCTAGGTCAAAGGTCCTTCCAAAGAGGGAGAGACCTCCTTGAATAAACACCTGAAGGACTCTCTGGGAATGTCCGAGAGTCACGAAAATAAGCATCATAAATATAAACCTGTCATTATAGTTAAACACATGCTAAAATCATTAACTCTAGTGAATAGATGACAACGTCTTCCTGTCAAGTTCAAAGAACAGAGAGAGAGACAACAAGAGGCTTCTCTGTTGAGGTTGGGTGTGTTGATGTGATCTCAACACTAGAGGTCAGTGTGTCAGATCAGAGTCCAAGCCTGAACAGCTCTATGTGTCAATATTTCCTCAGGGTCATAGCGCCACCTACTGATCAGTGTGAAAATTAAGTTGTTGTAACATTGTCCAATTGACCCAAAGTTGCTCACGCTACATCAGAGCCCCTACTTGAACAGATATTTTAGTCTGTATCTAATAATACTGATGGCGCCACCTACTGGTAACCAGAAATAAGCTTTGTTTAAGAACTATCATTCAATTTACATAAAGTTCACAGTGTGATGTGCTATTTGATAGTGTTGACTGTAATGAGCAATGAGCAGGCAAGGATCAACGTCACGTGACGGACGCAGGAAGTGAAGCGTTTATCTTTGCCGCAGTTCGCAAAACGCAACCATTCCCGTTCAGTGCTGCCTTGCAGGGCTAGAAATTGTTGTTCAGTTTTGGTTTTACTGTCGGAGTTTGTTTAATTTAATTATTGAGTATTTCTACTTCACTGTCTTAGTACTTTTACTTGTAATGGAATATTACTTTAGTCTCATGGTACTTTTACCTCAGTGAATGATCCGAATTCTATTTCCATCATTGGTTAAGTTTGTTTTGTTGCTTACACTTTAGTACTTAACCAGTACTTGTAACAGAGTATTTCTACTGTGCAGTATTAGTACTCTCGTTTCCTCTTCGTCCTCCAGTCCAACAGGGGTCGCTGCAGGCTCGGAGCTCGGAGTCTCTGCTTCCTGTCTTTGTCCCCTCAGAGCCTCTGAGAGGAGGACCTGCTGCAGGTGGAGGAAGGAGGAGGAAAGGCTCGAGTCCCGGAGCTGAGAGCGATGCTCACCGAGCGGCTCGCGGCGGCGGGAGAGCAGATCCTCGCGGGTCTGGAGGAAACCTTGTTCGAGTCCGAGGAGCGAGTGGAGCGGACAGAGCGGTCCCAGCGGGAGGTCTGCCGCCGGAGGAGGCTGCTGGAGGCCGCGATGCAGCCCGTAGTCCGGCTGCACAGAGCAGGTCAGTCCCGGGAGCAGGGGGGGGGGGGGGGGATCCATGTTCCCAAGGGCCACATGAGAACAGGGACAGTTGTGGAGGGCCGCACCAACAACCCAGAGCTGGGACCAGGAAGCAGAGCTGCAGTGCTACACACTTCTCTGCTCCCTCTGGATCAGTCACACAACCCCATAGAGATTGTGTCTGTCCACCGTCAGATTAAATTATTTAAATTAAACAATAACACAGCGAGAACTCCACACAGAAATCTAATACAAATTAACACAACCTCTGAAACAACGCAGGAAACTAATCAAAGGCTATTTTAGTTAATGAACTAGTCTCAGATTACAACATAGATTCATTGTCCCTCACTGAGACGTGGCTGCATCCTGATGAATATGTCAGTCTAAATGAATCTACTCCCCCCCCCAGCCATTTAAATTCACACGTTCCCAGAGAATTCGGGCGAGGAGGTGGTGTTGCTGCTATTTTTAACTCCAGTTTATCAATTAATCCTAAACCTGAACTCAGCTACAACTCATTTGAATGTCTTGTTCTTAGTCTTCTACACCAATCCAGGAAACACCAACAGCCAATCATATCTGCTGTAGTTTACCGTGCTCCTGAGGCTTATACTGAATTTTTAACAGAATTCCCTGAGTTTTTATCAAACCTAGTCCTAAAGATCGAGCAAATTATTATTGTTGGTCATATTCATGTTGACAATAATAAAGATAGCCTTAGCGTAGGGCTGTGCAATTAATCAAATCACGTTTGAATCATTTTTTCAAACTAAAAAATAATCGTGATTTCAATATTGTCCAAAATAATCGTGATGATTTTTTCCCGTAATCGAGGAGGAACCGCTCAAACACTAACGTTAATACGTCACTTCCTGTCTCTGTCTGCTGCACCTCTGAGAATAATGAGGAGGATTTGATGATGTTGTGAACGAGTCTGTGCAGAAAACCTGCTGCTGTGTTGCTCATGTCTGAAACAGAAAGTCTGGACACATTTCTGTGAGTTTTAGCCACAGGTCTTGTCTGAAAGCAGCTTAACCAACTAACTAACATCCCCTCGCCCTGTTCTCCTCTGTGAGTGACCTAATTGGTTTATTATCCTCAAAATGAAAAACTTTTTTACCAGAAACCCTTTGTGTGATGCTGCTTCCTTTACGATCTGCGTCGAGTCGTTGCGTTTTCGTTTATCCTAAATGTGAGAACATCCGGTCTCGCTTTGGTTCAATCAAGTATTTATTAAGAAGCAATGAAAAGGTATAAAAAGTTACTGCTAAGCAATGGGAACCCAAAGCACACCCCCGGTCCTCTAGCGGCACCGGACAGTCACGAGTGGCGCCGCACGGACGGCGGTTGTAATATTTTATAACAGAAGTTATAACAGGATTGGTCTATAACGAGGGGAAGTCTTCCTCGGTTCTTCCTCGATGGTGCTCAGGCGTAGTACCTCCCTCTTGGTACTGGAATAAGGATATGACGAGCAGCCGCTCCCAATCTCGCTCCTCCTCTGATAGTGGCTGGGCAAAATCTTCAGTTCATGACAGTTTATAAAAAAAGGTACAAACAAGCCTTGACTCAGCTGACGCCTTGTGGGTTGATGTTGTTGTTCATTGGAGTCAGAATATTGTTCTGTTTGTGTTGACATTTGCATCCTCCAAACCAAAACAACGCCACTCTCTTCCCCCCAGAACCTGGGGCAGCTGCTTGAACTCTGTGTGATGTTGATTAAATCTAATGGAGTTATGCTTTAATATAAAAAGCTAAAAATGAGAACAAGTTAAAGTACAGTGTATTGTATGCCACAGATTTATCCCACAACAGGCAGCAGCTCTTATCAGACCTCTTATCAAGACAGGTGTGAGACTGACCAGTGATGTGAGGCACACACATTCTAAACGAACCTCAAGATTAACACTAAGCAGCAACGGTTATTAGAAGTCACTATGTGAAGGCCATGTATCTATATCTAGGCTATATATTATAAACGTTTTATATACCGCTGCATGTGAATGAAAACTTTATTTAAGCTTCGAGATTTTCAGGAGAAAAACTCATTCGACTTTTCTCTCATCAAGCTGCTGTTTCTGCAAATTGATATTAAAGAAGTAATGAATACAGTGTGTTTGGTTAAGAGTGTGTGTGTGTGTGTGTGTGTGTGTGTGTGTGTGTGTGTGTGTGTGTGTGTGTGTGTGTGTGTGTGCATGTTTGTGTGCAACCGGCACCTGAAGCAGGAAAACACATTGAAAACATACGTTCATGTTTATTTGTTTATTTACGTAACACTCTTACAGATACATTAATGAGCATCTTTAACAAGTTACTTCTTCAAAATCCAGATTATTGTTATTAGTTCTGTGTCTGTCGAGGCAACAAGATCCATAGAATCACTTCCTGTTTGTCTTCAGAGTAAAAGCTCAATGTCCCTTTTGTTGTTGCTTCCTTTGAGGAAGGGACAGTTAAATCAAACTGAAAAGGATCATTTCTCTGGACTTAATATTTTGGAAACTTCGTGGATACTTTACTGTGGAAGTGGACTGAGTTGTCCAGGAGGTTGTTGGTTCAATCCCCAGCTCCTCCCACCTGAGGGCTGAAGTGTCCACGGGCAAAACAGTTGAGTTAAAGGTCTGGAACATAAACAGTCTTCCTGTCAAGGTCAAAGAACAGAGAGAGACAAGAGGCTTTTCTATTGAGGTTGGGTGTGTTGATGTGATCTCAACACTAGAGGTCAGTGTGTCCTCACAAATGTCCTCATGACGTCCTCATGAGTCTCTCCAGCTGCAGTGTTCAGATCCACAGAGAGTTGGGATTTCTTTTATTGATAAAATACAGATTATATGGGGAAACAAACACTGATGCCTTTACTGAACCTATTGTGTGGGAATGGATCCAACGCGTGAAAAAATGTTGTTTGATCAAATTTACAAGATGTTCGTTGTCATTATGAAAAGTGAATCATGTAGAATAACAACAGATACGTATGTAAACTCCATAAAAAGTCCCCAGTTCCCTTTGAACTGCTCCCTGATAATATTTAAAATGGCTGAAAACTTGTCAGTGCATGTATTTGATCTGCTCAACAACATTTGTAAGGTTTGTAAGATATTTTGGTAAACAGACGGAGGTGTAGCTGTTCCCTAACGGAACTCATTGAGTGGAGCGATGGGAATCGACCGTCTCGTGAGCAGCTCGACCGCGGACGAGATCCCAAACGTGCTCAGGACAAGAGTTTGGCCTCAGAGAGTCGGTTACAACACCAGCGTTTGCTCAAAAGCAGCAGCAGCAGCAGCAGCAGCAGCAGCAGCAGCCAGCAGCAGCAGCAGCAGCAGCAGCAGCAGCGGTGGGGAAACTGGAGGCGTCGTACATGTGCAACATGCTGATCGGCCACTTTCACAATCCAGTGTGTTTCTCCTCCTCCTGCAGGAAATGTAGGAGTTTGGATCCTGATGCAACAGACGAGGATCCGGAGACTGCTTGAGTATCGGCTGTGTGCCGACCTGCTGCATGTGAAGGTTATCGGATCTATTTCAGTTTGTCACATTAATTCGAATTTGACATCAGCAAAAATAGCTTTTGGCTGTGAATCCTGAAATGTGCCACAAATAATAATCACACACCCACAGCAACTAATTATGATAATCATGATAATAATAAAGGCTATTAGACGATGAAATAATTCCTGTTCCTTTCACTAAGTGATGGAAGAGGTGAGGAGGAGATGCAGATAATCCTGCATTATCGTTTTTGTAGAAATTATTATATTATACAAGATTGGATGGTTTTATTCTTGTTTTGTTGTTCTCATTTTCAGATGCATCACTTAAAGTGTCTTTTTTATTTATTGATAGGTCATTTGTCTTGAATGTATTGTGTTACTACAGCTGTGAAATGATTTTACTAATATTCTTCGCAACAGGATCTAAACGAAGAAAAATCTGAGACAACCAGTCAGATTTACACACGTTAGCTCCGGGGGGGGAACATCTGGATCTATTCAGTTTTTTGAATCTATATATTCTAAAATAAGAACTGCTTTGTTTTTCAACGAGCAGCCGTGACTCCACAGGTCAACGGACTCTGCTCATATGTCATAACGGAGCGTATCAGGAGGATTAGATTAGATTAGATTTCTTTATTTATCCACACAACGGGGAAATTCACTTGTTACAGCAGAAAAGAGAAAAACAGAATTTAAATAACAGTGCCGAAGCAACAATAAAAAAGAAAGATCAAAATATATACACTACTAAACTACACCTAAACAACAACAAAAATACACTAAAAACACTATTTACACACTAAAAGAGGTACGAAAAGTGAGAGCTGCTGTAACAGGCTGCCACTCACGCAGCGCCATCTTGGATCATTGATGAGAGAAGAGGAAAAATAAAGTGTCCATCATGTGCTGGAGTGAGTGACACCCTCGTCCAGACCCGTAATGTGCGGCCGGGCCCGGGAGCTCCATTAGCCTAATTGCCTCTGCAGCTGGGAGGTGTGGGGGGGGGGGTGGGAGGGTGGTGGCACTCTACCCAACACCAGATCCAGGACCAGATCTGGCACTTATCAACCCGGCGTCCCTCGAGTGGCTCCCGTCCACCACCCAGGCCTCTCAAATCCACTAAGTGGCTCCTCCCCGCTCGCTAATTGCGCGGCTCGTTGTGGCAGAAACCGCTCGCGCTCACATTGTTTTCACATTTCCGTGTTTTGTTGCCATGGCAGTGGGGGGGGGGGGGGAGCGGGGGGGGGGGGGGGCATGGAAACGTTGACCCATGTATTTTCAATGGGAAGCTTGGCACCGGCCCTGCTGAAATGAAACCACGCTTCTCATTCCTATTGGCCCGTCCCGCCCTCCACTCTTCTCAACCGCTTCAGTTACACGGAGCGACGCGCATGTGACACTGGTAGATTACACAACAGAGGGGGGGGCGGAGGGGCAGGGGGGGGGGTTGTCCAAATGTAGCCGAAGGCAGGAAAAACAGATCCCTCGGCTCCGCTGTGTTATTTTGTTGGTGTCATGGGCTCTTCCAAACAGCCGTAATGACACGGTGCAGCAACCGACCCCGAATAGAAACACTGACACAGTCACAAGTGTTTGGAAACACTGGGCCGCGGCCGGGAGCTCGGGGGGGGGGGGGGGGGGGGGGTGAAACCCTTGGCGTTCACAGGGTTCACACATCTGCACCGTCAAGTCGTCGGGAAGTCAAACCTCCGTGGTTCTAACTGCTGCTGTGAAACGGGTTCGATGCCGGGGTGGAGCCCAGCCGAAGCGTCTGGATGGCTCCCCGGTGCCTCCTCCATGTTAGCAGATGGGACATGGATCAAACTCAGGCTGTTCCATCCATACCATAGTCTGTGTCCACACAAGTGATTTGGTTGGTTTTAAGCCATAACACCCCGGAAATCACACAACACATCACCACTGGTGTAGACAGGAATTGTCGGAGCCTTAAAAGTCAAAGTAAACGTTCAATAAATGTTTCTCAGAGATGGTTTCTGTCGTTTCAGGTCGTTCCCAAAACATTGATTGTGCTCGTTTTCGTGTTTCTGATTTCTAGTTTGGTTTTAATTTGTCATTTGACGAGATAAACACAGACTTGACTGTCGGCTGAGACTGACTCTTGATTGGTCGAGCTCCTTATGGACTAAAGTCTCATCCTTCCACCAAGTGTCACAGGAATCTGTTCGGTAGTTTCTGGGTTAATCCTGCAAACAAACAAACAAACAAACAAACAAACAAACAAACAAACAAACAAACAAACAAACAAACTTACAGGACTGAAAGCACATCCTCCAGCTCGTGAGCAGATATGAGATGAAGTCACTTCAGCCGTCAGCAGGTGAACAACTGTTGTGTGGAAGTCAGCGTGTTGGTTTTACAGTGATTAGCCTATTATCCAGCCCCACTGAGCTGGGGGGGGCGCTGGGTGAGGCGCGCGTGTCATTGCGACCGCTGTCCCCCCCCCCCCACCATACGCCTGAAAGTCAGCTGGGGGCGGGGCCTCTGCTCTGTCGCTGCAGGGCCCGAGGTCTGTGAGTTCAACAGGGGGTCAAAGGGAGATCACGCTGGACCACTGGAGTCAGCAAGTCTCAGTGTGTGTGTGTGTGTGTGTGTGTGTGTGTGTGTGTGTGTGTGTGTGTGTGTGTGTGTGTGTGTGTGTGTGTGTGTGTGTGTGTGTGTGTGTGTGTGTGTGTGTGTGTGTGTGTGTGTGTGTGTGGGTGGGGTCCAGGTGTTGCTCACGTCGTGGGGACCAAATCACTTTACACAGTCACATCCTGATGACTCATCTTCCTCATAGCATTTTAAGATGAAGACGTGTTGACAGACGGCGCCAGGACCGGTTTTCAATGAGTTTCCTTCTCAACACCAATTTGCTTTTTCGCAACATTGCGTCACGCAAATCGTTTGTCCCAAGTTCAGTGAAGCAAATTATGCAAATTTCAAATCTCTTGGATTCAGCAATGTGCGATTTACTCTGTGTCTCATCACGCAGAAATATTGCTTCATGTTTTGCGTGAACGAAATATGAGTCTCCTGGAAATCAGTGTAAGTCAATGTCAATGCAATAATGTGTGTGTGCGTGTGTGTGTGTGTGTGTGTGTGTGTGTGTGTGTGTGTGTGTGTGTGTGTGTGTGTGTGTGTGTGTGTGTGTGGTGTGTGTGTGTGTGTGTGTGTGGTGTGTGTGTGTGTTTGTGTGTGTGTGTGTGTGTTTGTGTGTGTGTGGTGTGTGTGTGTGTGTGTGTGTGTTTGTGTGTGTGTGTGTGTGTGGTGTGTGTGTGTGTGTGTTTGTGTGTGTGTGGTGTGTGTGTGTGTGCGTGTGTGTGTGTGTGTGTGTGTGTGTGTGTGTGTGTGTGTGTGTGTGTGTGTGTGTGGTGTGTGTGTGTGTGTGTGTGTGT
This sequence comes from Limanda limanda, assembly GCF_963576545.1. Lineage (NCBI taxonomy): Eukaryota > Metazoa > Chordata > Actinopteri > Pleuronectiformes > Pleuronectidae > Limanda > Limanda limanda. Next base: position 26,097,533 of record NC_083647.1, on the reverse strand, counting down.
GTGTGTGTGTGTGTGTGTGTGTGTGTGTGTGTGTGTGTGTGTTTTCATCTCCCACACCAAGTTTTCCTCTGGAGTTGTTTATGTGCATCAGTGACAGCTCTCTAATCTGTGGTCATTTTGTCTTCATGGAAACACAGAGAGTGTGTGTGTGTGCGTGTCTGTCTGTCTGTGTGTGTGTCCGCTGGCTTCCATTGCGTGTGCATGAAGTTGTGAAAGAGAGACGCTGCATGGGGCTGTGGGTCACATTTGGCTCGTGTCGTCAGCTTTGTGGATTTCCTAAAACAAACACTCACATTCTGACTCTTCGGTTTAACTGGAAGCAAATGGTGCAAAACTGCATTTACAGAAGAAGCGTGAAAACAAAAACAGCAGCTATTTAAAAACCAGCCGTGTCTCCAGATCATCTACTTTTACTCCTTCGGCCTTTACTCAACATCCCAAGTTTAGATTCACGACAACAAAGACGTTTGTGTCGAAAGATCTGAGGAGAAAAACATTTCTGTTTCCAATCCTTTTTTAACTGTTTAACAGGGTTTCTGCTTTTGTTTTAGGACCAGAATGAAGGAAATGCAAGATCAATGTGAAGCAGATGAAGCAAAGAATGATGTTGGAATCATCATGTTTTAACTACAGACAGTTGGTATCCATAGTTACCACGGACGAGCTGAGTGAGCTGAGATGGATTGTGACTAGGGTTGCAAAAGGGCGGAAACTTTCCGGTAAATTTCCGGAAACTTTCTATGGGAAGTTTAGCTCGGGAATTTTGGGAATTTTGAAAAAAAAAAGAAAAACTACTCAAATTAAACGCTGAGCAATAAAAACATCATTCAAAACTCTATTTTAAAGATGTATGGAACGTTGAGTTTCAACCCTCCACTGTGCATTCTTCCATCACATGCACAGATAACTCCCAGCATGCTTCACTCTACAGCAGGGCTATTAAGGCCTGCTGTAGAGTGAAGGACTAGTCAGGTAAGTTTCCATGATATTACTGGGAAAATATATTAGCATGCTGATTGAGGATTGTTCATCTGTTCATCTAGACTATTTCCATTCATTTATCCATCAATTGCAAAATATGTTTACAGACGATTCCAATTCTTTGGCTAACTATTTATATCTCTGGCATTGCATTAGTGTTTTTTTACAAACTTTTTTCTCATCTTATTCCACAGAACAATGCCACGTGCACTCTCTCATGTGTGGAGACATTTCACCCCATCCAATGTAGAAGGAAAGGCTGTGTACATTTGCAAATACTGTGCAAAGACCTATGTTAAGAATGACACAACGATGCAGAAGCATATAGTCAAGTGCCCAAAGTTTCCTCAGGGCTCAAATCAGCCTATGACACAACAAAATGTTTATATTTATGTCTGTATATGACAAGGTAAATACAGTTAGTATAAATTACCCACAACATTTCCAGTTTATTCCCGTTAATTCCCGTTAATTCCCGTATATTCCTGTTAATTCCCATGGAAAGTTTCCAACTTTGAATATAGAATTTTGCAACCCTAATTGTGACCTGTTTGTAGACGATTGGTAGATTTATTACAGCGCGTTAACATCTGCATCACTGAGAAAGAACTGAAACACCAGGAGACAACACCAGGACAAACCTTCACAGCAACGAATCGCCCAAACACAAAGCAAGTGTCTGAACAGTCTGAACTGAAATGAACATTCACCAAGTCCAGCTCCGTCCCGACCGGGCACGAAGAGGCAAATGTTTTTCTTACGTCGTGACTTCGAAGACGCTTGTGTCTAAACCCGAGGCCGGTGACTTCAAACAGGCGGCTGTGATATTGTCACCTCGTGAATCTTTACAAGGAAAAACGATTTCTTTAACGAGCAGGACGCCACAGAGGAACTCCTCCGACTTCTTCTGTTCCTGAAAACTCGCCGATGCAGACGTGGCTGATCCAGGAGAGTTCGGCTTCACACTGAACTCCCTCAACGTTTGCGTTTTATCGAGGTGGAAGGAAGGAGCAGCTCTGAGCGGCCTGGTGCCGCCGAGCGTCTCCACGTCGTCTTGAGTCTCTCGCCCGTCGTCCCTCTGACTCCATCACATGTTGGCAAGCAGATTAAAAAACAAGAGGTTCTTTGGAGATGGAATAACAAACCACAGGAGGGTAATTACTGCATTAGACAAAAAAAAGAAATTACGACTTAGTTCTAAAAAGTCTGCCTGAATCTATAAATCACACTGGAGCGAGTGTCGGCTTTTAAAGACTCTGATGTGGTGACGTTATTTGTGAAAACGCTTTTAAAAGGCACTTTGCCGCAGTGAGAGGGATTGTGAAGCGTGTGGTGCGTCTGAATTTCAAACACATGCATTCATCCTGTCTGGGAAACAAAGATCCTACTTTCATCAGGGAAGACGTCGAGCAGTGAAAAGAGAGAAAGGATCACAGAGACGGAAGATGTTGACGTTTCTCTCTGAGAGTCTGAAGCGTCACGTGTTTGTTCCATGTTTTCGAGGTGGTTTGTTTGAATAAAATTTGTTAAATTGTTTCTTAAATTTGTTTTCTCCACAAACTGTTCAGCTCCAGTCTTTGTTTCCCCTTTTTAAACAGAAAGAAAATAACTTCTCTAACATGTCTGTGCCTCTGGAACTCTGCTTCAGTTTCTCCTCGACTCAAATCAAATCAAACGTACTTTACACTCTGCAGAACAACAAAACCCAGAGGGACATATCGTGTGAGACCCAGAATAATAATAATGCAGAATAAAGGTGAGTTTAATATTGCACCTGCACTAAAAACACTGTAGCCTCTTAAGCAGCGGGTGAGATTCTCCTCAAACGCCTGTCTGAGGAGTACCGAAAGTAAATTGAAAGCTGTGCTTGAACCATTTGGAGTACATGCATGATCTTGGTCTCTTTGAAAGGTAACATTCTAAACTTTCCCCCCCAACAGTCAGAATCAGTCTAAGTGCTACTGGCATTGAGTAATAGCAGTTGGAACACAGTGAAGTAGAAGGTTTTTATTTCCTCCTGAATATTTTGTTGTTAAACAGATGCCTGCAGATGACTCCAGCTGGGACTGATGAGCTGGAAAACACACTGGGACCCGAGCATGAAGCCTTGACTAGCCGTGGTTCAAATTTGATAACAATACCACAGAAAATTAATATTTCACAGATTTTTTCCTAAGGGCATGTCTAGGCGTTTTCCACAAAGGCCATTTGGAACTATAGTAACCAACTAGGCTAAAAAGGCTACTTTTACACTCAAAATCATACTTTTATATAAAGGAGGCAAAACCGGTCATGTGGTTTAAAATGTATACAAATAAACATCTTTCATGTTGTTTACATCTTGATGCTGGCTGCGCTGAGATTACGCAACAGCTGACTGTGGCTATTCTTTGATGTAATAGTGTGTTTTGGACTGATTATGTTACTGGATTGGATCGTCTGGACCTTTGTACCAAGACTGTTTTGGTTGGAATGTTATCGATCTGTGGATTAATATGAAGCTTCTTAGGTGAGTGACGTCCACTTTGTGATTGTTTTTTTTGTGTTAGTGTCTTGACTGAGACGTTAATTGTACCGGCTGTGGTGATCGGATCTTGAAATGGTTTACATCCGTCGAATCGGAAGAATCTTAGCTTTCTAATGATATGTTGCAGTATCTAGCGGTACGAGGCAGTTCTGAAAATAACAATGTTTGAGGCTTATCGGGTTAACAGGTTAAAAGAGAAAAACACTAAAAACGATATAACAATAAATAATGAAAAACCAAACCCAGCATCAAAAGTGTAAAAATGTGCCAAATAAAGTCCAAACGTTATTGAGACACATGTTTCATTACTCTTTATAAAGTGTGAGTTAGTGGTATTCATTCAAAGAATCACCTCTGAGCATAATCCAGCAATGTGTCCGAAAGAACATATTTGCTGTTAAAGTTTATTAACGTACAAACATCATTTTAAAGAAACAGTTTTGAACTCTGAGGTTTAAACACGCGGCTGGAACCCCTGACACCGAGGTGCCGTGACCTTCAGCCCCCAGGACGACGGTCTCCAGGGGGAGAAGAACAACTGTGAAAACAGTCTTATTAAACTGTACACCCCCCCCCCCAGTCCTGCCCCCTCCTCTCTGTACGAACAACTGAAAAATGCAGAGAAGGAGACTGAAGATGAGACAATGGGATCGACTTTCAGAGGCATCTGTGGCCCCTGCACGCTCCCGGGAGCCGGGGCCGTCCGTCACGCGGCTGTCAAGTCATCCGTCAAACTGACAGACGGAATCACAGCATCCTGCTCCTCCTGCTCCTCCTGCTCCTCCTGCTCCTCCTGCTCCTCCTCTTAGTTTAAACAAGCAACAACAACCTATTGCAGTGAAGGGAGTTTGTTGAATGTGTTACTCTGAGCGTTGGTGTGAAGAGAAAAGTGCAGGATGAGAAAACATATGTTTACAGACGATTCCAATTGTTTGGCTAACTATTTATATCTCTGGCATTGCATTAGTGTTTTTTTACAAACTTTTTTCTCATCTTATTCTACAGAACAATGCCACGTGCACTCTCTCATGTGTGGAGACATTTCACCTCATCCAATGTAGAAGGAAAGGCTGTGTACATTTGCAAATACTGTGCAAAGACCTATGTTAAGAATGACACAACGATGCAGAAGCATATAGTCAAGTGCCCAAAGTTTCCTCAGGGCTCAAATCAGCCTATGACACACGCTCGCAGAGTAAAAAAGTGCCCAGTGATCGAGTCCCAGCATCCTGCTCCTCCTGCTCCTCCTGCTCCTCCTGCTCCTCCTGCTCCTCCTGCTCCTCCTGCTCCTCCTCTTAGTTTAAACAAGCAACAACAACCTATTGCAGTGAAGGGAGTTTGTTGAATGTGTGACTCTGAGCGTTGGTGTGAAGAGAAAAGTGCAGGATGAGAAAAGCCGAGGCGGGCGGAGCTGATCCTATCAGAGCTCATTAGCATCGAACCACAAAATAATTACACGTTTTAAGATGTGAAGATGTGACGAGTGAAGTCTGCACGAAGCAACGAGAGGAAACAGACGTGTTTGTGTCACTGAACATTTCTCTTTTACATCGATCTGATCTGTTGTGGCAGCAGGACAAGAGAAATCTGTTTAAACACAAACCGTGAAACATGACCACACATCAGGTCTCAAAACACGCACACACAGACACACACGAACACACACAGACACCCATAAACACACACACACAAACACACACCTTCTACAAACTCGACAGAAGCCATTTCTCCTCTGAGGAGATAATTACACGTCGTGTCAGATGAGACACAAGAGGCGTCAAAATAAACACTTCGCCGTCTTTTCACCGTCAATCAACCGGCGGGCGGGAGGAGCAGCGACAGAGATTATGCAACAAAGAAAAGAAAAGAAAAGAAAAGAAAGCAACAGTGAGACGCTGAGGCCGGAAGAGAGGGAGTCGAGGAGGCCGAGAGGAAGGAGGGATGAGACGCAGATCTGAGGAGCGATAAGGAGATTAGAAAGGAGGAGGTGACATGCGAGTAAGGAGGTGAGGAGAACGAGATGGAGGCGATAAAGAGAGAGGGAAGAGGAAATGAGGGCAGGTGGATAAAGGAGGGAAGAGACAGAAGGAAAGAGAGAGGGAGAAACTAAAGAAAGAGAAACACGACGCCAGAGCGGCAGGATCCTGATCTGATCATAATAACATCCATTAATACTTCTACTGCTATAAGTATTATTAGTATAATTATTACAACTATTCATTAAGCTGCTATAATTAATAATACATTTATAACTACAAGTTGGAAACATTTCATATCACAATTACAATGACAGAAATGATCATTGTAATGAAAAGATTTGAATAGATCTGGTAACAGGAAGTATCTCCTCCTGATTATCCAGGTTTCCATCGACCTATAGCTGCAGGGGGGGGGGCACAGCACCAGTATAATAACTGTTACCTGCCCATGGTCCAGTGGAGAGATGGGATGTGGGAGGGGTTGTGGGCGTGGCCTCTCGGGTCTCGTGTTGCAGATCATCTCTGTGGTCTTCGGGCTTTGTGCTGAACAGGAAGTGAGTGAAGAGACATCCGGACACTTCCTGTGTCCTGGGGGCGGGAAACCACATGAAGAGAAGAGAGGGGGGGGGGGGACAATGGCTGTGCTCCCTCCCTCACTCATCATCCATCACTTCTTTCTTTCACCTCTCACTTCTTCTTATCTCACTCTCTCCTCTGTTATTCATTCTTCTCCTCACTGGTTTCTTCTTTCCTTCTCTGTCTTCGTCGTAGAGCCCCGCCTCCTCCATGTTAGCAGGAGGGACACGTCAAATGGAATGTGGTTTCTGTCGTTCGAGGTCGTTCTTTTGAGATCTTTATTCAAGGAGGTCTGTCCCTCTTTGGAAAGACCTTTGACCTAGGGAATGACCTCTGACCAGAAAAGGGACGGTCCTTGACCATTGCATTTTCATCTTCATGTGCAAAACAACTCCTTATTTAGGCTGAAGCCCTGTTGTGTGATGTCATGTTATCTCTAGGTTTGGGGCCCCACCTCCAACCTATAAAACTTCTTGCCCTGCAGGGAGACTTCAGACTTTCACTATTGGCTTGTGATGTCTCCGGGTGTAACCACGGTGTCCGTCTGACCTGTGAAACTTCTGTGTAATAAACTCATGTTACACTGCAAGTTCCGGGTCCGCGGTTTCCTTTCCTTCATCATCAACTTCTACAACCACATCAACCTCTCGGCTGACCAGAATACACTTCACCTGTCCACGTTGACCGATGCGTTTGTCAACCGACACACACCAGGTCGGATTCATCGCGCTCTACCGAACGAGGGCTCACCAAGTTCCAGCTGCTTGTGTAGCGCAGGCCTCCAGAGGATCAAAGGGAAAAGATCCAACACGGAACAGGAAGTCCGCTGCGCTCGTCCTGTGATCTGCGGCCCGTGACAACTTCCTGCCTGCGATCCGGGACTTTGAGACACGAACGACTCCTTTAAAAAAGCTGCGGAGAACAGAAGCAGCGCTGGTGTCACCAAGAGACAAATCCTGCAGCTGCTCGGCTGGAAACAAACACACAAAGGTTGTGTTCACGCTGCCGCACAAATACACGTGTTCTCATGACTTCTCTTCCGGTCTCTACTGACACATGTAAAGTGTCTCTTGAAAGGTTATTATTTGTATTATTATTATTATTACTCTGCCTTTGGTCCCCATAATGCAACAGTGTAAACAGATTTAGGTCCAGGCAACACACACACACACACACACACACGCTTGACATTCTTGTGAGGACCCCAGTTGACACAATATATTCATTAACCCAACAAATTGCAAGAACACACACAGACCAACTGCAGACAGGGAACAACACTCCAGGAGGAAAATCAATAACATCTACTGTCCCCCCCCACACACACACTCACAGACACACACACACACACAGACCCCCCTCCCTGTGACCAGAGAACAGGTGATCAGCTGCAAATGGGCGAAGTGAGTGAACGGAGGGGGAGAGAAGCCATTAATCACCCAGAGTCCCTGCCACCATCTCCCCCCCTCCACACACACACACACACACACACACACACACACACACACACACACACACACACACACACACACACACACACACACACTGCAGCAGACGTCTCCATTTAAGAGCACTCTAACTGAACAGCAGCTAAACAAACTGGGCCCTCAGGTCGACCACTCGAGGATCCACCACCGGGCCGACGTGCTGCTGGAGTCACAGCTTCTATAGAGACACACACACACAGCTTCTATAGAGACACACACACAGCTTCTATAGAGACACACACACAGCTTCTATAGAGACACACACACAGCTTCAATCACCGGCGACACAGCGGGGGGGGCGCCGGAGTGCCGCTGAGCAAACAGGTCCGCACAGTCGCCAGGTGATTAAATTAAATCAACAACAATTTGTGGTGACGTTGTCCAAACGTTATTTCGTCTTTTCTGCTAACGTGTGTTCACGTGAGTTTGTTCTGACACGTTGTCGTGTGGACGACGTGGATCATCAGAGCAGCTGCTGGGATTTTCAGACTCAACTCGATGTTTCGTTTTGTGACGTTTTGATTTTCAAAAACCTGAACAACTGTGGACTCGACTCTTCCTGTGCCACAGAGCAAAGTGTTCACCACCAGCAGGAGGAGGAGGAGGAGGAGGAGGAGGAGACAACAAACCTCTGAACTCCACACTCATCCCATTTCACGCTCTGTAAATCATCTGAGAACAATGAGCTCCGAGGTGAGACCGGCTGTTTGCCGCTCGTCGTCTCAGGGCAGGAGTCGGCTGACCTCTGACCTCTGTGTGGGACCACACTCACAGCTGCTCGCTCGGCTTCCTCCGAAAGAGTTCGGACGTCTCTATCGTTCCCGTAGAAACGATTTCAAATCAGCGGGGAAAAAAAATGAAAGCATCACTAACCTTTGCTTTTTTAGCTTTTCCATCATCAGGGACTCTTTATGATGTTATGCTTTTCCACCTGGGGGCGCTACAGACTTAATGGAGCCTGAAGCCTGGTGAACCTCAGCTGTGGTGAGCTGATCTCTCTAATTACTGTACACTCGGGAAAAAATCTATACGGGGGCAAATCTGCGTCCAGGCTCAATCTCATAAGTGCAGGCTGGAGCCGCCGAGGCCTAATGTCTGTTTACGCGTGCCGGCAGGAGGTTGTGATTACCGGTGACGGTGGCGTCGCCGAGGGAGACGCAGTCAGCAGGTGCAGACCGGGAGAGGGTGACCGATAAACACCAGTGTGGGGGGGGGGTGAAGCAAACATCCCAGTGTCCAGGTGCCTCAGAACCAGCTGAGCTCCACCGCTGCTGATGCTTCACCACCGGGGTTCGAACCGTTTAATCACAGCAGGGGTCCGAAACGGGATGGACGCAGCTTGAAATGACTGTTATTGGCGCCGGCAGCGATGGCCACGCCCCAGTCTGGGGGCGTGGCCATCGACTGGCCTGCGACTCGTCCCCGAGAGGATTTAACAAAATGAAGTGTTGAGGTAATCCCCAGTTTATCGAGCCTGTTGTTTGGAACACTTGTCACGTGAGAGAGTGAAAACAGAAGGTGAGAGGAGACCGGAGCACACGGTGATGAAAGGTTTACCGCGCCGGCAGGGCGTGCCCCTTGGGGCGGGGCGGGGCCAGCCGGTGACACCACAACGCCCCCCCGAGGAGTTTATGAAACCAGGCCCAAAAAGCCTGGATGCACCAAGCGTCACAGAAACACGGGTTTGTGATTTGATCATGAAAACAACCAGAATCTCTTTCTCTTTCTCCACTGGTCAGAAAACGAGACCCCTCAGGCTGTGGCTGAGGGGTAGAGTGGTCGTCCTCCAACCTGAAGGTCGGCGGTTCGATCCCCAGTCTGAACCATCTGCATGCCGAAGTGTCCTTGGGCAAGATGCTGAACCCTCAATAGCCCCCCATAGAATAACAAAGTGCTGCAAGTAGATGCACTGTATGTATGTGTGTGTGAATGGGTGAATGTGAAACTGTACTGTAAAGCGCTTTGAGTGGTCTTCATCAGACTAGAAAAGCGCTATATAAATACAAATCCATTTACCATTTATCGTCTCCGGCTCTGAACCAGTGATGGACTCATGTGATGGTTTCATGGTCGGGTGAGGATCTTTGTGACGTGGAACATGACGCGCTCCTCCACGTGCAAGGCAGCATGTCTCAGCTCAACACACCTGGGAGTCTGAGTCCGGCCGACCCCTGAGCGACGGGTCCGAACCGCCGAGCGTCTGATTCCAGGTTCCACACGAGCCAGAGTCTCTGAGTCCATCCGACCGGCAGCTGCTCGTGTTTGTGCCAAAACAAAACCGAGTGCGTCGACGCTCCTCCAGCTCCTCCAGTAACACATCAGAGGGTGTGTGTGTGTGTGTGTGTGTGTGTGGGTGTGTGGGTGTGTGGGTAAGTTCGATGGAAAAGTAGCATCCGTGCAAACATGAAACACTCCAACATGATTGAAGACGTGATTCCTCCGCAAACCTACATGACGACGTATCGACAGTTATATCGCTGCGCTGCTGCTCTCAATCTACCCCCCCACACACACACACACACACACACACTCCTCTTACACCTCCCATTCCTCTGGATCCTCAGATCTGCAGCAGGGTCAGCTCACATGTCCGGGCCTGTCCCAGCAGCACGGCCCACTGAGCTCAGACCTGCTGTTACCTGGAAGCTGCTTCGTGCTGATTGAAACAGCAAATGTTTAATTCCACATTTCCGTCTGTTAATCATCAGCTAGTTTACTTTTCTTATTCATCTTTTTTTGGGGATTGTGTTATTTGTATGCACGTTCTGAACCCGTCTGTCTGTTTGACCCGAGGTGAAGCAGGTCGCAGCTTTTCTTTCGGAAACTGTCAAAGTGACCTGCAGCGAATAGAGACTCATTACGAGTCAAATTATGGGTTAAATTTGTACTATTGATCAAATCGTGTGAGCTGATTGTAATTAAATTCAACACTGCACCTCACTGAGCCGTCGACAATCAGTCGAGTGTGAAGCTGATCCGACGAACGGTTTCTCCAGACACACAGAGATTTCTGGAACCAGCCGATAAAAAGATGCTTTGATCTAATTTATTAAGACGTGAAGGCGTCACGGAGGAATCTGTACGAAGCTGATTTCCATCCCAGGAAATCTCTCTGCGTTTCAGCTTCAGCTTTTGGAGACGCCGGAGCACTTTCGGTCCAGACTGAAATATCTCAACTGCTATCTGATGTTCTGCCATGAAATGTTGGCTGCAGTAAAACTTTATGGGTTCTTCTTTGGCCCAGGCCCCCGGCCGTCCGTCAGGTTCGGTGTAAATTGGTTTATTTGGAGGTTTGTTCGTTCACGGAGGATTGAGACGTCCTGCAACCGGCTGCAGGTTCAATCCCACAATAAGCAGAAAATGCCCAAATAACATCATTGTTTTGATAGTTTTTGTACGATCCTTTTAACAAATAGGGTTAAAGGGTGAAAACAACCTTGAGCATGAACATTTGAATCATTGGTCACTAATGGGATTGATTGAAACCTCTGAACTCTCAGATGTGACAGTAAATATATATATATATTTTATCTGGTTTCCACTATGAGCCGGACTCACGTCTCTCCAGCGGTAATGAAAACACACGTCACACGCCGACCCTCCGCTGTGAATCACACCGGCTCTGACTGAACAACACGCCGGAGACGCCTTTACGTGACTTGGGGTTGGAAATAGGTTTTTTCTCCTCCAATAATGAGCTGATCCGACCATTTACACGGCTGAGAATCATTGGCAGCTGTTTAATGAGCTGGTTAAAAATAGAGGAGGCACATAAAGGATCAGAGGAAGCAGAACCTCACACTCGACTGTGTGTGAGCGCGAGTTCACAACATCGCTGCTCATGTGTAGCTGAGCACTCGAACAGCTGTGTGTGTGTGTGTGTGGGGGGGGTGTGTGTGTCTCCGTATGCCTGCACCACACTTAATAATAACAATAATAATGAACTTTATCTGTGTGGTAACTTTGTGTTTGACAGACAATATGAAAATTAATCTGTTAAAATGTGATTCAAACAGATTTTTAAGAGACAAATGTTAAAATGACATTTAAAAGAAAATTAAATTGAAAATTATTTTTTTTTAATTCTTTCAAAACGCTTCGAGCAGATTCTTAACGACACACATTCGATGTCTTCACTGAGACACTCTGAGCCCAGGGACCCCACAAGGTCTGCTAAACGAGGACGTGCAGACACTCGATACCTGGATTCATTCGATCGGCGACTGAAACGTTTACAGTCGAGAGTCGGGACGCTCGCGCCTTCAGAGAAGTGACGTGAGCAACTGTTTGGGCTGAGGGGGTCAAGTAGGGTGTGTGTGAGTGTGTGTGTGTGTGTGGGTGTAGTAGGTGGGGAGGGGGGGGAGTTGAGGCTGTGGGTAGAGTTAGTTTCAGTCTGTGGCAGCTGAAGAAACACACACACACACTAAACACCAGGCACTCTCTGCAAATACAGTATACACACACATACACACACACACACACACACACACACACACACACACACACACACACACACACACACACACACACATAGCCAAATTCTATGGAGGATTATTAGTGCCCAGTTTACTACTCAGGCAGAAAATGATAATCACCCTTTACAAAGAGTAAAAAGAAAAATTAAATGTTTGTGATAAGACAATTCTTGTAAATCATAGACAATAAAGTTGTTATTTCAGAACAAAATTATGTTGTTTTCTTCCAGAGAAAAAATACTTTTGTGTAATTTTTGCAGTTTTTGATACAACACTAATATTTATTAATATCTGTTATTGCTTTGAACGGTTTCCGCTCTTTATCTAAATTCAAGTCCCCTCATATTTCACCAGTTAATGTGTTGTGTTTGAATGTGTGAGCTTCCCCGACCCCTGAGCAGGGCGAGTGCTGGCGGCTGCAGTGAGATCAGACCCGTCCACCTCGTGTCTGTCACTGAACCTCAAACTGCAGCAACTGCAGCCGTACGTCAGCCTGACAGCAGCTCGCCCGGATCCACAGAGACGACACAGAGCTGGAGACTCACTCAGGCTCAGAGAGACGAGTGGACACGGGACCACAGCGTCCTCAGGGACACGAGACCCGGGAATCAAACCGGTCGTCTCAAGTGCAGGAAAAAGACTTTAACCACAAATTAAAGTAGAACTTGATGAGAGTTAAATCCTGTTTCCCATTTAAAAACATGATTTTGTTAACTTCTATAACAACATCAGAGATCTCTAACTTGGTGTTTTGCTCCTTTTCTCCACTGTGTAACTGCATTTATTGTCCATAAAGTTGTTACCATCCACGCAGACAGTTAAGGCCGATATTTGCTACTCCGTTTTTAAGGACACGGACAGATAGGACCGCCCTCTCCGAGCGCCTCGGAGAGCTTTTCGTGCACCTCAGATTTTTCTGACTATCCGTGGATATTTCGGATAGCCTACGGACAGCCCTTGGTTGTGATTGGTCCACTAACGACATCATTTCCGTACGACGTCATTTCCGTACGACGTCATTTCCGGATTTCACATTTCCGGACCTCAAACTTCCGGTTTTCTTCCGTATATCATAAGACGGCCACGTTAAAATCCAAACACAACTACGATACGAATATGGATAGCAACATTGAACAGCCTCTGTCTGTTAGTTGCCATGGTTCAGTGTGTGGGAGGCAAGCCAGCAGATGTAAATAAACACACGTGGACTTCTTCTTCCCAGAAATGGGGTAGGCTTCTCTGAGCTCGTCTTCCGTTGCGCCACCTACTGTTAGGAATTTCTAATTCAAAGGTTGTGGCTGACAGAACTCCAACCACATAAAGATAGCATTATTTCAAATTATGATTGAGCTCTTAAGCAATAAAAATAGAAGTAATTTTAGTTAGATATTATGCTTTATACAAATTTTTTTTTAATAATGACTTTTCCCCTCCTAATGTTTAATCTACAAGCTAGAATTGTGTGTGCGTCAAATTGATGGTCAGTCTAACAGCTGTCCTGATAGGAGAGTCGAAGAGAGTTTTGTTATGGTTAAGTTGGTGCAGCCGAGATGGCTGGAGCAAGACACTTTCTACTCAAGGCTGAATTACGAGACAACATCAGACTGTCAGGGTAGATAGAGTTGCCCTAGCAACCGGTAGAGTAGCGTAGGTGCATGACGGAGAGCTGCTGCTATGTCACTTCCTGGATTCGGTGACAAGAGGCGTGGGACTGCGGCTGGACCAATAAGGGAGATCCAAAGTGATTTGCGGTGACTCCCCTCTAAATATTTATAACCAATCACATCAATTCTACTGTTATATTCATACACGACCCCTGCTGTTCGGGGCCATTTTCATCTTCCTACTGCTAACTTAATTAGCATGGGCTGTGATAATTGTCCATAGCTATGAATAACTCTTCATTGTATCTTTAAATAAAACATTTGATTGAACCAAAATCTTGGATCGGCTTCTCTCATTATATAGGATAAACCAACACGCCTTAACACTACTGTTTGTCGGTGAATTGTTTTCAGACAGATGGTCGTCGGAAAAGCATAAATCAAAAAGAGTCCCTGGTATTCGTGCGTCCGTCTCCGCGACACGGATACGTAGAAGCATAATGGAGCCTTTAGACCTCATCGTTTCCCGCTGCAGTTGTGTGATAAGCCACAAGAGGCAGCGATGCAGAACACTCTCTCAGAAGAAAAACTTGTCTTTCACTCTTTACCTGTCACTTAAGTTAACATTCTGTGTGAAACCCTGCAGAGAAAGTGAAACTAAGATTTGTGATTTATTTATCTGTTTATTTCCCTGAACTACACAAAATCCTTGAAGCAGGTTTCACAGAATTCTGTCTACTAGTTTTTTTTTGAGTAATCCTGTAAACAAACAGACAAACAAGACAAAACATAAAGAACCTTCTTGCCAAAAGGTGACAAAGCAAAACCAATAAGAAACAGGTTTAAATACGTTGTGTTTTTTATACATAGTGTGTGTCTTGTGTTTGATAACTCTGATTATTTAATTTGTCGGCTTAAATCAAGCAGAGGTGTTTTGATTTCGATTCCATTTCCTCAGAGGAGAATCGCGTTGGTCGTAAAACACGTGAAACCCACCGTGTGTTTCCTGCTGGAGGAAAAGGTGCTGATGTTGTGTGATGGTTTAGCTGAGTACTGGTGTGGGTGAGCTGTGGGCTGGGAGAGGCCGGGATGGGAAGTCTGGGAAAGTCCTAATGACAGACTGGTGTCGAGACGAGACACGGAGCCATAACCATGAATCACAGAGTAATTAATGAGCAGGTTCCCAGGGCCGGGGCTTGTTTGATGGTAAAACAACAGCTATCTGGACCGAGCGAGCGTTGTTTACACACACATTAGACAGATTAAGATAGAGGGAGAGGCGGGGGGGTGGGGGTGGGGGGGGTGGGGGCAAGGTTAAAGAGAGCCACTCAGGATAAGAGGAGCAAGGGGACCAGCAGGTAGAGCGGAGCCGAGCCGGACCGAGCTAATGACGGAGTGCGAGAGCAGCTGGCGGCCTGAGTGCAGAGTGGAGGGGAGGGGCCAAGGTCCCGCTAATGATTGGCTCCGCCTCTCCACGCTGCACCGGGGTCACACAGGGGCAACGAGGCCGCGGCTGCAGGAGGACGAGAGCGCCGGCGTCACGTTGAGCTCACCTGCACGACCATGAGTCACCCGGTCGCTTTCTCACAGGAAACCACAGCAGCAGCCGAGGAGGAGCAAAGGATTATGGGATCATCGGGGGGGTGAACACGCTCTGATGACGTCGTCTGAGAGAAGCAGACAAGGTGTTTTTACATATTCAGAGCAGGACAGATATCAATCAGCTGATATGAGCCTTGAACAGTCACATCAATATCTGCAATAAGACAAAAACCTTATTTTAAAGAATGAACAAAACCAAAAACATGCAAACTTGTGTTATAATAATAATAATAATAATAATAATAATTCATTTTATTTGTAAGGCACTCTTCATCCGAGGATCTCAGAGTGCCACAAGTACATAGTTAAAAACAAAGTCCTAAAAAAAAAAACTCAACTCAAAGTAAAAACGCCTTCTTGAATAAAAAGGTTTTTAGGCCATAAACAAAATAAAGTTTATTTAAGTTCTTTACATTCGGTTGTCTTTGTGTTTTCTTTTTATTTATAGTTGTTTATAACAAAGTTTATGGTTTATTTGTCACAGGAGCTTGAACATTTTAAATCTGGGAATAAATATCAATAATGGTATAGTAGCAGTGAAGTAGAGGTGCCTCCTCCATGTTAGTGGATGGGACATGGACCGAACTGAAAAGTCAAACTAAACATCACAAGGTTTGGTCTTAATTAGATTTTTATTTATATAAAATCAGGCTGAGAGGTCATGATTGACAGCTGACACTCCTGATTGGTCGAGTGTGTTGTCAGGACCCCCCCCCCCCCCCAATCGCTGCTGCAGATTCTGGCTCCAGATGTGCAAGAGGGCAATATCGCATCTGGGGATATTTCGGCTTCTTGAAAGTGGGAGGAAGTTTAAGATTTGGCAGAAACATCCAGAGGAGGATGAGGTTTTCGTGATTGATGAATCATTTACTGATTTAACGAACAGGTCATTCCACAACGAGCAGCAGGATTCTGTGACTAAACACTTCTCATCGTGATCATCACTGACTGTAAATCCAGCTGTGATCAGAACCCCCGCAGCTACTGACAGTGCGTCGGTCGCCCACAGATGTTTAACTCACCGCACTCTACACAAACACATCCACCGCCTTTCACAATAAAAGCCACCGCACAGAAAACACACAGCAGCCTCTCAATTAAAGGGGCCGCTGCGATGAAAGGGAAGGAAGTGAACGAGGCAAGCGAGGGCGAGCGAGCGGGCTGTCAGCGGCCCAGAGGGCGGGGCCGGCTGGGCGTGACCAGGAAGTCCTGACAGGCGTGAGAACAGGAAGATGAAAGGCTGGGGGGGGGGGGGTAGTTTGGATCATGGAGGATAGCAACACACACACACACACGTACACACACACACACACACACACACACTGTAGGGACGTTCTCACGCTTTAAGCAACAATGCTAATCACACTGATGAACTGAGAGATGCTCTGTGGTGTGAAGATGCTTTACACCCCCACAAGGTTTCATAATGGATGCATGCTGAAAATAAACACACGCACACAAACACATGCACACACACACACACACACACACACACACACACACACACACACACACACACACACACACACACACACACACACACACACACACACACACACACGCACAGTGTCCTGATAAAACTGATAGTTAAGAACTTCACACCTCGAGCCGGGAATGAGATGTGTGTGTTTGCACTTACGTATCAGTGTGTGTGTGTTGTGCTTGTGTGTGTTCATGCATCTAAAAGTGTGTGTTGTGTCTTAAAGGGAAACTCCAGACTTACTAATTTTAATAAACTGACCAATCACAGTCAAAGCTGCTGTCACATGGAGTCTGACGTCACACTTCGGGTGAAGAGCGTAAATATTTTTCTCAAATTTAATGTTTAAATATCCAATGGATTATTTTAGTTTTTTTACTTTTAGTAAGAAAGAAAGTGAAGTGAAATCTGATCATTGGATTTGGATAATTTCAAATTCTCATTTTGGACATAAAAGAATAGATATTTTACAGCGTTGACTTTCGATATCAAGAAATAAATTAGAAAACAACATTAAAAGACAAATATATTTCCAGCATGTTTATAGGAGTAGAATTGCATATGAATAACGGTATAACTGATATATGAACCAAGTTAAACCCTCTATGAAAACCTTTAGATGTAAGCTGCGATATATTTGGACATGTTTACAGTTTTCTGGTTCAGAATGTGAATGAAGTGTTGTAAAGATTTGTATCGTAACAGAAATCTAGAGACACATCAAGCCAAATAAACACCTGAATGTAATCTGGTTGTTTTCTTTCCTTTCATCTTAAAGGAAACATGTGCTGGAAGCAAAATAGCATCAAAATCAGAAAAATGACCAGTGCATAAATCAGTGAAAACTCCCTTTAGATGCCGGTTCGTTAAAATCTGAGACCAAAGTCAGAAAGCCTCTTAAAAGGGACTCTTACCTTTGTTGCATT
This sequence comes from Limanda limanda, assembly GCF_963576545.1. NCBI lineage: Eukaryota > Metazoa > Chordata > Actinopteri > Pleuronectiformes > Pleuronectidae > Limanda > Limanda limanda. The sequence goes on along the minus strand of NC_083647.1, from coordinate 26,079,896 downwards.
TTTACACTTTTTGTGGATAAGGTTAAATTGGTATTAATAAGGTAATGACACTCTAAAATGCAAGACAGACCCACCAGGAGTAAAAACAAACAATTATTTCACTCTCATAATATTTAGTGAAAACTTCAACCAATAAAATTCTTCGGACCGAAGGACCTTATTGGCCGACAGACCTGTCTGTTTGCTGCATGGACATGCAGGTTTTCCGTCTGCTTCTTGTGGCGCATTCGGGCCCGCGTCATCATATGTGAATGTAAATGTATATAACTTACCGAATCCATTGCTTTGGTAAACAAAAACTCACGTGCGTGCGCGGAGGCAGTAGATTGTAAGTCTGCTTGTAAATAAAGTTTCTTCAAAAAAACGCCGCGGATGGGAACGAGGGGGTGGGGCATTGGAGGAAGGCGGGATGATTTGAATGTGCTGTAATTCTCAAATGCAACAAAGGTAAGAGTCCCTTCAATATTGCACATTTATTACTCGTTGGACAAACCTTCCTCCTTGTTCTAAAATATAAATTCAAGAGGAAATATCTTCACGTATATTTTCGAAGCTCAGTCGGACCGAAGCGTCCCTTCACCCACGTCCAGCCCACAGCTGAGAGGAGCTGCGGCTCTCACTGGTTCCTGAGAGCAGCAGTGGGAGGAATTTTCCTTTAAGAGAAGTTTCCACCCACGGCGGCGCTCTTGTCACATCCCACAGCCTCACACTGTTTGTGTGTGTGTGTGTGTGTGTGTGCGCACAATCAGCTGCGAGAGTCCGGACACTTCACACACCGATGAGATGGAGCTATTTCCAGCCGGCGTCAGAGGGGAGCGCTGTGGAAAATGTGCACCGTGTATTAGGTGCACATACCTAATGTGCAAATGCATGTGTGTGTGCGCTTTAGGTGCACTGATGTGATTATGTGCGTGCACGTTTTAGACTACAAACTATTTTACATAGAAATATTTAGATTTGTGCATTGAAACCATTTTGTTGCTGCACAGAAATCGAGAGTTTTTGAAATATCTGACAGATTTTTTGATCTTGAAGACCGATCGAGTCACAGCGACGTGATGTCAAGGCTCCTTCAAATAAAGTCGTCGTTTCATCACCGAGAAACAAAGACTTCTCCCAGAGGATGCAGCTGTAGACACAGTTTGTGTTTTAACACTTTTAAACTTGCAGAAAACTGAAAATGAGTTCAAATTGAGGTGAAAACATTGTCGGCTCTTTAACCGTTTGCATTTAAACACACCTGGCACGTTTTTAAGGTTAAATTATAAATCTGTGTTCTCCTGATTTATCTTGAATTCCTTTCCCCCCCCCCATGTGTCATTTTCCAAAAACAGAGATCTTCAGGTTGATGGTTTGATGCTGGCAGCGAAAACACTCAGCTCCTCGGTGATGGAGGATCTCTGAAGTCACCCTGAGAAACGAAATAAATAAAAACTCTTGTACCGTTTCCAGTTTTGACTCGTTCCTGCACCATTGTTGAATCCATATCTCTGCTGTCATAAAATAACAGAGTAATTCATATCTCTAAAGTTCTATCTGTGAACTTCCCCGCATGTGATTGAACACACAAACGTTTGTCAGGAAGGAAGGAAGCGGGGAAAACAGAAAAAAAAAGTCTTTTATTCCACAGGGAGGTTTGGGAGTCTGGGTGGCTGACGTGTGAAGTCGGGTCGAGTGCTGACACGCTCAGCGCACAGTTCACCAGCGACTCACCCGAAGGCCGGGGGGGGGGCGAGACCTCGTCAGCGGAGGCCCGACAGCCAGCAGGATGAACCCACAGAAACACAAGTGGTTGCCATGACGCTGCCTAACTTACTGTGACATCTGTGCGTGCGATTTCCACCTGAGAACGTGGTTGTGTTCCTGTGTTGCGTGCACACACACACACACACACACACGCACACACACACACACACACACTCACACACACACACACACACACACACACAGGCGTTGGGCTCTGCACCGTCTGCAGCCAAACAAACGCTGAATCTGTGTCTTCGTGTTTTCAGGCGACGGCACAAACGTACACAAACAGCTGGTCCCACATGTCCTAATAAGAGAGCGGCTGACTGGCAGAACTTCCTCCACCCGGCCGCAGATTAGATTTCACCGCTTCAAGGCTCCTGACTTGGCCTGGCATGGCCCCTGCGTCTGATTAGCACCACGGCAACTGCTGCTGCTGCTGCTGCTGCTGCTGCTGTCCTCGGGACGCCAGAAAGGACGGAGCCGGTGTTAAACGGATCTTTTCAGAAGCAAATCTGAAGATGTCGGAGGAATCGGAGCAGGAGGAGGCAGCTGCAGATTCACAGCAGCTACAGTGAAACGGTCAAAACGTCCTCAGAAACTCATCGAGTCGCGGCTACGACGTTTCCCCGTTCGTTCAGTTAGAAACAAAGAGTTCAGCAAGTTCCCCAAAAACTGTCACTTGGCCAATAACCTGCTGAAGATACGAGCGCAGGAAGATCCTCCGACCCAGCGACTGTGGTTCAGACTCACATCGGAATGCTTGGGATTCGTAACATCTTCAATTTATCGTAACTGAAACTAAATAAATAAAAACTCTTGTACCGTTTCCAGTTTTGACTTGTTCCTGCACCATTGTTGAATCCATATCTCTGCTGTCATAAAATAACAGAGGAGCTGTGATTGCTGGTCGTAAAAAAAAGTAATTCATATCTTTAAAGTTCTATCTGTTAACTTCCCCGCATGTGATTGAACACACAAACGTTTGTCAGGAAGGAAAAAACAATTCATCCATTTATCTCAATTACAGTCTGATGAGCTAAGTGAGTTTTTTGTCCGGTCCGCGTGTCATCTGCTAACACGGAGGAGGCAGGGTTCGAGTCCTATACTGCAGCCAGCCACCAGGGGGGCGATCCAGATGGCTTCACCTTTAGGAAACTGTGACGTCGTCCATCTTTGTATTCAGTCCTGGTTAAAGCTAACAGCAGCTGTGGACTTCCACAATAAGACTCAAACTTTCATCCTTCACTCTTAAATCTCCAGTCTTAATAAATGAAGGAGGAACAGATCCTGAGTGGAAGTCGGACGTGAACCTTTCCATTCTGCCAGCAGCTGCCAGGTGTGAGTGGGCGGGACAGCACGTTCACACCTAGCGTGTTTGTGAATGTGTGTGTCTGGAATTCGGGGCGTTGACTCGTTTAATTCGACTGGACAGGTGAGAATAAATGGAAACAAACCCCGAGAAGCAGCAAACAGCCGAAGCACGACACGCGAAGATCATCGGAGTTTAATTCCTCCTCAAAGCAAAGTGCAGCGTCGTCCATTAGCACTGACAACATAATCTGGAGCAATTAAAGGAACTGACCATAAAATGCAAGGATTTACGTGTATTAAGAGACGCACGTCGGCGAGCTTTAGCAGAGGAGCTAGCACCTTCTGCAAGTCAATTATTTCAATTGTTCTGTGTAAGTTCAGACAAGATGCAGCTCGTGCTCGAGAGCAAGCGCACGGCAAACGAGTCCAAGAGTTCCCACTGTTCCTCCGAAGCCTGGAACAAAGTCTTATTCACCGTCAAGGTGGTTGTGTTCGAATCCGTTGATTTGTTTGTTTGTTTGTTTGTTTGTTTGATTGATTGCCAGCACGTTTAGGCCAAAACTACAGAAAGGGTTTCAGTGAACCTCGATGAAAGGAAGAAAATGTGGAGCAACACAGAGCTCAGTCACTTTTGGAGCTGATCATTACGAACTACCCAGATTTCTCTGAGAATAATTAATTGACCTTAATGTCAAATATCATCTTTAGAAGATCTGTGTGTGTGGTGCCTTTGACTATTTCTTTTTACTGGAAAGAACTTTGATGTTGAGGGTGATTATCATTAGCTCCACCAAGGAGGTTACGTTTTCACCTCAGTTGTTTCTTCGTTTGTTAGCATGATTACGCGAAATCACGAAATGGATTTGCAAGAAACAGAAGTGAGCAAAGAAAGATCCCGTTAAATGTTGGCGACGCTCTTTTAACCCTCTTTACATTGCAAGATTTCTTTAACACTTAATTGACTCTATATGTAAATATCACGTTTTTAATCAAGTCTTTTCTTTATGTACATGAATCTGTATCGAGTCGTGCTGCCTGAGCCTCTGAGCAAGGATCTGCACACAGAGGACGTTGTGCAGCTGAACAATGGAGACACCTGTCTGTTCGTATGGAGTCCGCTTGTAAGGATCGAACGTTATTTATGTCACGTGCTGTAAATCTGTCAGCCCCTGCGTTTAAATCTATTTCTGCTCGCCGTGTGTTTGTGCCGGAGACAGAGTCCCATGTGTTGTCAGTGTAATGGACGATAAAGTTGTCAGGTTTGCAGAACGGATGAGTGAACGCTGGGGAAGACGGACGGGGGATGGATCCGCTGTGGACGGAGAGGGAGAGACACGGAGCTGCCTCACGCAGAGTTCTCTAGGAAGGATAAGGTCTTCTCTCTGAGGTCAGACTCAAAATGAATATGAGCGTAAAATGATTTTGTGAAACTGCTGTTGAAGTTTCTGCACTCAGGCCGAAGTCGAGACATTATCCTGAACTTTAACGTGGGTCTGAGTCGGAGCTGAGACGCTGATCTGGACGGATCTGATCCTTCTGATTCCATTAATTCAATCTGTCTTTAAGCTGCGGTTGCATTAAGACTTTTTGCCTGTCGTGATAAATACAGGAAGCTTGGAAACAAGATCAAATCTTCGTGTTTAACCACGACGATGACAAATCAGTGTCAGCCTTGATATGGATGAGGTTTGACGGACAGCTGCATCGTCCTGGCAACAGAGGCAACAACCGCCCTCAGATTTCATCGTCGAGATTATGATTCCCATGTTCTGATTGTTCTCTGGAAATACGCGACACCCCCGAGTGGCACACGGCGACAGATTTACATCCCGGCTTTGGCAACGCAAACCTTTTGAGTTTGTGTTGCCAAAAAGACTCGTGAAACCTCATCCTCAACCATCAGCAGCTCCCAGTGAGCGAGAGGTTCCATCACCTGAAACCAGTGTCCGGGAGGATCCTGATATTCGCAGGTCAGCAGAGCGGGAACAAGCTGTCCCTGCTAGCCTGCTGCTATAGTTACCAGCACAGGTCTGGAGGACAGTGGATGTGTGTCACCTCTCTGGAGGGTGATTTTTGGGGGGGTGGGCTGCTGATGTGCTGCTGACAGTGAGTTCAGGGCCGAGGCAGCTGGGAATGTGGAGCCAGCTCCTCTGCGTCTCACTAATCAGGTCTGTTCTGTCGTTAGCTGCCACCGAGGAACAACTCACTGCTTCTGGAACATCTCATCTTTTTGCCCAGAAGCTTATATTCATATTCATACTTCTACTATATATCATATCATACTCTCTGTATATTCTTGTTTACATAAGTCTATATACACATATTTATTTATGTGTACATGTTATAATTACTATTATTATATCACCATTACTATTATTATTATATATACTGTTGCTGCCATTATTACCATATACTGCTTTTATATTGGTATAATTACTATCATATATAAATATATATTATGTTATATTATATACTATATATACTGTACTATACTTATATACTGTCTAACAATACCATTACCATCATATCATCAGTACTTTTACCATCATCTTGCCAATGCACCTTATCTACCTATTTTATTGTATTTTTATCTTGTGCTTCTGTTTTTTTATTCTTTCTACCTTTTAATTTTATTCTATTGTATTGTATTGTATTTAATTGTATTCAAATATACCGGCTGCTATGACAACTTAATTTCCCTTCGGGGATGAATAAAGTACTCTATCTATCTATCTATCTATCTATCTATCTATCTATCTATCTATCTATCTATCTATCTATCTATCTATCTATCTATCTATCTATCTATCTATCTATCTATCTATCTATCTATCTATCTATCTATCTATCTATCTATCTATCTATCTATCTATCTATCTATCTATCTATCTATCTATCTATCTATCTATCTATCTATCTATCTATCTATCTATCTATCTATCTATCTATCTATCTATCTATCTATCTATCTATCTATCTATCTATCTATCTATCTATCTATCTATCTATCCATCTATCTATCTATCTATCTATCTATCTATCTATCTATCTATCTATCTATCTATCTATCTATCTATCTATCTATCTATCTAGATTTAATATCACATTCCTCTGCTGTCGTGAATTCACATGTTTCCACTGCTGGAGTCACCTGGAATCAAACCGCCGGGATGGAACTGTGACGTTTGCTTCTCCTGAAACTGAAGAACATGCATTTTTATTGTTTTAAATAAATCAACACCCCTGAACAAAGTGCAGCAGCAGCAGCACCGGTGAAGAAACGACATAATAAACTACAAGTACTTTTACTTTCAATACTTCACTCAAGTAGAAAAGTAAATGTTTTACCTTTTTTCTGTAATAATTCAGTTCTTCCTCCGCTCACGCAAACGTTGCTGAGATATTTCAATCCGAGTTTTAGCGGTGGACTTACAAAGTAAAATATGTTTGTGTGAACGTCGTTAATTTGACTCCCAGGACAAACCGGAAGATCAGTGATTGTGTGAGATTGTCGTCATTTGAGGGTTGAAGTGATTTGTGGGTGAAACCACGTGAGTGTGAAACTTCCAACAACATCGACTTTACGACCTTTAAACACAGTTCTTAAAACAACACAATATAGACTGAATATACAGAAGGAAACCACCTCCAGGGTGAAATGTTGTGTTCGACAATAGTTTACGCATCGAAACCCACCACTGAAGTTCACAAGTACACACTGGAGGTTCACCCACGTGTTGACATGCAACTGGGATTCAATAGAAACCAGAATAAGTGGCACTGGGAGGGACCCTCCTCCTCTTGATGTGTATTTCCTGGTTTATATAAGGGTTCTGCATGTCTCATGAATCTATTAATACTCTGCCAGCACTCTGAACGCAGCCGGGCCCCCGAATGCACCGCGACGCTACACAACACTGCACGTACACACACCAGGGCTTTGTGCTGCTGGGTGTTATCAGCAGGAACCCGGGTCTACATGAGGGAGGAAACGTTACTGGTTCCCACCATAACTCAGCACAGGCCTAATCAGTAATGGTGGCTTGATGAATGGACGGCTGCGGCCCCTTGTCGCGAGCCGTAAACAATGAGTCAGACTCTGTTGTATCTGACAATTAGAACCACCCTTCAAGGACTTCTTTACATATCCAAATGCGGTCTTAACCACCGCCGCCGCCCCCCCCCTCCCCTTTTTAGCGCCAGTCATGTGGTTTTGTGAAATGACAAGCTCCACGTTCTCACACACACAGAACATCAGATACACACAACAGTATATCACCGCTGGCATGTACACTGTTTGACCTCCACCGCGCTGTTCGCAAATGTCAGAACTTAGAATGGAGCCGAGCAGAAAGCCCACAAAGCAATGCGGGAGACGATAACCTCGGAGTTCTCACGCTCGCACACGGAACATCAAACATCTGTCAGGCCCGTTCGACCTCGGCAGCGTTAAGGGTCAAATCTCACAGTGATACGGAGCCGGTGCAGGTCGGCCGCTCAGGTGGACAAACGCCAGCGACCTGGGTGGTTTAGAGTTTCAATTAACGTACAATTATAACAGTTATGTACCAGTTGTTGGCTTAAACCATATATATCATCAAACAGCTAATTCAAATCTAAATGATCAGGAACATGAACAACTTCCGACAGTGACAGGAAACCCTAATCCAGAAACGTTTATCTTGTAACGTGTTTTTTAAATGTTTTGTTTGGTTCATGTCCCAAGTACAGTTCCCTGCATTGCAGCCAGCCACCAGGGGGCGATCAAGACGATTTAGCTTCACTTTTAAAGAGCTGTCATCAGATTCTGTTCATATCTATGTAGAAATACAGCTTTGCATTGATGTGCTGAAGCACCGAGTCTCCTCCCAGCATGCAGTGGGACAAACATCTCTAACAACAGCGATGATGAAACTTTCAAAGTTACTTTGTTCGGAGAGGAAACGAGAAGCTCGTGTTCTCTAAACTGAACCTCAGGAACATGAGCCTTAAACATTGTTTACCGTCAGTTCACCGCTTACACTCGATCGTCTTCCGGGTGGAGACCAGAATAACCTCGCTGAGTGTTTGTGCGGATTCGGAGCCTGAAATCATTTCACTACTTTCTCCTTCAAATGGTTTGATTCAGAGAAACAGGTGATATGTGTTCTTTTGATAAAGTTTGAAGATCCAGCCGTGCCAGTCGTTAGAAGACAGAAGAGTTGAAAGAAACAAACAACTGAAATACAGGAAGTGCAACCGCTGCACGAAGGATCAGTTTGTGTAATGACCTGCAGGGGGGCGGAGTCCGGGGGGGTTCACACTCTGCTGAGGCAGACACAGCAGGCGCACGTGGTGGTTACTGCATTAGCCTCAGGTAGTAATGAGGGTCGCTCCCCTTTGGTCTCCTCCAACCTGCAGTGTGGTGCCACGGAGCGCTGATAATGAGAGGGAGGAGAGGGCGAGCGAGTGGGGGTGGGCGCTGTAATGACAGTGAGACGTGCACATGTGTGTGTTTGTGTGTGCGAGGTCGCTCGGAGACATGTGTACGGCTCGGTGTGGACACGTCCACCTGTGTGTTCTTGTAGTGTCGGAGTCTCAGGCCGACTCCCACAGACAGTCTGCTCACTTCTTGGCTTTCCTCCTGGTATTTAGAACGAGGCGTAGCGGGAATGTTGTTCAGATATTAATGAGTCGGTTTTGAAATCAAAATCTAACCACATATATTTCAACACCCCCCCCCCCCACCACCCCTTCGCCCCCCCCCCCCCCCCCGCTCCTCACCTGTGTGAGTTTGGTTCCATCAGCGAGAAACGTGCGTCACCAGCTCAACCACACACTTTCAGAAAACACATTAAAGAGATAACACACAAGTTAATTGTGTTATTGAGCTGTTAACTATATTATATGATGCAACGCACTTGTAGCAATAACTGGAGGATGTTACCATGGGAACCAGATGAAACGCCTTCATTCATTTCCTCCATTCAGACAGAAAGACCACAACCCGCCGGGCCAACAACGCCCTCTCTACAAACCAATCGGCGTGAAGTACGGGGGGGGCGCGGCCGACAGTTTGTTGACTTGATTTCAACAAATAAGATCAGATCAGGAGCAAAATGTTCAACCTTTAAGAAAACTCCACACATTCTGATCTTAAATCTAAAGTCTGACAAAGAGAGGACAAAAAAAACAAGCGTCCAAAACCGTGACTTCTAAACACTGTGTCCAAGATTATTTGTTAACGTCTAAATGTCTAAATCAATAAACTCCAACTGTTCTTATTCCTTCTTTTGTTCTCAGGGAACTTGTGTCTGGTTCCTGGAAGAAGTAAATCAGCTTCAAACAGGACATTGGAGAACAGCTTTACATGCAAACGTGGCATCGAACCTATATTTACATGTAATAAATCAGATTTACGTCTCTGTTCTTCAGAGGAAAGGAAACAACGCCCACCCCCCCCCACCCCCCCACTTAAAAAGACTCAACTCTATATTTTACTTGTTCAAAGTCTTCAGATTTGTTAATTTCCAGAAATAAAAACTAATATATTGTTGCATTAATGCACATTACGACAGAGAAATTGATGTTATAAGGACAAACATGCCTGTTTTGTTTGTGTCGTGTCAGAACTTGCAGCTCGTTGAGGTATTTTACTTTTTAATCGTGTTTTTGGTTGTAAACCTTCACATTTCTTACTTTAAAAGACGAGAGACTCATTACATTACAGTTCATTTAGCTGAGTCATCATCAGATCTTTGTCTGTGAGGCTGAAGTTATGAAGCTGTTTCAGAATCTTTTTCTAAAAAAACATATTTGCACAAGTCACGCAGCACTTTACTTTACGGCAAAATCTTTTGGCTGACATTTGAATTTACGAGAGGCGACGCCTTCTCCGAGCGAACCACGAGTTTCCATGTTTCCATTATGATGTGAAACAGTCACGTTAAGTGCCGTGATCATATTTACAGACACTGAACACACACACTTATCACCAGTGTGTTTGTATGAATATCTCCAGTTCACCTTGAGATTGAGATTACGCACTCACACACACACACACACAGACATACACACACAGACACACTATTGTAAAGCCCCTCATTCTCCTGATACGTTCCTAAGGCCTTGACCTTGACCTTGACCTTAAGGAGTTTCTTTCCCATCTCTATCGAGGAGTTGGGTCTTTTGTTTTCAATTATTTTTATAATTTCACCTTCAGTTTTGAAGCTTTCCCTCAAAACCTGAACACACCCACTCATCCACAAGTCATGAAGGCTTTTCCCAGCAGAGCTACTGTGTAATAATGTGGATGACATAAGAACACTTACACTGACACACACACACACACACAGATAAGTAGTGGGCACAAACATGTTGACACACACACAGAGTTGCTGAAACACAACTCATGTGGGAAAAACAGCGAACACAGGGTTGCTGACATGTTACAGCACACACACAGACACACACAGACACACACAGACACACAAACACACAATACACCTCCCTCTCTTCACCCCTTTTCTTTTCAAACGCAACAAATCCTCAGGACCCGAGAGGTGACGAGTTCCGACCCGACAACCAGCGGCCGCGCTGCGCCTCATGGCGAGACGCTCGGCCGCTTTCTGAGCCAAACCAAACCTAACATGTGAGAACAAGAGCGGAGGAGGAGGAGGAGGAGGAGGAGGAGGAGGAGGAAGAGGAGGACGGAACCTCTTCATCTCAACCACACCACTTTATCCTCAGAGACAATCTTCTTCCTCTGGGAACGTCAGGGAGACGGAGACAATGGTCTCAAGCAAAATATACAACTGCCAAATTTACCATGAAAGTATAATTAGACGAACAAAACCCTTTCCTGACGTCCACACCCCAGTTTGAAGCAGGATTAATCACCTTAGTGGCAAACAAGGACAGCAAGAGGGCGCTGTTTTCTCAGACTGACAATTAAAAAAGCTCCAGTTGGTAGAATTGGTTTAAACGAGCATCAGACAAACTAAAGATTGATGACGTGAAGCCAGAGCAACGAAATGCTAAGCTAAGCCAAAGTTGCTACCGTTATTTGTTTTAATGGCTACAGAATGTAACGTGTAGATAATTGTGTTAAACAGAAATGAAAAAAAACGTCTGGATTTGAAAGCTGAAGACATTCATCGGATATTTGACGCCCTTCATCATCTGGAGCTCGACACTGAATCACAGGATTACGTGATGTTTTTCTTGCAGGTGAAAACTCCTGTCAAAGCAACTGAAAGGTGAAATCATTTAAAACACTCCTCTCCTCTTCTGTGAAGTTTCTATTCTTCTCTTCTCTTCCGTGACATTTCTATTCTTCTGCAGGATCTTTACGGGAAGTTACCTGTGAAACCCTCGGATCGGGGCGTGCCGCCGGTCGCCTCTCGCTTCCATTAAAGGCCGGGAGGAAAAAGGCTAATCGCCCCCTCACGCAGGTTCTCTTGATGAGTCACTCAGTGCAGTTCGTGGTCCCTGAGGCTACGAGTAAAAGATGCTGTTCTGTGCCAAAGCGTTTCACCCGTCGCTCGCCTGCCGTTCGCCCAGACAAGCTCAGGTGGGCTCGGTGGAGGCGGCGTGTTCGGACAGAGACGAGGGATTTAGCTCGCTGACAGTAATGTTCACAGAGGGAACAAAGCAGCGCTCCTCCTGAAGTATTAATCACTCGTAAGCGTCTGTCCCGGCCAGTCGTCGCTCGCTGTCATCGCGGATCAGCGACAGGGAGACAAAGTGCTTTTGATCGGAGCCGGCGCTGGAATCTGTTGGACGCTGCGGTTTTGAGCTGGAAGGTTTTTCATCCATCACCAGATTAACACAGACTCCAGAGAAATATCAAAACACGATTGCAGTCTCCCGTACGAGCTTCAGACGCTGGAGAGCTGAACACGTGACTGACAGGTTTCAAAAGCACATTGTTGGAATCACGTCGGAAAAGTTTCAATCTGCAGATTTTAAGCAACATGCATTTCATCGGTGCAAGTGCAATTAAAGTCCTTAGATATTAACGTAATGTCCCCTCAGTTAAAACACAAAATAAACTACGATATTAGTGTAAACATCATCCAGTACTACCTGCCTCCTTTAGGGGGCGTGGCAGACGAGCTGCTTGGCGTGAGACGTCTCATTTACGACGATTATGAGAATAACGTTTATCGGATGAAGAGCGGCACACAGCGCCCCCTGCTGACTGACTGAACCGCGTCAGAGGAAAGTTCTCTCGGCGATGACACACACACCGAACTCTCAGGTTGGCGTTGGCACTCCACCAGCGGTGAGGAGATTATCACCAGATCAAGAGAGAGAACCTGAGACACATTTACAGAGCAGCTTCTCCCACGCTGAGGATCATCTCCGCCTCATCCCACTGTTGACGTTCCGCTCGGAGGACGTCTGTGAAGAAAGACTAATTGGCGGATGCGACGAGACGTTTTCTTCTTCGATCGTCTCACAGATTAAAATGTGAATAATGTCTCCGACTCCTCAACAGTGGAGAAAGATGATTACAGTGTTCGGCGCTGGTGAATGTGTTTGTCATGGTTTCACCAGATTCACCTCAGCAAACACATCAAATTACTGTTGTGTGGAAACTGAATAAAGAAATTAAAGAAAACATTCCCTGTTCCCACAGAAAACATCAACAACCTGAACGGTGTCATCGATGATCTGTTGAGACAAGAAGCTGTGACGACTTCTCAATGACGTGTCGTCACAGCAACGGCTGGAAAACCGACATAATAAAACATAATTTAACGATACAAATAACAATGTCTAATTCCAAAGAGAAACATGAATCAGTGACGACCGGGAAAATTCTTATAACGAGATCTGTGACTGATTTGATCTCTTGATCTCTAATGTTGCGTCATTTGACAAATAACTAAAAAAGTTCAGAAATAAACCAACAGAGTTTTTTGCAGCAGGTTTTTCATTTTTATTTATTGTGAACATCGAGAAATTATACAAACTAGTGAAAAAATAAACGAAAAAAACGTTTAATTTTTGCAAAAATCAAACACGTAAGGATTTAATCTACAAATTGGAAAATGAGTGAGAAGTAGAAATGTATTTAATCTCAGCCCTTCTCCATAAATCAATTATTAATAATTATCTCAAGCTTGTTTACATGTGCTCTATGTTATGTATAATGTACAACAACATATGTAATAATAAATACAATATAAACAATAAAATAAGATTATATTTACACATATATTAAACTGCAGGTTTGAACCAAAGATATAAAGTGTCAAAGTAATTTATCTATAAGGAAATCAATGAATAACAAACAGAGGAGGTAAAGCGGGTCGTCCACCAACGAGAAGATCAGCAGTTCAATCCCTGTCCCTCCCACTTGGTTTGCCCCAGTGCCCTCGAGCAAGGCACTGAACCTTCCTGTAGGTGACAGTGATTCGTTTAGAGACGTCTCAGTTAAACCTGTGAGAAGATGATTGACAGGTTTAAAGCGTCAGCAGCAAATCAGCTCCGGCCCGTCTCCAGGTTACAGATCCAAACAGAACCGACTAATCCGCTCTGTGGGAAGTGAGACGTGAGACGGGATTAGAGCCGAGTCTTGGTTTACTGTTTGCTTTTGCAAGAGGTCGCAGCACCAAGGTAACGTCACGGGTTCGATTCCTTCACAAGTCCACTCTCTGGGCTTTGATATGTTTTAAGTGGGTCATGTGACCGCAGCCTGTTATTCTGCGAGGGACCATGTGTTGTTTTATTGTTTGTCTTCTGGGTTTGATTCGACTCGTGCACATGTTTCCTGACTCATAAAAGCATTTGGGCTTTGAATTCACCATCAGAGACGATAGAGAGAAAAAGAGCGCTCACTCTGCTCGGGTCTGCGAAGCTCAAGTTCAGCAGCAGACGTTCACCTTCCAGGAGACGTGTTACAGTCTGAGGAGCTGTGTCTAGTCAGGGTGTGTGTGTGTGTCTGTGAGTGTGTGTGTGTGTGTGAGTCAGGACGTTTGATGCAGTGACTCCCTAACATCACCGAAGCCCCCCCACACACAGACAGACACACAAAGAACAGCAGCTGCAGACCTCGAGCCCAGCCACTGTCTTAACAGCATGAATAATCAGGCATGGTATGTCTCACACACACGCACACACACACACACACACACACAGACACACACACACACAGACACACACACACACACACTCTCTGTATTCATGTGTCCTTCGCAGTTTTTGCATTTTTGAGATTCTCACACATGCAAATGGTTGAAAAGTGCAAATAAAAACAAGCTGAGGAGCCAGGAGCTTCTCAGTGTCGTCAACCAGGTGATGTGTCGGTAAAGAGTCGGCTCCTGGTTGAGTTTCACTTTCTTTCCTTCACATCAGTTCATCCTCCTGTCGGACACAAAAAGACAAAAGTCGCTGCTCAACATCTGTTGATTTTATGAGCTCGCTCGCTGGCAAATTTATTAAAGAGAATTGTTTTGACATTTGGGGAAACTCACGTATTATTAGCTCTCTTGCAGAGCTTCAGAAAACCAGATTGAAACCACTCTGATGTCTGTGCAGGATGAAGAAAGAAGCCAGAGGCTGCAGAGCTAAGTTTAGAGTTAAATTGGAAAACAGTGATCGTTGGTTCCATCTGAAGGTTAAAGTCGACTCGTCTGAAGCTGCTGAAAGTCTAAAGAAACACGTTGTTCTTCGTTTGTTGACTTGGAGAAAAGAGTCAAAACACAAAGTTGAATGAATTTGGACCAATGCTGTAACATTCATGGGGTAAATAGAACATTTCAATCAATTTTCTTTACGTATTTTATACAAAGCGTTATGTTTGATTTGAGATTTAATTTGTCGTTCACAAGTTTGGTTTCAATGGAGTCTGTAAGATACCAGTAAGAAACCAGAGCTTCCAGGATAAACTCACCCAGACTCAACGCTCCAGAGACACAATCTGAACACTTTGTTCCTCACAACATCTCACAAAATATTGTTCTTTTTACTCCACAACAAATTAAATTGATATAATATGACAATAAATTACATCACAGATCAAAACAAACTACAAAAAGTTCTGCTCATCATTATTAATACCAGGACGGATGATAATACGACTGAATGAGTTCCAACATTTTGTTGAAGATGCTGATTCTATTTCTTCCAAAGTACAATGTTCAACGACTTCTTTAAATATTGTTATATCACTGATTCTACTGAGGTGAACCATCAGAATACTTCGATCCTAAACTAAACGTGTAAAATTGACTGTAACAACATGAAAGAGAAAACATTCAAACTGTGAATCTGCTCCGTGGAGCGTGGCGGCTCGCTGCTGTAACAACGCAGGAGGAATGTAAGTGGAGCTGAGGAATCGGCTCGGCGAGCTCGGAGGTCGGAGGTCGACGCATTAAATGACGTAAAAAGGAGAAGACAGACGACGACACTCGACGCTAACGCTCGGCCTCCAGCTGCTGCGGCAGACAGCATCAGAGGAGGTATGCAGCCATCACGGCTTGTAATGTTTTCACTCCTCGCCACATGGAGCTGGGAGCTATTTCCTGTTTGACGGGATCCACACTTGGAACAATAAAAGCCTGAGTCTAAGCCCGCGTGTCATCGAGGTCCAAGTTACAAGCAAATTAAAGCTAAGAACTAATCCATTAATCCATCCACTCAGAAAAACATTGTTACAAACGCTTTAGTTCCATTTATTATGACAGAAACTGACATTTCAATTATAGTTTAAAGAATAATGAGACCAGAATATCTTAAAATCATATTTGGTGCAAAGATTCATGTTGCCAGAGGATGAATCATGATGTTGATTACTGTTCCCTGATTTGGGACAAAGGAGAAGTTTGGTGGTTTTCCATATTTTCCTAATTGTCGATAAATACTGAAAAAAGGAATAAACAATTCTAACAAGAATCGTCTGTTTATCTGAGGCGGGATGAATAAAAATCTATTCAAATCTATTATCTATTATATTTAGAAATGCATGTGTTTCAGCCACTGGTGACAATAATAGACTATAATTCACATCTGGGTCATTAAGAGTTTCAAGTCTTGAAACAACCACAAACATTTGCTGAGCAAGGAAAGTTCTCGTCCACAATCTTTGCCACAGCCTCTCAAAGCGCCAACATCAGAACTTCATCCGCTCTCAGGCGTTCAAATCAGGAGACTTCAGCGAGCGAGTGCATTTCTGGAGCGTTCGCTCATCTGCATCTTTGAAGTAACGGACCGATGAATTCCTGCAAAGCGGATCCAGCCCTGCTCGGCCGTGGAGGACGAGCAAAGCGACCTGTCAGTGATCAGCGCTGATCGACATGTGTGTGTGAATCAGAAGCAGGTGAGGCCCAGCCTGCGTCCAGCTGGGCCTGGAGGTGCCGCGGTGGAAACCCGAGCCCGGACTCCACAATGCACCGGGATCAGACGCTGCTCGACAGGTTTCCTCGGCTGCCAGAGAAGTGAGAGGAGCCGGGGAAGGCAGCGTCACGGAGGCGTTAATCACTCGGGGTATTGATGCTAATCCCGCAGATCAAGTAATGGAGGCAGCTGTTTACATTGGCCGTGAAATCCAAGCAGGTCGTTGTTCAGCCTGTTTATCATTAAACACAATGGTTTTTAAAGCTCTGGGATGTTTTGTTTTAATCCGTCCGACAAAAAAGACCAAAAGTGGAGTAAATTTAGCAAAACTTCCACACGGCCCCTCGACTGTCTTCAACTGTTTCAGTGCATCTGTTTCACGATTTCTGGGTCAAGCAGAAAACAAGACTCAGGCTGAATCCACATTTTCCTTTGAAATGTCACCGACGCTGCTGCAGATGCGTCTGGTGTCCACACGGCTGCAGAGGGCCCGAGTCTGTACAGTCTGGTTTCAGCCGTTTATTTTTTTATAGCTGCACACAGTCATTCAGTAATTCAGTCCCACCTGACTCCGCTCGCCCTCTCTCTCTCTCTCTCTCTCTCACCTGCACAGACACACACACAAACACATCACGTCATCGAACACATGTGCAAACTCCATTTGGGTGAAAACATCATAATTTGGTAGTTTGTTTATTTCCATATAGAGCAGGAAGTGAGATCCGATCACTAGCGGCCACCGGAGAGACACGGGCGGGAATCTAACGCCGTCCACATGTGACTGGACGTCTCAGGTCACAAGTCAACACCAGAAATAAGTTCATTTTTGATTTTTAACTGATGATTTTGACTCAACAAAGTGAAACTCGATATATTTTGGCTCCGGTGACGGTGATGCATTGTTCTTCATCACCTGCACACGTCCATCGCAGTGTTGGATTTGGAGTTTTGACTCCAGGGAAGGTGAGCGTCCCTCTGGTCCCTCTGGTGTCCCTCTGGTCCCTTGGGTGTCCCTCTGGTCCCTCTGGTCCCTCTGGGGTCCCTCTGGTCCCTCTGGTCCATCGGGTGTCCCTCTGGTCCCTCTGGTGTCCCTCTGGCCCCTCTGGTCCCTTGGGTGTCCCTCTGGTCCCTTGGGTGTCTGGTCCCTCTGGTCCCTTGGGTGTCCCTCTGGTCCCTTGGGTGTCCCTCTGGTCCCTCTGGTCCCTCGGGTGTCCCTCTGGCTCCTCGGGTGTCCCTCTGGTCCCTCTGGTCTCTCGGGTGACCCTCTGGTCCCTCGGGTGTCCCTCTGGCCCCTCGGGTGTCCCTCTGGTCCCTCTGGTCCCTCTGGACCCTCGGGCGTCCCTCTGGTCCCTCGGGTGTCCCTCTTGTCCCTCGGGTGTCCCTCTGGTCCCTCGGGTGTCCCTCTTCTCCCTCTGGTCCCTCTGGTCCCTTGGGTGTCCCTCTGGTCCCTCGGGTGTCCCTCTGATCCCTTTGGTCCCTCTTGTCCCTCTGGTCCCTCTGGTCCCTCGGGTGTCCCTCTGATCCCTTTGGTCCCTCGGGTGTCCCTCTTGTCCCTCTGGTCCCTCTGGTCCCTCGGGTGTCCCTCTGGTCCCTCGGGTGTCCCTCTTGTCCCTCTGGTCCCTCTGGTCCCTCGGGTGTCCAGCAGGTCCTCAGATCCGTCCCCCGACGCTCTGCTGGACGTCCACAAGAAGCATCTGGGATTCTCTCTCTCTCTCTGTCAGAGTTTGGTTTGTAGCAGAGTCGAGGCTTCGAAGTTCGGGCCAAAGCACCGACCGGCCCGAACCGGCTGAGGTGTAGGGTGGCTGCAGGGGGTGGGGGGGTGGGGGGGGGGAGTACAGAAATAGGCTCCGATTTACATCCACCGCTGCGTCGTCTCGGCCCTCTGTGCAGATGTTCTGCCACAAAGACTAAACGTCCTCGGCGTGCAGCAGCGAGCTCTGAGGGTTTCTGATCCATTTACAGGAGGCAGTGGAATTCCTCGGCTGCAGGAGAAGCTCCAGTTATCAGAATCAGAATCAGAATCAGAATCAGAATTATTTTATTTGCCAGTTATGTTTGCACATACAGGAAATTGACTTGGTGTCGTTGGTGCACTGAACATAAAAACAACAATATAAGAAAAACAACAATATATAAGAAATAGAATAAAATAAAATAGAATAAAGTATAAATTTTAAATAAATAAATTTAAAATTAATAAATATTAATAAATAAATATTATGTGAAGGAGCAGAAATGATTTGTGTTGAATCTCAGGTGGGAACGCACAAAAGGATCCGGAGCCAAATGTTTCACCTGCAGAACTTAACAAGAAGTCTTAAGTGATGATGATGAGGTCGACTCCTCCAGATTCCACCTGGATTCATTTCTGTTCAAATGATTTAACCACGGATTACATTTTTACCTTTGTTGTGACATTTGGAGTCAAAGAGTCATCAGATTAAATCAGTTGTTTCATCACCTCCAGTCGGGAGCTGATGTTTTCACCCCCGGGCGGTTTGCTTGTTAACAGGATTACGCAAAGACTTCTGGAGAAATTCCCATGAAACTTGGAAGAAGGAGACATGAGTCAGGAAAGAATTATTCTTAC